>NW_028277044.1:0-307500 GCF_059951505.1 Python bivittatus | reverse complement strand
TAGAGTCCATGGGGTTCTCTGAGCTTGGTTCTTTTCTTGCAAACATTTCATTACCCGGCTAGGTAACATCTTCAGTGCTAAAATGGGATGAGGTTTGCTCTCTATTTATTTGCTGTGGCCTGCTTTGCCAGTACTGGTGGGGGTGGGGGTTCTGTTTTGCTCTTCTGGTAGTTCATTGATTAGCATATGTTGACTGCTTGATTGTGTGCCTGGTGGTAACCTTTGCTTAACTGGGTGATGATCCCTGGAGGTGATTGCTGGTGATTGAATGCTGGTGAAGCGATCTTCTGGTCTTTTGTCTCTTTTGAATAGTATGTAGATGCTGTTTATCTCTATGTGTCTGTTAATTGCTGCCTCGTCTGAATACCAGGCTTCCAAGAATTCTCTTGCATATTTGGATTTGGCTTGGTCTAAAATGCTGACAGTTTCCCAGTTAAAACTGTGGTTGAGTCTGTCCATGTGTTGTGTAATTAAGGAATTTTCATCATGTCTTCTGACTGCTAATTGGTGCTCATGGATGCGTTCTGCTAGTCTTCTGCTTGTTTGTCCTACATAGTGTTTGTTACAGTCCTTACACTGTATGTTGTAGATGACTCCTGTTTTTTCTTCTTGGGCAACTGGGTCTTTTGGTTTACTTAGGATATTTTGGAGTGATTTTGTTGGTTTGTGTGCTAGTTCATGATATGAAGATGAAATTATGGTCTCATTTGATGTCACAGCACTCTTCATGTCCATAAACCCAGAAATAGTGAAAGAATCCATATCAGCTGTACTACACAACACACCCGACCTAACCAGATACACCCAGATCGTAATACCCAGAATCATGGACCTCATCAACCTCTGCCTCACCACCTATTTTCAATTCGATGGACAAATATACCAACAGATCAGAGGCACATCCATGGGATCACCACTGTCAGGACTCATAGCAGAGATTGTAATGCAACGCCTAGAAACTATAGCACTGCCACACATACAGCCTAAAATATGGATCCGGTATGTAGATGACACATTTGTTATAATAAAAAAGAAACAACTAGAGAAGACACATGAAACCATTAACAACATCTTCAAAGGAATAAAATTCACCAGAGAAGAAGAAAACAACAACACAGTACCCTTCCTAGATATCCTCATCAGCAGAGGAAACAAGAGGAAATTAGAAACCCAAGTTTATCAGAAGACAACCCACACCAATCAGATACTCCACTACCAAAGCAACAACCCGACCTCCCACAAGAGGAGCTGTGTAAGAACATTATTCAAGCGAGCTCAAACGCATTGCAGCAACCCAGAACAGCAGAAAAAGGAAAAAGACCACCTATACAACATCTTCCAACAAAATGGATACCCACGTAATTTTATCAAAAAGTGCCTGACCACTCAACCTACTACAACACAACCCACACAAACCATGAAAAAGATCACACTGCCATACATCAGAAACATCTCAGAAACCACCAACAGATTATTACAACCATATGGCATCTCTGTAGCACACAAACCAACAAAATCACTCCAAAATATCCTAAGTAAACCAAAAGACCCAGTTGCCCAAGAAGGAAAAACAGGAGTCATCTACAACATACAGTGTAAGGACTGTAACAAACACTACGTAGGACAAACAGGCAGAAGACTAGCAGAACGTATCCATGAGCACCAACTAGCAGTCAGAAGACTTGATGAAAATTCCTTAATTGCACAACACATGGACAGACTCAACCACAGTTTTAACTGGGAAACTGTCAGCATTTTAGACCAAGCCAAATCCAAATATGCAAGAGAATTCTTGGAAGCCTGGTATTCAGACGAGGCAGCAATTAACAGACACATAGAGATAAACAGCATCTACATACTATTCAAAAGAGACAAAAGACCAGAAGATCGCTTCACCAGCATTCAGTCACCAGCAATCACCACCCAGTTAAGCAAAGGTTACCACCAGGCACACAATCAAGCAGTCAACATATGCTAATCAATGAACTACCAGAAGAGCAAAACAGAACCCCCACCCCCACCAGTACTGGCAAAGCAGGCCAGGGCAGATAAATAGAGAACAAACCTCATCCCATTTTAGCACTGAAGATGTTACCTAGCTGGGTAATGAAACGTTTGCAAGAAAAGAACCAAGCTCAGAGAACCACGTGGACTCCACAGAAATATAATGAAACACAAATGATGTTCCTGTCCTATTGTAACTTTATTTCAAAAAAGAATTAATGTTTTCTTTAGACTCCCTTTTTCAGTTTAATTACTATGATTCTACAATTTTAGTTTAATTGTGCCATGCATTAATTATCAATAACAACAAAATTCATTTTACGCTGCTGACTCTGGAGCATGGCAAGGCATTTTCAACTGTTGAAAAAGCTATAATAATTATACAATCCTCATTAAAAATATAGATCTATGTATATAGATATATATGGAGATATATATACATATGTGTGTGTGTGTGTATTTGTGTGTGTGTGTGTGTGTGTGTTTAATTCACAGGCCTTTCCACCTGGTGTGCTTCATCCTTTACCAAAGAGACAAGCACTTGAGAAAAGCAATGGTGCCAGTGCTGTTTTTAATCCCAGTTTCTTGCACTACCAACAGGCTCTTGCTAGTGCACAGTTGCAGCAACATGCAGCATTTATTCCAACAGGTATGTTCTTTTTAGAATTAAAGAAATAAGTATGATCACTTTGTCTTTAGCCAAAAAAGCTTTCCATGCGATCCCATTCATTGTGCTTTCATCTGAATAATTGTGTTCTTTTCTAACCTCTTTTAGGGTTAGGGTTAGAGGACATTGACAATGGTTGTTGTTGTTTTTTTTACTTTTAATATTTCTGCAGAATATTATAATTTCAGAATTTTTACCAGTGCTAAAGTAGTGCCAAAAAGTTTTGAGTCTGAACAATTTGATTAACCTTGGTCTTTTTTATATGTCTAAACATTCTCTTGGAAAAGAGCATGTTCTTGCTCAGTTTTTTGGCATGTTTCAAAAACATTTTTTCACATACCTTCTATATAGATATTTTAAGGATTGAGAAGAACCCAGAGGGAGAAACCAAATATATTCAGATTTACTGGGAGTGTGGTATCCTGCCTTTATTTTGTACAACCCGAGGCAGAGTATATAATGCTTCTGCTTCCTATTCTATTTTCCCCTAAACAACAATCCCATGGGGTGGGTTTACCCTCTCCTTCTCTGTTTCTGATGTATACTGCCGGCTACTCTTTCCTTTCTGTTCCAGAGTAAAGTTTCTGCTTCATATCTGTTACATTGTCCGTCTACTGTCACATTTGATGCTAACTTGAGGCCCCATGTACTACATCATAACTTATATGAGGCAGTTTCGCAAAGGCTGTGGGATCTGGCAATAGCATAGAATATGATAACAAGAATCTCCTATTGTTGTAACATTAAGTTACATGTCTTACTCTTTCTTCATTCTTTTTCCTCCTTGCTCTCTGCCATTTTAATATTTGCCAGAAAGGATCTTAAAGTTTTTATCAATCAGAGCTTGGAAGCAGAATGGAAAAAGAATTGCTCCTATTTGCATAATATTAAGCTGCCGCCACTGCTTATACCTTGTGGGAGAGGAAAGTAGAGGATTTACATCCTTTAGCATCTACAGTGGCTCCCCATTATTTGCTTCCCTAGCAGACGTCTGTCATTTTTCCTTCCCTTCTGCTCAATGGAGGCATTAAAAAAACTATCAGTTTTTTAAAAAATCACAAACGCAGAATCATTTCTCTGTTTGCCCAAGATTTTGTGCCTGTTTCACACATCAAGACTGATAAATATGTATAGGGATTGCTTTATCGCAGTAGCCTACATGTATCCATCCATCACATCCTGATCTGATCTTGTTTGTAACATAAAAGGAAACAGCATGTGAAGAAAACCATATCATGCCATTAAGGAAACAGCATGTGAATATGAAACTCACTATTTCTTATATACATAGTACTAAACTGTAACCTAAAGTTTGATATTATGTCCCAAATGAACCAGTGATAACAAATAGAATATTCAACAAAATAATATTTTAACAATAGATACATATACATTTTGGTGCACAGTTGTTTCATATATATGAGTTCTGTGAAACTGAGTGGTGCTTAAGGTTCCCCTAATCAAGCAAATAGATTCACATTTCACTCTTATGATGAAAATTAGAGTGCAGGGAAAGGCTGCAAGGTTGTCTGTAATTGAGCGCAAATAAATCAGACCCACAATTCTGACTGCAACATAGCTGTGGAGGGTATAGTTGGATATAATTGTCAGTATTTTATGTCATGATTCTTTTTTTTACGCCATGATGAATCAGAGACAACAATTGTGCCTATAGGATCTCAACTAATGGCCCAGTTAAAACCTATCAAAGTCATCGTTTAGGTTGTTGTAAGCTGCCCTGGTTTTCAAGGTGCAGTATCTTTTTAATTTTTGAACATTTTGAAAAAATGAGAAGGAGAGTTTGGTTGGCTGGTTAGACCTAGTGAGCACTCAGGGACACCTCTAATATCAATGAGTGACTCTTACTGATCCCACATTTACTCTGTGGTTTATTTATTCTCACATACCAGTTTTACAAACCATCATACATTTATTAATCATCACTAGGAATGCTTGTCCTTTTTTATTGGAAAAACTTTGTATGTCTGTGTTTGTTGCTTTACATTAGTGGGCAGTGAGGAACAAGTGTAAGTCCATGAAAAAAGTTTAAGAGTCGTTTTCTGTTGTTTCCAGCAGCCTCATTTTACCAGATGGCATTATTCTTGATATATGATTGCATGAATAACAACATATTTTACAGTAATTTTTTACATTCTTTTGTAAAGTACTGATGGAAGACAATTGTTTGAAATCCTGGAGTATCTTATTCAGTAGTTACATAAGTTACATAAGCATCTATTTTCTGTACTTTTCATTAAGAACCAGTGGTGGTCTGGAAAACATAATGACATCAGTGAAATGTCTAGGAACTTACAGCAAATTTGTCTGCTGAGATGTTTTAATGTGCGTGTCTCTACAGCTCATACTTGTATGAGGCACAATGTAGCCCCATATCTTTAATGGCTTTGAAAATAGCTCCAAAATTAGATACAACAGGGCTTATCAAGTTTTATTTTCTAACTAGTAGAATCACATAATAATAAGCAGACCAAGTGGCTGTCCCTATCTGGACACGTCCAAGAATAGATTTACAAAACATGCAGTTGCCTTGCAAAACATGTGGCTTTTACCAATTCAAGGAGATATCCTTGATTTGAGTCTTGTGCACTGTGAATCACTTCTTTTGGATGCTTTGAACAGCCCTAGTAGTACATAAATAAGTATTAACAAAACCTATAAAGTGAATAGGTAATCATCTCATGTATAGAAAATAATGTGGGATTTATATATTATGTATGAAAAGAAATGTTTTTACAGTAATTTGAAGTAGCAGCCAACCTCTGAATGTATATGAACAAGTACTGTACCCTAGTATATTGGGTAGTCATTGTCATCATTAAGTAAACAGTAGTGAATCATATGTTCCAAGAAAAAGAAAATACATCCTTCTTGTCGTTTAATTGCTACTGAAAGTAGTTTGATATTCTTGCAATCATTTAACATTTTTATATTGGTCCTACTTGAAATTGGGAATGATTCCTATAATGTTTTCATTGATGAAAATATGTTGAAATGCTTTCTTTTTTGAAAAATAAATGTTCAACTGGACCATATAGAAAATATGGAATACTTTGCTCTTCCTCTTTGTCTCCTGATATTTCATTCTGTCTCATGTGTATTGTACACTGACCCTAGAGTCATCTTTTTGATCCATAATTAAAGTAAGTAAATGGGTTGTGAACTGTAGTCTTAATTAGTGTGCACAAAAACCCTGAACTTTAGTCTATGAAGTCTAAAGTTCAGGGGGGTTCGTGGTGCCTTCAAGTCAGTTTTTGACTCCTGGAAACTGCCTGGACTAGTCTCTGCAGTTTTCTTGGCAAAGTTTTTCAGAAGTGATCTGGCATTGTCTCCTTCCTAGGGGCTGAGAGAGAATGATTGATTTGAGGTCACCCAGATGGCTGTGTGCCTAAGGTGGGACTAGAACTCATGGTCTCCCAGTTTCTAGCTGGTGCCTTAGCCACTACACCAAACCAGCCTCTAAAGGTTCATTTAGCATACCCATTTAGTGCCTTGATTATTTCATGCAGAAGCAGTAGAAATATTTTTCTTCAAATACTGTTCATTTTTTTTAATTGCCTTCAAAAATATTTTATGCATATGAGAAAGTTTTGTTCTTTCTATTTTGTCCAGTTACAGAACTCAGGGAAGCTCTTAGGTTAGAGGAAATAATTCCAAATTACCGAAGCACATAAGAAAAATAACCGCATGCCAATATCACTGTCAGATCAAAGTTGTAGTCTATACCACAGCCCAATGTTTACTTAGAAATAAAAAACATAATCTTCTGCAAAACTTACTTACTGGTTGTGCTCACATGACATGCTAATCCACAAACTTAGTACAACACTGTTTAAAATTGATCCCTAAAAGTGATCACATAGTAAAGCAGCTATTATCTATTCTATTCAAGCTGAATTCTTTTTAATGGGAAGGTCCCTTTGCTAAAATAAAATATTAAATGAAATGTTTGCTGTATAGATTATGATGTATAATGCATACTATATTGTGTATTTATAACATCTGATCATTGACTGTAATAAAAGATTTCATTTGATTTGTATTTATAAAGATTTGTACATAGAAAGGAAATGTTTTAAAATAGCAAAGAAGCTATGAATGGCCTTTTTGAATTTGTATATAACTCACTTTGGTTTTTCCTTGGGGTGCTTGGATCTTCGAATGTTAACTCTAAACAGCTAACCTGTTTCTTCCCTTTATTCACCTTTTTTCACCTACCATTGCATGACACACAGGGTCAGTTTTGTGCATGACACCTGCTACCAGTATTGGTAGGTTTCGAACTTATTTATTGATCTCTTTTTAATGGTATTCTCTAGCTTCCTTTGTTTGGAGGAACTAAAATATAACTTAGACAATTGATTCCTTCTGGTAGTTCTTTTGAATTTTTGCTCGAATTGTTAAAAAGTTTGACTTATTTATTTAAAAAAAAAAACAACCCTGCTACTTAGATGCATCATCATTTGCAATACCAGTCCTACTGCAAAATGCACTTATATCATGAATTCCAGTGTGCTTTTGTTTTTTTAATGTGTATTTTATAATGCTAGCATTATTATGTCATAAAATATTGAAAAAAGCAATTTAACTTCATCAGTGTTTTGAAGTTTCATAGTGGTGTGCCTATATTTTCTTTTTTGCTGTGTTGTAAAAAAGTTTTATCAGTGTTTCCCAGAAACATTTATCTTAATATTTGCAATAAAAGTAAACATTAAATACATTTTGCTCCAAACTACTATAAAGCTATTTATCATTGCAGTCCTATAAGTGTTTTTTAGAAGTAATTCTCATTTAATTCAATGATTTATACCAGTACACTTTTACATTTTGAAATATTTGAAAGTTTTCCTTTTCTGATTTAGCTATTTGTCCAACAAACCTTTTTCAAATTAATCTTGAGTATTCACATTATTACACTGCTGTTTGAATTTCCTGCCTTACCACTTATATCTTAAAATCAAGGTTTTAGATTGTATTTTCCAGATGTCCTCAACTTTCTCATACCCCCACTTAAGTTATATATGCAAAACTGAATCAAAATAAATTATCATAATGTTCACTTTTCTTGTGAATTTTAGATAGTAATTAGGTTACATCTAATAGTATTACAAAATAAATTGAGTGTGCTTATAGGACCACAAACACATGTGTATGTGTGTGTGAATACATACATTCACACACACACACACACACACACAATAAAAAGTCAAAAGAAAACATGAATTCAAATTTAGGTTGTTTTAATAGCTACATCTTTTCAATTTCCAAAATTAAGAAGTTCACTGTATTTTTATTTAAGGATAATAATGAAACTTCACTGATATGAAATGATAGATTGAATGATCTCAATCTTTGTTAAAAGATTGTCATTATGCTAGCATAAGTTCACACATGTGATATAAATGGACTATTTGAAGGTGCTCATGAAATAGTGAATGCTTTTCAATGTTTGTTTATCCAAACAACCTGTTAAGAATGAAAATGTTGGGATGCTGTTACCAATGCAAATTCTGCTATCACTCACTTAACACTATTCCCTCATAGATATATACTAGGAAGTCAAAAAAGAATAAAGCAATAGTGAACTACTTCTGTTTTGTTGCCAAAGAATGTTACATGAACTTATCCATTCATATGGTCACCAAGAGTGTTTTTACCTTACCATGTGCATAGTTTACCTCATTATGTGCCTCAGCAGATGGGGGCATTTGGCTGACTTTGCACGTGCTCAGAAGCTATGCAGAGTTGGGCCCAATTAGTCTGTGAATGACAAAGTACCAGGGAATATGAGGGCTGTAGGCAAGATTGGGAAGTTGAGAAACATTACAGAAATCTTAACCAAGCATTTCTGTTTTGTTGCCCAGAAAACTGCATGGACTTATTCATGAACTCACCAAATGTACTAAGAAACAGGTGATTAAATAATAGCAAAGGACGTGATGGAAGCAGATACAAAGCACAAGCTAAAAAAGAAACAAAATGGGGGATCTGTTCGAAGCAAGAATTCATACTGGATGTCATGCCACAAAAAAAATGAAACAGGTTCAGCAAGTGGTAGAAACAGCAAGTGGTAGAAACAGCTAAAAGCAGTGTTGGTGGTATAGAAGAAGCAGAACAAGACTGACATGCTCAATAATGCTTCTGGTCATGCAGGGTTGTCTAGGAAAGTAGGACCTGCAAGTGACAGGGAATTACACGGGGAAAGAGACATACAAAATAAAACTATGCACATTAACACAAAATTAAGTTGTGCTACATTCAACAGACTGAGTAAGAATTTCTGGAAATAAGCTAACAAAATGATAGCAAATAAAATAGTACTTACTTTATTAGAAGATTTCTTCATGTGTTGACATGAAAAAAGGAGATAGAAAAAGACTAAAATGTAGTTTTCAGTTGTTTAAAAATAAGCTGGCCATATTGCCTGAGGGTTGCAGAAAGTAAGCTTTCAGAAAGGATTGCAAGAAGCAGGTCCCAAGGCAAAGTAACCTCCTGTTTGTGAGTGTTGGGGTTGCTGGACCCCATATTAAGATTGTAGAAAGATAAGATAAGAACTGAAAAGTCTGCCAAGGTTGAGAAGGATGAAAAGACTAGATAGGCAAGTTTTATTTTGGAAAAGGTGGGAAAAAAACAGAAAAGATTTGTTCTCCACTCCACCGCAATCAAGCAGGCTAATTTGGAGGGAGGATAAATGTTTCATGAGAAAAACTTCATTAGAAGGTAACTGCACAGCACTGATACCTAATTTAGATCACATGCTTTTGAGAAAAATACTGTGTAGAATATGAAGAAGTTTCTTTATAATTGCCACTGATTTCTTCCTGTCAGAATAAGACTTCCCTGCTTCCTTCTTTTTCGGAGGAACTTTGAGATATGGTAACTCCAGATCTAGATCATCTAAGCAATCACAATTCCAAAAAATAACACATTTGAGGTTTTATTAAATCCATGCACCAGCTGTTTTCAAATATTGAAACTATGGTAGGAATATTGAAACATTACCTAATACCTAGGTAACATTAACAAATACCTAAAACAATTATTTTTTTCTGGGAATTGCTGATAACTATGACAGACTTCCTTTAAATTGTACATGTAATAAGCTATTTTCCCTTTTGTTTTATTTCTCTGCCATGCTTTCTTGCTTTGCATTGTGATTGCATGCCATCTGCTGGTTTAACACTTGATGGCTTGCTGCTCTGATATTCACCATGCCAAAATTCCACTTCCATTGCCATAATGCTACCCACACCGTTTCATTGCTTCCATGGTTCCCCTCCTGAAAGTATCCATGATGCACAGCGCTACGTCCGCCACTGTCTCTGCACCAACAGCTCCTACAGCAAGTGTCCCCTTCGCTGCAACAGCCTCAGCCAATCAGGTTTGCCTCTTTTAAAGCTTTCTTTCACAAATCCCAAACTCTAAATGAGTGCTGGTATTTATTTAAAAAAAATTCTCCTGGAGAATTTTTTTCTTCATGTTTTTACCCATCAGACTTTATTTTGAAATAATTATTTAGCTAATATTTACGGACAGGTTGCACTTATTTAGAGTTAACATTTATTGCAAATAAGGGTATAATGTTGCTCCGTCTGTATGATTTTTTTTGTCTCTAATGCTAGCTCAACAACCATTTTAGTGCTGATTTAGTTATCCAATTAACTTGTAAATTTTAGAATAAAATGTGTTAAATCTGGGTTTAACCATTAACTGTCTTTTCTCCATACCATAATTATAATTATTTAATCTTTTAAGGCTTAAACAGGCCAAAAGATTGAGGCTGAAGAAAAGGAAATAACTCATATTTCTACTTACCATATTTTTATGGAAGCTTGCATACTATAACTGGAAGATTTGGTGGGAGCTTTAATATGGGCTGCAAAATTCTGGATGATCTCTTGATGGCAGCAAAGAATTAGAGCTTTCTGCATTACTTTTTTGCCACCTAATAGTTATTCCCCCCCCCCTTTTTTTTTGGCATTTCAGACCTGGCAGCTCTATTTAGCCCTAAGAATCATGTCTACTAACAATTCACAATATTGCTCTTTTTTTCTGCTTTGTCTCTATTTAACTGCTTCTATTCATGGTAAAAGTAATCGTCAAACGGGAGTTATATTTATATTAAGAACCTAGAAAGCAACCTAATGAGGCTTAGGGAGGTTATTCCTTTTATGTTTGTAAAAGGGCCAGATTTCAGCCACAATGGGAAGTGAAGCAATTCCTGATCAGATCTGCAGTTCTGTTTCCATTCTCTCTGGCTGTATGTTCTTGCTGTTTTCTTCCTTCAAATTTTCATAGTGTATAGGTAGATAGTTTGAAATTAATGAAGCCATGGGAAAGATGATTAGAGCATAAGCAGAAGACCAGGAGAACACTGAAAACATCTGTTCCCATTCTTCATGTGTAGAATAAGGAACTTTTTTTTTCTGGGTTCTCATTGGGTTGGATGCTTTTTGGAATGCATTGATAAAAGAAACGGCTTACATTTTCAGTCTTTTAAAGTACTGTAACTAAGGATATGTACTGGTTGTGTCATGCTATTTTATCATACTTCTTAAGCTTTGCAGCCACTCTGGCAACATATTGCTCTGCGTATAGTTTTATGAATTGATTATCATTGGAACATTTTATGAAATTAATCTATTTTTACAAAATTAGAGCCGATGAAAACTGCTAAACTGATCAACATGAATGACAACTAATCTAAGCATATTTCTTCTCATTGAATGCATGGGAGAGGTTTTTAAATACCCAAACACAAGAGAGTTTGTCAGATGTTTCTGTCTTCAGCTGCTCTAACAAGAGTTTAAGGATTGTTCTGCCTGCAGGGAACTGAGACCATCTAACTCTTTTGTGAATGGCTAACAGAATCTAGACAGATATATAGATAACAATGTTTCTGGAATTGTTTCCTTATGAATATTATTAAATGTCAATAGGTGCAACCTGTTTCCAATTTTATCTTGTTAAGAATCAGTGAATCATAGAGTAATATATAAAATCATTAGGTAATTTAACTTTTTTAGAATAGACTATCAATGCAGTATTCTTGCACTATCCAAGAAAAATAAAAGAACATGAAATTCAGATACTTAATTTATTACTTCTTAATGTATTAAGAAGATATGTAAAAGAAACAAGCACTAATGAAATACAAGTATACTCATAAGTGAATATATGCTACATTCAGGAAGTAATTGTTTATATCATGTGCATCATAGAACTGAAAATAAACTGTCAATACTTATTTTCAAATATCTACATACAGGACGTGCTCAGTCAGTGAATAGTAGACACTTGTTGAGTTTAGAAGGATACTACCTATAGAAAATTCAAAGATCAAATCTTAAAGTCTAACATAAGAAGCCTGTACTATCTTTCCTCTAGCAGCTCAAAGTGCCTTACACAGCATTCATTCCTCCAGTTTTTCCTGCAACAATCCTGTAAAATTAAGTTGGACTGAGAGAAAGAGATCAGGCTAAAGTCATCCATTGAGTTTGACTTGTATTAGATAACTGTAAAATCAGCTACCAACAATCCCTAAGTCTCAGCTACATATCTGTCATTTAAAGTTTTGCCCAATTTTTGAATTCTGTCTTAAAGACAGCGAAAAGTCTTTGAACATGGGCACAATTGCATGGAGAACATAGTGTACAGGTTCATATGAACCATTAAGGCTTGATGTGGTTTAGAGCAAATGAGTATGGCAGCACCTGCTGCTTAGACTGATGATTTCTGTTGCAAGGAGGTACAACTTGGGAACTACAGTTGTTTCCATCCTTGGTTTGATTAGGATGCATTATAAACCAGGATCCATTCCTAATGGAAATCAGACTTTATGTTTTGGACCACTAAAATTGTGAACAGAGCTGTCCATGGTTTGTGGTACATCATGCACACGTTATGTATGCAACTTCCAGACAATGTTAACTATGGTATCTTTACAAGTAGATGGTATACTAGGATGTACTGGGTACTTTGACAATCAACTGACAATCTAATCAAAGACAAAAGTTTGAAAAGAGAAGGAAATGGTTGGCTTACTGTAGTTTCTAAGCTCCAGTACAAAGAAACCTGTGGTTTCTAAGCTCCAGTACAAAGAAAGATGATCAGTTGTTGAAATGTTGCTGTTGACTCCACTGTGTCATCTATTTCATGTTCCCCCAGTTTACAGAGGAAGAGCATTTGGCCTGAAATAATAAGGGAAATAATAGAAGTGTAGATACCCAGTTGTAAACAATACATAGGTGTGCTTTGTGCTTACATCATATGGAAATTACAGCTTCCCCAGCTTATACTTGTGGATGAGTTGATAAACTTTCAAATTGATCCAAAGATTTTGTTTTGTTTTGTTCAAAAAAATTCACTTATAATATTTTTCGAGAATCTGTCATCAGTAATTTGTATGGTGAGTAGCTTACCTTGAAGAAACCATTAAAATGTAAAATGCTGATTTGTATCCTTTCCTGCGCTAGAGAGATCTCTAATCTAGGGAACCTAGTCATGCTAGGCTTAACAACACATATCTGTGCACAGGAAACTCATTAAGTCGTCATCTTTGCAGTCCAAAGAGAATATGAGGGAAGGGAATTCACAGGCCACGATTAAAGTCACAATTCTTTATACTGAATAGGAAACTTTCAAGTATAAGATTTTTGTCTGTTGTCAGTGTGTTCTGTTGTACTTTAAAAGTTCTGATGCTTTGGAGCAGACTTTCTCTCTTATTTGCTGAGACAGGAAGGTGGTAGCAGTGCAGCATTAATTGTAGGAGCGTAAACCAGATAAAAGAGAGAAGCTCCAAGTTTTGATGTTACTAGGGGAACTTGTGCTATAAGCATGATGGAGAACTGAGATTGAGATAGGAAGGACATAGAAGACTGAGTGAGAATGTCTATCTATCACCACTTAGATGGCTTCTTTATTTTTGTCTTGGGTAGCATGTCATTTATATTTTAAATCATTTTGCAGTTCATTAATATAGTTTATCATACATTCATAACTATAATTTTAAGTAGTAAATATTGCGCAAAAAAAAGAGGTAATTTTTTTCCCATTCATGTATCAATGCTATAAATTCAAAATAAAATGAATATTTGAATTCTGTGACGCTTTGGGGAATATGAAATACAGCACCATTTGTAATCATTACCTTACCTGAAGTGCCAAATAGATATTTGTAGTAGTCTCAAGTTCAAATTATGGAATAAGTTAATAGAACAATATTTATTAGGTTTTTTTCATATGCCAGTAACTAGTTTAGATGATTCAGTTTTAATCCTATTAATTTATATGATAATAATCAAAATCTGTTAACTACTTGAGATTTTAGCAAGGCTTTCTTTGTTGTTTTTTGCTTGATTTATTTTGTTTTGCAAAAGCAAAAATCAAGTAGAAAGCACAGAATTATAGATTAAGTAATAGTATGCATGTAGTATATACTGATTTCAGTAACACTCTTTGGTAAGCTCTCCAATGATATTTTTGTAGACAGTGGAAAAATATGGATTTATAGCTGGTTGATGAGCATATTTATAGAGTGCTTCTCATCAAACAAAAGCAAATATGCACAACTTCTGTTGACTCAAGGGCTGCAGCATCACTTTTCTATCCTTGATTTAGAGCAGTGTTGTTATGCTTCAGATTTCTGCCAGTACTTAGCTTGTTTATAACAGTTCAGGTCATCTGAAACAGAAAAGCCACATCCATATCTTCTGCCTATCCAAGTAATAAACTCTGATGACAATATCACTTTTGTTTCTCCTGTTACTCTTACCCAAACACTCCTAATGGGATTTCCATATCCCAGTTTGTAAGTTTCTGTACTGTCATGCTTTCTTTATGTACTGCACTCCCTTTCTGTGAGTCTGTTCCCCCCACCAAGTTTTAGCAGTGTCTATGAGATCATATTTGTCTTCATATTTATCTATCATGTCATCTCAATATAACTGAGAATTCTTGTTTGTTTATTTGTTCGTGAGATTTGTATATCACATTTGCTCCAGGAGTTCAAGATCCAATTTTTCCTTAAAACAATAAGCCTGTGAAATAGGTTGACTGAGAGATAGGAACTGACCTAAAGTTTCCAGTTAGCCTGTGTTTCTCCAGTCCTAGTTACTACCCTCCCCTGGCTTCTGGCCTCCAGTATTAGAATTCTTCTGATGCTGGACTAAAAGCACATACCATAATATATTTATTTAAGATGTCACAAGACTTTTTGTTGTCTTTGCAATGCCAAACTTTCTCCTCTGTGTCTTGGTAATTGAAAAAAAACAAAAACCAAGTATGAAATTGTGTAACTTACTAAAAGGGTTTCTTGAGGGATACCAGCAATTGCTAGAATTATTTGCATTGGAATATTTGCTTTTAATATTCACTTGTATGCTATGATCAATAGCAGTATATAAAAGTATCTTAAATGGCATCAAACACGTTCCTATTTGCTCCCAATAAGCCCAGCATTAAATCTCAACTTGGTGGGACAAATGCTATGTCTTACATATTCTTTTAGCCTTCAGTATGCTACATTTGGGAACTGACATTATGCCTTTCATTTGTTTTCATGTGTGCTTTACTTCCACCATATACTGCTCTTACGTACAAAAACCAACCTTCAATTCCAAATTCATGTAACTCAGTTTATAATTCAAACCTATTTGCTATAGCAAACACTTTCTCTAAATCAACAAATGTAAATCAACAACTTTCTCACTTTCATACATGACCTGCTGAAGAGCTCTGGTCTGCATACCCCTGCCTGGCATAAAGCTGCACTGCATTTCCTAAATTTCGTCCATTGAGACTCCTTGCATCCTTTAAGACAGAATTCTGACAAATGCCTTCCCAGGGACATTTAACAATTTAATCCCCCTGTAGATTCTACATTCATTCTGGCTACCATTCTCCTTCTGTAGAGGAACCATAACAGTGTGACACTTCTCAATTGTCAGTCAAGAATACAGCCTTCACACCAATGTTAAATATGTCATGTAGCTGTTCATAAGCAAACCACATCCATATTTTATCTTTTCTCCTCTTATACCATCTACATCTGACCAACATTCTCACATTTATGACTTTCTTTTCATCAGTTTTTTTTCCTTGAATTCATTTCAATTCTACTTTTCAAAAATCATTGCCATACAAAATAATAAAATGTTCCTTCCAGCATTACTTTCATTTTCATCCCAAATCCTTTTTATCACTTTTATTTTTAATTCCTTCCATTCTGCTGAAGACTCCATGTTTATCCCGCTTTCAAAACGTTTTTCAATTTCCATTAAAAACTCTGCATTCCCTCTTTAATCTTAATCTTTGCTCTCTTTATCTACATTCTTTGCAACTATATTTCTCTCTATAACTGTTATATAATATCGTTCCCTCATCCTCCTTACAGGTAATCCTCGTTTAGCAATTGCAGTTGGGACCAGCGACTCATCATTAAGTGAAGTGGTCACTAAGTAAAAATCACATGACTGCAACTGTGCTTACGATTTTACTTCAGCTTTCCTTTGTGTTACAGTGTCAGAAGGATACAACACCAAAGAGCTGGGTGAACCTAAATGGCGGGAAAGCTTTCTGGAACTTGACTCATGAGGAAGCTGGGTAAAAGGGCAAATCTTATAGCCCTTTTTCCCCACTCCCCCACCCTTTGGAATGCTTACCCTGGGCACTGGGATAATTAGCAAAAAGAGAATTAATGTTTGTATTTACATTCATTGGTGAGGAAGGGATTACAAGAGAGTAAGCAGGCACACAATGGGGAATACACATCAAAAGAATGCACTAGCACTGGCTATTTGCCTAGCACACTTAATGCTGCCAGCCATTTAGGGTGCAAACAAAAGCTTTTAATATGAAACTGATTAGGGTCTTGTCAGTGTCAGGCAGCAACAGGAACCAGCAAAGGGTTCTAATCAACTAATTGCTGAGCTTGTTAACATGCAGTTAGCACTTTTTAGGGACACGCTGCCTTGTGGGGGGGGGGGAGAAAAAATGGGTCAGGTACCGGATAACGCATACTAACTGACTGTAATAGTGAACACACGACAGATGCTGTGAAGGTCATAAATGTGTACATTGTTTGCAAAGTTACTGTTTCATCACCATCGTAACTTTGAGCAGTCGCTGTCTGAGGCAGTCGCTAAACAAGGATTACCTGTACTGCAGTAATTCTCTTAGGCATTTTTTTCTCATTCACACCCTCTTTCACTTCATCTTATTATTATACATTTTCATAAAAGTTTCATACTATATCTTCCTACAGTTTTATTTTCATTCTTATTTATTTCACTACTTTCCTTTTTTTTTAAATGTCTGTTTCTATCCCAAATGGTCTGTCCCACATTCAGGATTTTCATTCTTGTTTATTTCACTTGTTTCCTTTTTTTTTATGTCTGTTTCTATCCCAAATGGTCTGCCCCGCATTCAGAATTTCTAATCAAATTTGTATCCTTCATTAATTCTCTGTCTTTTATTATAATCAAAATAGTAACACTTTTTGATTTATCTTCATTCCTTTGCTATACGCACTTATGCTTAAATCATGTACTAAAACAGACCTTTTTCTGTTGGCAAGCAGATATTCACCATACAGTTAAATGCTCATTCGTTTTTGAGTTTCCAAATGGCCTAATTACTTCTTTTGCATTCTTTTGTATCATTTCCATCATGTAGCGAGATTTTTTTTTAACCTCCTGGATTGCATTCACTTAGCATGCTGCAGTTTTCCCCAAAACTCATGTCTGTTTTTTCCATTATCATTATTCACTGGAGTTTAACATCCAAATATCACCAACTTAGGGATTCCTATTTTCATACACACCCATAACGGTCAATCATAGGTGGCACTGGTTCATATTTTATGAAATACATTTTAGCACTTTCATTCATAAATACACCTGCACTTTCACTTTCCTGCACTGAGCAAGCAAACAAGGAAAGCAAACAGCAAGAAAATTTGGCAGGTGAGGTCAAAGAAGAGTTTTTTGCCTCTTTTCTCTTTTTTGATGATCTTTCAGTCCAGACTAGTTCTCACCCAGAGAGGCATCTTCTGGGAGTTCACAACAGGGAACATTTAATACGGACATTTGGCTAGGGGGGGTTGGCAGGGAAGACACCAAGTAGCATGAACAGTGAAGGATATGTGATGTTTCTGTAACGTTTGACTTCTACTTAAAAGAACTGAAATCTGGCAAATGTAAACTTGCTGTGTAAGAACTTCAGAAAGTGTTACTATACTGAAATAAATTAATGAAGATGACAGATTCCTGGACAGGACATTTGACATTCTCCAAGAGGGGCAGAGAAGTGAAGAATGCACTAAAAGGGGGGAGAGAGGTATCCTTTGCCAGAGGCAAACACATGGAAGAATGTGACCCAAAGAAAAGAGCATCAGGAGGTCCCCCCTCTAGAAAACAATTAATAGCCACCTGAGCAAGCAGTGCAACAGAACATTTGAACCCTCTTGAATCAAAGAAACCTAACTGCCATGAGAAAGAAGAGGTGTATACTGTGATTGGTGGTTCCCTGCTAAGGCAAAGTACAGTAGCTGTGTGCAGATCTGATATGTTGTGGGAGGTAACTTACCTTTCATGTTCCCAAATACAGAGTGTGACAGGTTACCAAGACTATTCAAACCTACCCACAACTGTTTTCATCTTAATCCATGTGGGGATGAATGATATAACCAGAAGAAAACTGAAAGAATCTCTTGAGACTGCAAAGCCTTGAGCAGGATAGTGAAGGAACTCAAAGCACAGGTAGTTGGAATGCTATGTCTGAAGAAGAGAAAACAGGATCCTGGAAGTAGACAACTGGCTGTGCAGTTGTATTTGAATATTTATATAACTTAGAGGCTACCCAAATCCAAATGACTCCAGGTGACCTTTAAAAGCAAGAAACAGTAAAAATTGAGAAATAGATCATGGACATCCAGAACAGAAAAACTTGCATAACAAAAACCCTACAAGGGCTTAACAACCACCCTTCCCCAAGGCCTGGGAGAACAGCCAGGGTTTCAAAGACTTTTGGAGACATACAGGCTGGAGTGGGGGAAGGGGGCAGGGAGGGCTATTATAGAGGACAAGTTCCCTGACAGGGAAGATATCCAGAGCCAGGGGTGCACAGAATCCACTCCAGAGTCACATTCACAAGGGACAAGAGACAGGGCAAGAAGATGAGCAGCCAATGGTGTGCAGGTTCAGAAGAGGCAAGGTGGCAGCAATAAAACAAGTGGTCTGTGTTGGCCCAGGATTCAAACATCAGAGAATTCCACAAACCAGTCCAAGTCATAAAGAAGGGTTCCGGTCATAAGAGGGAGTGGCAAGATAAGGTATTAGAAATCAAAAATTGAGCACAGGTAGTCCTCGCCTAACAACGGTAATTGGGACCAGGAACTCTGTTGCTAAGAAGCGTAGTAGTAAAGCATGACATCACATACCTGTGCCAACTTACGATGGCAATTTCAGCAGTTCCATTTGTGGTTGTTAGGCAAATCCATCATGGTTGTTAGGCATGACGTCACGTGATTGCCATTTGCGACCTCCTGCTGGTTTCCCATTGACTTTGCTTGTCAGAAGCCAGCAGTGAAGATTGCAAATGGTGATCATGTGACCACGGGACACTGTGACTGTCATAATTGCAGGTCAGTTACCAAGCACCCAAATCACAATTACATGACCCCAAGGACACTGCGATAGCCACAACTTTGAGAACCAGCTGTAAATCTCCTTGTTCAACACCACTGTAGACGCTGAACGAATGGTCGTTAACCAAGGATTACCTGTAGCTATCTCCAGTTATAGGCAAACAGTAACAAATAATTATAGCACCTTCAGTATATTAAATCCATTTTACATTGTCCAGATGAATTCCCATGTAATAGAAAAGTTGTTCAAATTTATATGAATGTCCAGAAATTTTGAATCCTGTCTCAAGTCAGATTAACAAAATGTGTGTTAATGAACCTTTACTTTCATTACATCTCCAAAAAATACGAGTGCCTGCATTTATAGAAAGTCAATCAGCAAATGGCCCCCAAAATTAAAAGGCATTTAAATTCCAGAACATGCTTTTCTCAAAGTAAATTTACAGGGAAGGTCTGTAAATATACAAGTCTTATGTCTAACAAGGTTTGCAGGAACCTTACATGACTTTATGATTGCCTTCATGTCCTCATCCCAGGAGAAGGGATTTGCCACCAGATACTTCTGGACCATTTCCCAGCAGCCCTAGCCTACATGACCAGTAGTGAGGCATCCTGAGATCACAAACTCTTATTAGAGATGTGCATAAAATGAAAAATGTGTTTTGTTCCATTATTTCCATTTGAAATAGTGGCTCAAAGTTTGGCCAGACCATTCTGAGCAAAGACAAATTCTGGAGAGATCTTGGAAGTCCAAGGCTGGTGCATCTTGCTCCTTTCTCCCCTCCTCCTTTGCTTGGCTTAGGCTTATTTATTTTAGTTATTTATATGATTTATGTAGCCGCCCATATCACATAAGTGATTTTGGATGATTTACAAAGATTAAAACATAGAAAACCCACCACATATAACTCCCCAATGCCCAAGGATAAACAATAACCCCACTCACCTAAAAAAAGAAAATGCTCACCCTCTCCCAATTATCCACTCCTTCCTTTCCTTTATCTGTGTGCCCACCCCACACTGCTGCACATACCCAACCTGTCTGTTGCCACTGCTGGGCATATCCACTTGCCTGCGCCACAACCAGCCAGCCCACCCTCTCCATCCCCAAAGTTTGTGCCCTTCCTTTCTCTTGTCTCCTGTATTCCACTACTTCAGAAGACCATTTCTTTTTCTTTACTCTCCCACCCAGGAATACTCTGCCCAAAACATGTGTGTTCAAGATCTCTGTTCAGAACATGTATGTGTATTCTGGATCCGTGCTCAGACAAAACATGCATAGGCAACTGTTTGTACATCCTTACTCCCCATCCACTCTTTACATTATGCATCATCAGTCTTCTGGTTTAACTTTTGGGTTTTTTATAGTTTTGGATGCTCTAACAATCATATATACGCAGATGTTAATTATGAGTTTGAGTGGAATGTGCTGCCATAGAGTTGTATGCAAAAGTTTAGGTTCCCATGGTCAAATTGTATGTTTTGGTGAACAAAAACTGACACAACCTCTACATATTACAAAGTTAAAAGTGATGTATTTCTGCAAATTTGAATGCAGACTTATTATTTATATGCAATTATTAACAGATTCACAATCAGAAAACAGTGAATATAGTACACGTGGAAATTCGGACACCCTTTCAGCTAGTTCTTCATGACAGCTCCTTTGGCAGAAGTATCCGTTTCCAAATGTTTCTGTAGCCAGTAAGAATTTTTCTATTCTTTTGGAATATTTTCCAATTCTTCCTTGTAGAACTCTTCTAGCTCAGAAATACTCTTAGGTGTCCTTGCATGTATTACATGTTTGGGATCTCCCTGTGGATTCTCAATAATATTCAAGCCTGAGGACCGTGAAGACTATTTCAAAACCTTTTTCGGTTTTTCCTGCCAGCACTTAATGGTTTATTTAGAGGTGTGTTTCAGAGTGTTGTCTTGCTGAATTATCTAGCCACTTTTCAGCTTCAGTTTCTTCACTTACATAAGAATATTTCTGAGCCAGAAGAATTCTGCAAGGGAGAGTTCGAAAACACTCCATACAATTTGATCAGGGGTACTTAATTTTTTCACACAACTATATTTGTTTATTGTATAATGGATAGTCTGTATATGAGAGATTCACACACTGTGCTAAGTCATAAACTATGTATGGTTTATAAACTGCAGTGGCTAGGTTCATCTAGGCCAAAAATTCAACCAATATTTTCTTGTGTTAGTAAATTGTTTGTCTTTATGTTGCACCACCCACACGACATATACACGTACATACACACAGAGACCATACAATCAGTTAGTTAAAGTCCTGAGAAAGATTTTTTTAAAAAAGCCACTTCCCCCCCAAAAATTATCACATATTTTATTTTCAGTATTAAATTATATAGTTCACTTTCTAGGATAGTGTATTGATTCTAGCTGATAAAATATGGTTAAAGCCTGATATATTGACACTCCTAGATTAAATTCTGTCTTCATAGTGTGTATGTGAACACATATAAATTTCAATTTCTCAAGAATTTTGAATATGAAGTTTCAGACTACAGATTTTTTTTAAAAAATCAGCAAAACAGTCTGAAAACATTCCAAAAAGTCACTAAAAAGTCATGTTATAAAAATCATTAAATATTATATTAGTCTGCTGTACAGATGTTAATCATTTGTAACTTGTAAGAAAAAATAACAGCCTTTTCAGTCCAATCACCATCAGAGAAAAAAGAGGTTATAATTTTGAGATAAAATCCCAATCAGATGCTTTGTTTTTGAATATGTAGCTTATTTCCAAACAACATCAGCATATTAGATGAGATTAAATATCCCTGGTTTGGTCTCTGATACTCCTTGAAAATTAATTAGCATTACTGTTGTTAAAAACATATATATATATATATATGTATGTATGTATGTATGTATGTATGTATGTATGTATTTTTAACAACATTACTGTTGTTAAAATATATATATATTTTAAGAATATATAAAAATCTTAAAATGAATCCATTTCTTGTGTGCTTTCCTTGTGATGGAAAGTTTTAAACTATAAAAAAGGAGAAAGGAAAAGTAGCATTCATAAGAATTAAATATTCCAATAATTAAATATTCCAAATATTCCAATTAAATATACTTCTGAAATTTATCAGTGTTTTCTTTTCTTCTAACAGATAATCCTGAAACAGTGAACAGGAATGGAATGGAATGTCAAGAGACCTTGTTGAGAACAGCAAAGCATTGTTACTGTACATACAACCCTGTCTCTTCCTTAACAGAATTGCCACAAACTGCATGCTGAGTAAAGAGTTTGTTCATCTGGACAAAACACACTTAAGAGCTAGTACTGCTATATCATATATGAATATTAAATATGGTATGCTTAGTATATTCAAAACTAATCTAGTTAACTACCTGATGCCAGCTGTGATGGTTCAAGACATAAAAGGGTAATATTTTTCTTTTAAAAGTTTTATATAACACTGTTTACTTCTTAGGAATATTGTCTTACCACCATAAAATAGTGAATGTAAGTAGTCCCGTTCATATATTGTAGAGTTCACAATTTTATGACTCTTTCAATGTTAGCAATAAATGATTTACATTGGCCACTAAATCCAGGATCCAAACAATTACATGATTAGTTCCCCATAAGTGCTGTTGCTTTGGTTGCATGTTTCTTCAACTGTACTCTCCCCACCCCAGTTTGCACAGTGAACTTCTCTTGAAACTGGACTTTCAAAAGTACATTGTAATACTGCAAAGGAGAATGTGGCTCCAAGCGTGTAGGTTAAGGGAGAAAAAAAAAATACTTTGGGCATATCAGAACTCTTTGGTTCTTTGCCAATATATGCCAACTATAGATTTAGTAATTTGACATTCTGTACTCTCTTAAAAAGCTGACTTCTCTATTGCAGGACAAAATAAGTGATGCAGTAATGGAATGTTATATTCCTACACCACTAGAGGTTCCAAACAAAATAGTTTTCCTAGCCCGGTGTCCTCCAGATAGGTAGGATTACTGTTTCCAGCATATGCAGCCAGCATAGCCAATGGCCATGTGGTGGTGGTGGTGGTCCAGGGAGTCATAATATACCATGTCTGAGGAACAGTCAATTGGATGAAGCTGAAACAGAGGATCCAAGGTAAAGCACAAATTGCAGTAATGCACACAAGCTGCTTTGGGATATGTATGGAGAAGTTATACTGGAATCACAACATTCTAGAATTAAATCAAACCTTTGCACGGTATGATTTTCATACCCCTAACAAAAGTCTTGACTATGTTATTTTACAAAGAGAGAATATTTTTTAAAGAAGTCTTTGCAGAAGTGCCTAAATTTTGTCACATAAAACTTGAAACTTAAGTGACACTGCAGTCTATAATTGAATCTATGCCAGGTGGTTAAGCTTTCAGATTTGCAATCAGGTTACCAAAAATAATGTTATAACTTCTTCCCAGTTAAGGAAATGGGGCTACAGGTTATATGAGATGATATGACATTCTATTTTAACTCAAAACTCAATGCAGTCACTGTAAAAGCTAATAAGTGACTTTAATATAGATGATTAGGAAAATATGGAAAAGGATGTACAAAGAGCTTCATTTTAATCCACTGTTACTGCTGCCATATTTTTAAAATAAGATTTAAAAAGGTATAAACAGGCTTACAACACAGAGAAAGAAACTAGTTCTTTTCATTGTTTCTTTAAAAGATTTTATGTCACAGAAATACAAAGTTATATTTTATACAGCTGTATTAAATACAGATTGTATTATATACAGCTGTATACTGTACAGGCACACATATGGGCAAAACAGATTTTAATATTTCCTTTTTCAAAACTGCATTGATTTACAAGATAGTTATGTACATTTGACTAAGGTATGTTTGTTTTTAAGGTTTCCACACTGTTTTACCAAATATGTTACATTTCATGTTTTGTATGTTGCACATATATCTCATAAATATATAGTTTTTAAATTAATGTTTCTAAACAAAAACTTGTCTAGGAAAATATGCGTAATTGTTGGAAACATTTTCCCTTATGAACATTATAAATGATTGCAGTATTTTAACTTGGGCTTTTCAGACTGATATTAAGTTTTATAGCTTTGGCAGCACCGCCTATTGTAGGAGACCAGAACTACTAATTGATGTTTAACAACTTTATTTTACAGTATTAATTTTGTTTTTCAAATGTCTAATGTCTGTTTATATTAATAGTACTTCGATCATTTAAGGAAGAACACACACATACACCCAAAAATCTTATGGAAAACAAGTTTGTAATCTTGTATTTATTTTCATTTGTGAGAAAAATGTATGCAATTTTTGTTTTTACTTGTAAATTTACTCTGTCATTATAACTTGTTTGTTGACTTGGCTGTTTACTTAACCTGTGGTTGTTAAGAGTTTTTTAATGATCCATTTAAATATTTGGTACTAAATGGCAAATTATGTATGTTTACAATATTTAAACTGTAGAAAGAATATATGAACATACTATGTTTAAACAATTATTTTCTTAGAATCACTCTAATATTATTTACTGTCCATTGATAAACAGATTTTCAAGACATGTATGAGTTTTCATCCTGGATAAAGAATGAAAAAAAAGAAAATGTATTTTTTTAAAAAAAGAGATCCCCTCTGTTGGATACAAGTTTGTTCTGTTCCTATATTAAATATATATATATATATATATATATATATATATATATATATATATATATAACTATTAAATGATTTGTTCCAGAAAAGTCAAGCTGATCTCCATGGGGATATGCTGGAATAAATGGTTTAGGTAGTTTTAAAGTATGTGTCACAGAGAATGTACAAATGGTGAATATGACATTGAACATGATAGATATCTGTACAATCCACTTTTGAAAATATAGCCCTTAAATTGTCCCTTACCTGCTTTCTTACAAATTTTTGAGGAAATATTGATTCATATTTCCTCCACCACAATATGGTCAGCAATTTCATTTTTATTTTGCTCAGACTCCCCAATTCATAAACGGGTTGTTTTGCTTTTTTAATGAGCATATCAACATTCCTATGCTTTAGAGAGGACAGTATTACTTGATTTTAGTCCTAGCTAGTTGTTTTAACCCTCAAGCATTTGCATGCAAGTACTTATTGACCAGTTTCTTAATTTCACGTTTCTTAATTTTGACATCTAAACAAAACTGAAGTAAACTTCATTCCACTGATTTGTTGCTTGGTCCACACTGTTGTCCCAACATAGTCTTTAGATGAGATCACAAAACAAGTTCTGTTCAAGCCCTACCAAGTGTGTGTGTATGTGTATTTGCTGAACTAACTGTGAATGTGTATGCCAGATGTGATGTCCACCTGCAAAAGCATCTTATTTCTATTAGTTTCAGCAGGGCTATCTAGGGCAGCAGAAGTTATGCAAGTATAGACCTGCCCCATATGTATGGCTGTTTCCAAAAAAGCAATTTACTAGTCTGAGCTATATTGTGCCCATATTCACCACTTTATTTAATCTCTGTGCCTCTTGCTTTTGGTCTGTATTAAGAAACAACCTAAATATGAAATATGAAGTGCATACTTTTATTTATTAGAGGGTAATTTTGTAGTTTACATTGATTTGGGGATTTTTTTTTTGTATAAATGTTATTTGCCAAAATTTCACTTATATTTTGGAAAATAATGCATAATGATAGTAAATGGACCTCATGTTGGTTTTATTTTTATTTTTTATAATTCCTTTGAAGCAAATGGGCCAAAATAGCATGCAAATACAGAAACTGGAGCATAATTTCAAATTATTTGAAATGTGTCTGTACTTTCTATAAGAAGGTCTTTGCCAAAATACCTTAATCTGTCCATACAAAATGATTTACACTGCTAACAGTTAAATAAATCCCTCCCATTAGTCCATGTCCTTAACTATTTAGCAGCATACATACCCATTTATAAGTGTGTTGAGATATTATTTAATTGCCAATGTGCAATCATGGAAATAAAAAGAAGCCTTTTAAAATCATTCTGTATATCAGTTTTATTTCATTTCTATGACAGTGAGAAGCAACATGCTTGAATGGAAAAATACATATTTTTCTTTTAGTTACAAGAAATAAACATAGAATGAAATTTAGTTTGCTTTCAGACAGTCGTGCCAGATATATTGATGCTTAGCATCTTCAGTTCATAATGAAGCAGCACAGTATCAAATTTCGGTAGGACAAGAAGTTGTTCCTTCAATTTTGGTGCTTGGTATCAGCTGTCTCAAAGTACTTTTTAAGTTGATGGTCTTCTTTGAAAGGGGATTCCAGGAAAAAAAGGCATTGGAACTCTCAGAGTTGATCATTTCTGAAGAAAAGTCTTGGGCATTGTTTGGTTCTTCATCATTGGGTGTTTAATGGGCATGTGCCAGTCTTCTACCTCTCATCTATCACAGTCCTGAAATTTTGCCGGGTCTTCACTTTGGCCAAGATGGATGCAGTGTCCTCTGCTGTCTTATTGGGGCACTACAAAAATATTCTATTTTATTAATGTATTTATACTTGGTGGGGGAGCAACGCAATGGAGTTCGGGGGGGGGGGTTCCTTTGCTCTCTCTACAGGGAATCCCAGACGATATTTATCCTAACCTGAAGAAATTGCCTTGCAGAAAGCATGAATTCTATTGGTCCCTTCTCCTGTCTGACCATTCAGATATATCCTTCCAGGTTGCCCAATTTTGTACTTCTGTATGTGTGTATGTGTATACCTTGGCTCTGAAAAAAAAAAACTTTCTTTTTGTTTTATACATCTTCATTTGTACCTGTTTTACAGTGGGGCAAAAAAGTATTTAGTCAGTCACCAATTGTGCAAGTTCTCCCACTTAAAAAGATGAGAGAGGCCTGTAATTTTCATCATAGATATACCTCAACTATGAGAGACAAAATGAGAAAGAAAATCCAGAAAATCACATTGTCTGATTTTTAAAGAATTTATTTGCAAATCATGGTCGAAAATAAGTATTTGGTCACCTACAAACAAGCAAGATGTCTGGCTCTCACAGACCTGTAACTACTTCTTTAAGAGGCTCCTCTGTCCTCCACTCGTTACCTGTAGTAATGGCACCTGTTTGACCTTGTTATCAGCATAAAAGACACCTGTCCACAACCTCAAACAGTCACACTCCAAACTCCACTATGGCCAAGACCAAAGAGCTGTTGAAGGACACCAGAAACAAAATTGTAGACCTGCACCAGGCTGGGAAGACTGAATCTGCAATAGGCAAGCAGCTTGGTGTGAAGAAATCAACTGTGGGAGCAATAATTAGAAAATGGAAGATATACAAGACCACTGATAATCTCCCTCGATCTGGGGCTCCATGCAAGATCTCACCCCATGGGGTCAAAATTATCACAAGAATGGTGAGCAAAAATCCCAGAACCACATGGGGGGACCTAGTGAATGACCTGCAGAGAGCTGGGACCAAAGTAACAAAGGCTACCATCAGTAACACACTAGGCCGCCAGGGACTCAAATCCTGCAGTGCCAGATGTGTCCCCCTGCTTAAGCCAGTACATGTCCGGGCCTATCTGAAGTTTGCTAGAGAGCATTTGGATGATCCAGAAGAGGACTGGGAGAATGTCATATGGTCAGATGAAACCAAAGTAGAATGTTTTGGTCTAAACTCAACTCGTGTTTGGAGGAGAGAGAATGCTGAGTTGCATCCAAAGAACACCATACCTACTGTGAAGCATGGGGGTGGAAACATCATGCTTTGGGGCTGTTTTTCTGCAAAGGGACCAGGATGACTAATCCGTGTAAAGGAAAGAATGAATGGAGCCATGTATTGTGAGATTTTGAGTGAACACCTCCTTCCATCAGCAAGGGCATTGAAGATGAAATGTGGCTGGGTCTTTCAGCATGACAATGATCCCAAACACACCGCCCGGGCAACGAAGGAGTGGCTTTGTAAGAAGCATTTCAAGGTCCTGGAGTGGCCTAGCCAGTCTCCAGATCTCAACCCCATGGAAAACCTTTGGAGGGAGTTGAAAGTCCGTGTTGCCCAGCGACAGCCCCAAAACATCACTGCTCTAGAAGAGATCTGCATGGAGGAATGGGCCAAAATACCAGCAACAGTGTGTGAAAACCTTGTGAAGACTTACAGAAAACGTTTGACCTCTATCATTGCCAACAAAGGATATATAACAAAGTATTGAGATGAACTTTTCATATTGACCAAATACTTATTTTCCACCATGATTTGCAAATAAATTCTTTAAAAATCAGACAATGTGATTTTCTGGATTTTTTTCCCCATTTTGTCTCTCATAGTTGGGGTATACCTATGATGAAAATTACAGGCCTCTCTCATCTTTTTAAGTGGGACAACTTGCACAATTGGTGGCTGACTAAATACTTTTTTGCCCCACTATTTCTATCTGATAGTTGGCCTTATGGCCATAATAAAGATATCATTTGGATTGGACTGACTTGATTTGATTTGCTGTTGTAATCAGTTGATAAAATAGAGGTAGTGCTGCGACCTGAAACCCTGCAGCTTTAAGATTAAGTTATTCTCTGAAAAGCAGTCATGCATAACAGCCTTCTCCAGTGTGGTACCCTCTGGAGTCACGGAGCCTCTATTCCCAAGAACTTGCTGGCTGGGGATGAAGGTTGGTAAAAAAAAAGTGGCAGAATCTCTTGTGGATATTTTTTTCCCCTGGTGATCATTTTTTGGAGCCTTTCCATGTGGCAGCTTTCAGCTGTTTGTTTCATGTATGTAAAGTGACTAGAAATGAAAAACGCCTTAAAAATATTTTCTAGATTTCAACCCCTTCTCTCACCTTCTCTCAGTGATAGTCTGTATTCTGTGTGAACCTTACTTACCAAGTTCTGATTGGTGGATTCCCCTGTTTCCTTGCCCTCTCTCCTATGGTGGGAAAGCTAGGACCAATCATTTTCCCTCCCTTGGGCAGGACTTTTTTTTTTTTAATTATTAATCTTTAAAAAAAAAGTGAACAAGCAAGCAAAAGGAGACAGGGGAAAAAATAGATACAGAAATATAATATCCATAAGTGGACAAAGGAACTACCAAGATTGTACAATTAGTGCTCAATATATCATTGATGAGAAATTAACCATAAAAAACTCAGTGAATGGATGAAAGAATGGCCATTGCTGAGATATTAGAGAATGTTGGAACTAGAACAGCACAACCTGAGGTGTGGCTGGCATGGGTTTTTTTTATGGTACAATAAAGTAATGTAGATTTCAAAAATCATGTTAGAAGTGCCATATTAAGAATCTGGAATAAATACAGATCCAGGCTGTGTCCAAAAATACTTCTATTGGCATCAGCACAAGAAGTGTTTTATAGAAAAAAGACAGTGGGCAAAGAGAAATGGCTAACAAATCCAAATTTGTTAGCACAGGAAAATGGAGAATTTAAGATTAAAACAACTGACTGCAGAAGGATTGAGTTTTCAATGGTTCTCATATGTACAATTAAGACAAAGATTTAATATAGATTTTTTAAAACACCAGTTATAGAATATCATAAAATGGAATTTGAAAATGAATTATGTACAAATGATGAACATGTGATTGCTAAAATGTATAAACTTGTTGGAAGTGTGAAAAGCATGAAGGGACATTTTGTCATGCATGGTGGACATGTGAAAGCATTGGACACACATACATACAATGATGCAACAAATTTTAAGAACTAATATTCAGATGAAACCATTTTTTTTTATTAGGACTTATGGATATACGATTAGCAAGGACTCATGGACAATTGGTTTTATTTATGGTAACTGCAGCAAGGCTACTTTATGCACAGTGATGAAAAAATACAGAAGTACCCACAATGAAGGAGTGGATTGTGAAGATGGCAGAACTTGCAGAGATGGCAAAATTGACCTGTTTCATTAGAGACGAAACAATAAGTATTTTTATAAAAGACTGGAAACCTTTTATGGACTTTTTGCTGAAAATGGATAACAATGAACTGGCAATTTCTAGGTTTGTCAATTAAAAGGGGTTGAATATGGGAAGAATGGAACAATATAATGTACTTCTAAAGGGGAAGAAATGATAAAAATTTGTACAGGGGTAACTGCTGTAAAGATTGGAAGCTGCTTTAACTTTTTTTTTAATCTTTTATCTTTTTCTACTTTTATACATTGTTCTTGTTTATCTTTTAATTATATAAAAACTTTCAATAAAACTATATAAAATAAAGTACATTAAATTATTTTAACAATGTAAGTAAACTTTCATACATATATATGTGCAGCAAGATAAATATAAATAGAGTATGGCTTTTAAAAGGAACAAGAACTGACTAGAGAATTGAAATCAGAAACACAAAAATGTTAAATGTCTATAAATATCATGTATTAGAGTGGAACAAAGGGATAGAAAATAATATTTTTAACATTTTGGTATCTTTTTTCTATGCTTAAACAACAAATAGTGGAGATTTTGGCATTTAGGGTTTCAAATTCTTACTTAGATTGTTAAAATAATTGAATGTACTTGGACATGATTTTGAGGATTGATGGGAAAAAGGAACACCACAGCTTTACAGTTCTGAAAGAGGAAATTAGCTGAACTCTTGTCAATTTCACCCTGCTGTAAAAAAAAGTCAGGTCCATCTTTTACTGCTCTGCTCTTCCATCAGTAACCTTTTAAAAAACGAAACCAGACTTTTGTGTTCAAGTTGTGAACTAGTGAAAAAACCTGTCATAACAGTCAGTGACTAGTGATGAGAGCAGAGGGTTTCTTCCCACACAGTAGCTAACTGGAATGGAGACATTTATATACAATGAAATGAAATGCAGCAGGTGAATCAAGTCAGAGAATCACATTTTTTATGTATAGCAGGAAAAGATGGGCAGAGGTTTCCTTCCCAGTGAGCTGGGGATGGTAGAGGACAACGCTATGGAGAAATGGTCAGTGGCCCATACTCTCAAGCTTGTGGTCTGAATCAGCCCTGTGTCCATAAAGGATGATATTAGAGGTCCTGATCAAACTACTTTCGATTATATTAACAGTCTTTGCATTTCTGGGTGCATTCATTGTCATGTTCCCCATCTCTTTTACAAGTTTACACTGCAGCATACTCTTATATCAAACAGCAACTCTTTTTGGGTCCTTTGGCACTCCAAGCATCTCAATATCCTACGTAAACTAAGCTTATATAGTAGCTGTAGTCCTGTGTGATTTGTAAGAGAATAAATAAGAATCCATAAGAAGACAGATGAACAAGGAAGCTTTTTTTTATTATAAATTTTATTATGTTTTTAAAAAAAGTTAAAATACAGAAAAATCAAGAAAAAGGAAGGGAAAGGAAGGGAAAAAAAGAAAAAGAGGGGGAGGAGGAGGGACATAAGAAAGAAAGATTAGCTTCCATACAGGTATAGATACAGAATATATTCATTTGCCTCTTACTCTAATTAATCTAAAAGTTTACATAGTAAAAAATAGTTTTTAATCTAATATTGAAGAAGATTCTTAAAATCAATCTATTTAGATAATACATATAATTTGTATAAGATATTTCTATAACATCAATCAGCAAATCCCAGAATCAAAGTTGGATTTTTTTGAGCATCAAACAAAAAGTCTAAGAGTGGTTTCCAATTAGAGACAAAGTTAGACAGTACCCTGTCTTTGAGGAAAGCGGTGAGTTTCGCCATCTCTGCCAATTCCATTGATTTCAATATCCATTCCTCAACAGTAGGTATTTGTAAATCCTTCCATTTTTGTGCGTATAAAAGTCTTGCTGGAGCTATCATATTAACAAATGTCCATGTTGTCTTTCCATTTGTTTATCCATCATACCTAAAAGAAAAGTCTCTGGTTTCAATTGCAAGTCTATTTTTAAAATCTTTTGAATCAAAATACATGTCATATTCCAATATTTCTTAGCCTTTTCACAAGTCCACCATAAGGGATAGAATGTACTTTCACACTGATTACATTTCCAACAGGCATTTGAGGTTCCTTTATACATTTCTGACCATTTATCTGGTGTCAAAAACCAATGATACATAATTTTATAGAAATTTTCTTTCAACATACAATTGAGAGTGAACTTTAACCCTTTATTCCACATATTTTCCCACTGGTCTAACATTATGTTATACCCAAAGTTTTTTGCCCATTTAACCATACAATCTTTAACATTAATCTTCCAAATTCATCTTTAACCAAAATGTATACATTTTAGCAATAAGATGTTCATCATTAGTACACAAAACATATTGAAACTTAGTATTCTCAGTGGTAAATTCATAGCTTTTCTTATCTAGTTTAAATCTTTCCAGCAACTGTGCACATGTAAACCATTGGCAAACAAAACCTTCCAATTCTAATTCTTCTCTCTTCTTCAAGTTAGGTTCTCCTTCAGAAAATAACAAAGTTGTGTACATCAACTACGGTTGCTTAACTCTCATTTGTCTTCTATAAAAAGCTTCCTGGGGTGACAACCACAGAGGAATTTTTGGAGATGATCTTACCTTATATCTAGTCCAGATTCTCAGTATAGAACGTCTGATAAAATGATTCTTAAAATCAATATTAGCTTTCACTTTGTCATACCATAAATATCCATGCCATCCAAATCTTAACTTATGTCCTTCTAATTCCAATAACCTCTTGTTTTGTAAAGTTATCCATTCTTTCATCCATACCAGACAGCAGGCATCAAAGTATAACTTTAAATCTGGAAGACCTAACCCACCTCTTTCTTTGGCATCCTGTAAAAGTTTATATGAATAAGGAAGCTTTTTGACAAGATACAGCATACTGCATCTAAAGAAATGGCTCTGAAGAAATACAGAGCTTAAGGACACAAGGGGACTACTCTGTAGGGAGCAGAGAGAAATGGAAGGGAGCAACCACATGCAGGGTTGCAAAAGAAGATGGGGAAAATGTATCAGTGGACTGACACTGTAAAATCTCAATGCTTCAGGTAGCCCTATTTTGGAAGAATACCTAAGCATTTGAGTTAGGAGATATCCAATATCAATTAGACTTCATGTACAACCCTTTAATATGATGGTTACCTACATTTCTGTTCCCACCATTGATGCAGAAGAGGAGGACGACAACTTTTATGGTCAATTCTAATCTGAAATCAGCAGAACTTGCAAGAAAGATGTGCTGTTTATGGTTGGAGGCTGGGATGCCATAGCTGGAAATAGTAAGGAAGAAATATAGTTTGACTGTATGGACTAGGAAACAGAAATGGAGCATGAGAACAACTTACCAGTTTCTGGGAATCCAATGATTTCTTCATTGCTAACACGATCTTCAAACTAAAATAATGCCTGTATGGACATCACCAGATGGAGTATAAGGAAATCAAATTGGCTATACTATATATTGGCACACTGAGGTAGAAGAGCTCAGTTATAAAGAAAAGATAAGGCCAGGGCTGGCTGTGGAACAGATCACTCATTGTTTCAAACAAGGGTTGAACAACTGTTTATCTGGGATTCCTGCCCTGGGCAGAGCATTGGATAGAAGGCCTCCAAGGTTCCTTCCAACCATATGATTGATTGATTGATTGATTGATTACATTTATATAGCTGCCCATCTCACGCAAAGTGACTCTATGATTCTATAAATGGTGGGTAGCTTCTGCCTTTCAACAGTTAAGCAGTCAAGAAATAAGTTTACTTTGCAGGGTAGCAATAAAGGCCTGGGAAAAGATATTTAGATAATGTAATTTGTCTATACCTACAAAGATCAGACTGGTGCAGGCAATGTTTTTTCCTGTGTTACTCTATGGAAGCAAAAGTTAAAGAATCAGGATAAAAAATATTGATGCTTTTGAACTTTGGTGCTAGAGGAGACTCCTGAGAATAGCCATGATAGCCAAAATAAAGAAGCAAATGAATCGTAGAATTAATCAATCTAATGTTCTCACTTGAGGCATAATGACCAGACCATATTTTAATAAAGTTTGCAAAGACCTAGCTCTCTTGAAAAGTCTACCATGTTGGGAAAGGTATAAAGAAAGAGAAGAGGATGACCAGCAGCAAGCTGAATGAACACAAGCATAGGTGCACCACTGGAAGACTTGATGGGCTAAGTTGGGGCAGATCATCCTGGAGCAGGTCTGTGCAGTTGCTAAGAAATGACACTGACTTGATGGCACATAATCAGTCAATCAATCTTATCACCATTATATTATGATTTTATTATGCTTTTCAGATAAAAACAGTAGAAAACTCTGCCATTGATCTTCAGGACTCACACCACTCAAATTCATCAGTATGGTTGCAGGAGAATCCAGAGATCATCAACAGATATATGAATGGGAAGTGATCCCATACATAACTAAATGTTGAGGCATTTGATTCTTCCTACATTAACTCCTCCTGAATATAATGGAAAATATGCACTACAGTAACACCAAAAGTATGGTTCCTATCCTTGACCGTTTTACACACCTCTTCAGCAGTTTGCTACAGTACTACTCTATAGCAATTTACATATATCATGCTTAATTATTATGTGGCATAAACTAGATCATTTATTTAACACCCAATCACAAATTTACTTTGTGTCCTGCTATGGAAAATGAAAAAGCTGGAACTACAATAAACCTTTGCCAACACTGCCATCTAGTGGTGCTTCTCTGAGGCATCTGTTTCAGCTTAGTGTTTATAATAGGCACAAAACAGAAACTGCATGTGTAACGAGCATCTTTTAATAATTTTTAGATCAAACATTTCAGTGCCATGTTTGACATTCTGACAATATGGACATCTACAGTATGTAGATGACAGTATGGACATCTATTGGCCATAATTTATTTCTCTAAATCATCTCTGTGTGATGTCCTAGAAAGAACTTCATTGTAATTAAAGGACTTCTTGAATGACTTCTGTGCATCAAAGAACACAATATGCTGCAAAGGAGAGTTAAGGTGAGCCCTTCCAATTTGTTCTACCTGGCTTTCTTTAGATGTCCTCATGAACAGAGTTCCAGGGAAGCCTATTTTCCAATAAACTAGACAGCAGCCTGCACATGTGGTGTTTTATTTGTAATTGAGATGTTCTTACTTATGACTTACATTTACTTGATCTGTCACTGAACACTGTTTAACCTAGTTATTGAAATCACCCAATTTCTGGGTTCTCACAGTACTTACAGTTTCCACTAACCAGAGAGGCTGGGTTGCACAAACAACAACAAAAAACTTTACAAAGGAAGCTTAGTAAATTGGACAAATGCCATCTCTAGTTCCTTAACCTTTTACAAAGCTTGTGTGAACTTACATTTAACCTGGGTAATTCTCATCTTTCTCTTGATTCTATAGCTGTTGTTTTTGAAATAGCTAGCATGTACATGTTGATATATAATTGAGGAACAAATGCACAAGGTAGTTCATTTGGGTGATAAAATGTTGGCTTTTAAAAAGTATGATGATTATAAGAACTGTTCCTCACCAGTTACTATCAATAGCAGATATAATGCTGGACAAAGCTCAGGAAGAACTGTTTATCTGAAATCCCTGCTTGGCTAAGAATTTCTCTGGGTGAAATAAATGAATATTGAATTATTACTGAAATAAGAAAATTTCAGATAATATACATTTTTATTCCCTAATGCTAGTATGTTGTATTTATCATTTTTGTGTGATAAACCTTTTGATATATGTAAAGTATATCAAATAACTGAAAACCTCTTGCATTTCACACTATTGTCTAGCTCATTTTGTATATATGTTATTAGTTCTTCTGATAATGGAATATGCCTTTTGAGGGTTGCAAATATCACCTGTTTTCTCCCAGCTGCAGTCAAGACATTGTAGAATGATGATCCAAGGTGAGCAACTTTCCTCCAAAAGGACTTTCTCTTTGGCGAGATAACATGTTCAACTTTCAGTTCACATGAACTTTCAGCTTTGGACTTTCGTTAAGTTCTGTTCCCATGTATCTTTCTATGTTTGCAGTGCTGCCTTCTAGTAGGACTTCTCTCTCTCCAGATAGTACCCTGAAGGTTTTGGCCATGCAGAGTTATGCCAGTCTTATACCAATCTTGCCCAAAGTATAAAACATAAACCAAGATTTGCAACCATTCTTTGGGGCCAGCAAATATATTGGATTTTGAGTGTTCATTTGGGACTCTTATACAAAACAGCTGCCACTGGAAAGGGTTTTGCCTATTCAAAAAATGGCTGGGATGATGGCTATAGCCAGGCACAAAATATCTATTTCCTAGAAGCCAGTGATGTAATTTCTCATTATCACACCCTGTAAAATGTTTGCAATATGATGGCACACAGAAATGTTAACATATCCGCTGTGCAGTATAGGATGGTTTGGATGGAGTGGTAGCTGAGGCCACATTGCAAGTAGCAGCCAGGAGGAGCTTCCCTGTGGAAGATCTCTCGGGAAGCTCCCTTGGCCCTCCTGATGGATGAAAGGAGAACATAAGACAGAACACACAGAGAGATGGGTGGGGGTGGGGTTAGGGCTGGCTTTGTGGGCAAGTTTATGTGCATTTAGCCATCAAGCCTTTGGGGGTCCTACAGCACATACTGGGAGAATAAAACGAGCTTCTGTGAGGGAGGCAAATGACAAAATAGTTGTCAGGACAACACAATGCAAATCCTGTGATTTACATACTTGCATCTGACATCAAGGTAGGGGTTTGTGTTGTGAAGTTGCTACACAGGTGTCAGTGTTTCTTAGTTACATGCAGATGCCTATGTCCACAAACATGAGTTTAGTGGCATATATTTGTGAGATCATGCATAAATGCTGGTTTAGTTTCTGAGAATTGTATTTCACAAACACTGACATAAATTGCAGAGATTTATGATTTCATACTAGGAATATCTATGCAGTAGAGACTTTGGATTGTGAAACACTGTTTCGGGTCCTATTGACTGTAGTGGGAGTATCAAAATACATAATAACTGATTTAATGAGCCATTTGCAAGTTCACTGCAAAAAAGGAGCATAAATACATAAATAATTCTTGTTCTATGCATTACATAACCACCCATTCTTCAGAGGGTCCACTTTTTTGTAAAGTGAAATATGACAACCCTAGCATTGCCAGCAATCTTGGGGAAAAGTCCATGTAGGCTCCAAATAGCACTATTTGTCTGTATAAAGCAAATAACTGAAAAACATTCTTTCACCTTTCTTTTTAATGACTTCTGAAATATAATTTCACTATAATCTAACTATTCTTTTGGTAAATAATTATACAGTAAGAGATAAATCTGAGCATTAGGACATCAGAAATATCCTGCTGGATCAAGCACAAGATCTGCCTAGTCCTGTTTTCTGAGTCCCACAGTGGCCAACTGGACTGGACTGGAAGCGAGACCTCCTTCTCTGGTCACTTCCAGCGACCAGGGATTCCAGCCCTGCTGCCTCTGAAACAGCCATCAGAACCAGGAGCCAATGAAAGCTTTATCTTCCTTTAACCTTTTTAAATGGTTACCAACCCAACCTACCTTCTAATCCCACAACAGCTACATTTGCTCAGAAGATTTTGGTGAAAGGCTTTGTCAAAACCTTTCTGAAAATTCAAGTATGCAATGTCTCTTGGTTGACACCCTCAAAAAGTATAGAAGGATAATGAGATAAGACATACCAGGCAGAAGCCATGTTCCTTTTCAGCAAGATTCATTCTTCTACATGTTTGCTTATCTTCTCTTTGATAGCACTTTCAACCATTTTCCCTGAGACATGTGAAATTAACTGACCTACAGCTTCTTCTATCTACTTCTATCATTCTTTGATCTCTTTTTAAAACTGAGGTCACATTGGCTATTTTCTAGTTCTCACAAACAGATGCTAATGATAGGTTGCATGTTCCTATGGAAATCAGCAATTTCATATTTAGCTTAAGAACTTTTGGATGGACACTATTTTGACCCAGGTATTTTATTTTTTAGTTTGTCAATATGGCTTATAATTTCATCTCTCATTACCTCTATTTGTCTCAGTTCCTCTGATTTTCTTTAAAAAGCTAGTTCAGGTGCAGTCATCTGATCTACATCTTTGGCAATGAAGATGAAAGTAAAGAATTCATTCATTTTCTCTGCTATTCCTCCTTTCGCATACCTTTAACGGCTCCATCATACAGGGGTTGGCAGTGGCATCCGTAAGAGGCAAGCAAAGGGGGCAGAATGATAAAAGCAGTGCTGAACTTCCACAATGCAAGCCCAGGACATCAGCAGTATCTGATGTATCAAACCAAGTAACAAAAATTGCTAATGTAGTACTTCTACAGAGGCTCTTCTGGGGAAAAGTAAGGTTTCTTCCGATCCATAAGTTTTAAATTATGTTGTTATCAAGCAGGAAACCTATATGTAAGCTTTTAGAAATAAAGAGTGTAAAAGATGAGAATTATAGCATCCTAAGGAGATAGTATTATGAACTCTGATCTTATTGAAAGAGTACAGCAAGCTTTAAATTTATACTACTTAAAACCAACTCTGTGTGTCAATTTTAGCATATTCTTCTGTTGTAACAGCAGGGTTCCTATCTTGATTCTAACTTGAAAAAAATCCACTTAAATCAACCCCATGCTGATGAGAGAGTCTTGTACATTCTGGCAGTGATAAAATCTAGAACTTGAATCAATTGTAACGATCTGTCATCTCTGACCCCCAACAAAAGAAACTCTCCGTGAAACCAGTAAAGGTTCAAAGAAAAGTTCATTTATTGAGAAGTAGTGTACAGGTCCAAGGCATTGCTAAGGCTAAGCCCCCGCACGCCAAAAAGTTACTTTTGCCCATTTCTCAGTGCACTCCCTCCTGTCTCTCAGCCCATTGTTCTCACAGTCTTCTTGCAGTCGTCCGTTGGTACGACCTTGAACGTTCCTGAGACTCCAATAACAGCCCATCTGCCTTTAACTGCTGAAAATGCTCACCTCACCCCCCCTTCCTCTTTCTAATGGCAGAAACGAAGCTAGCAAGCTGACTAATTGATTGCGAGGATTCCGATATCAATAAAGTAATGTCAAGAGTGGGACAGTCCACCTAGATGCCATGTTAAATTCTATTGTCTTATAACTGGTGTGAATGCAAACAGCTGGCTTTAGTACAGAGTTATTTTGTATATTTTGATCAGCAGATCACTACCAAAAGCATTTTTGAAAAGTGCAGTACTACTACTACTACTACTAATAATGATAATAATAATTTATTAAATTTATATGCCGCCCAACTCCCAATGACTCTGAAAGAAAATTTTCTGGTTAGAAAATACTAGATTAGTTTATATAGGCCAGGTTGTTTAATGCAGGTTAATTTTTTATCCTGCCATTTCAGTAAAGTAGAAAATGAAAATGACTTATTTTCATGACAGAGAGTACATTTCATAAAGAGAAACGCTAACAGTCAGCTTTATTTTATGTAAATTTTAGTAGCACATGTTTAAATAAAAGCCCTATATGCTCTGAACATACTGAAGACAGGTTGAATGTGCAAAAGGGAAGACATAATCTACAGGTAACTCTCCACATATTCTTAGTACAACTTTCCCTAACCTGAATGCTTGTTTTATTTTGCTGGAATAATTGGAGGCAGATCCAACAAACATATGACTATAATTCCCATACCTTAGTCTGGCAGCTCATGATGCAAACTAGTTTGATGTATCTAAAGAATACCAAGTTATGAAAACTGTTGATTTATTAGAATTAAGAATTAAGAGTTTCAACCAAGAAATGTATCTTCACTACAAATTTAAATTGATATCTTGTAATGGCAGATTTGTAAGGAAAAGGATCCTTAACAGTATTCTTTACACAATCATCAACTATATATCTCAGGATTCAAAGGAGAAAACCAATTCAGTTGACAGTTAAATTTGTAAGATACATTCCCAACACAGATAGGCACCAGATCTTTTCAGACTATTACTGCAATTGGCCTTAGTTTTTATATGTTGTTTTTTCCCACTCTATAGTATGAATCAAGGTTTAACAGTTTCCTAAAACTGAATTCTATTTCCTTGAATATATCTGCTTCTGATTTTTTCCCAAATTTCTGGTTTCAATTATCCAGAACAGATTTTTTTTTAATTTTATATTACAAGATGAATATCTAAAGCTTAGCAGTAATTAAAACATTCTTTTAGGTATACCATATTTGTAATTTGGTTAATCTAGTATCAATATAGAAACAAAATCTAATTAAATGTAATAAATGAAGCTTTTTACAAACACCCATCTCTACCTTTATTGTAAGATATTTTACGTGAGATTTATCTCACATATAAAAATATTAATTTCTTTGTCATGATGCTAGGTTACTGCTTATTGAGGTACTAGTCGATGTCAATTACATTCTATTACTGGGACAACACAAGGCAAAAGCAACTATACTAAACTGTATGTGAATTTTGTCAGGAGTTTCTCATGGGAAGAAATTCATCCCGTTATCTGTACAATAATATTATGTCTAGCTTATGTAGCTCATGTAAACAAAACAACTTGTGACTTGTGTGTTGTGCACGTATACTGCTAATTACTGCCACCTATTGGCATGTGTATGCTAGTTACCCAGTGGGGGGGTATGGAGTGACAATATAACTGGAGCATTGTATGCCCAGCCCAGTAGTTGCAGTTACAGTTATGTAAGTAAGTACATGTTATGTATGTAAGTATACAACTTGTATTTTATGAAGTTTTGCATTTTCATCAATAAACAACCAGATAGTATATATTTTCTGGCTGAGTTTCTTTGGAGAGCAAGATATAGACATTGCAGTTTGCAAACCTATCATGCTGATGTGTATTTTTTCCGTGGGCAAAGGGTTTCTGAGAGCACTGCTATACTCTGCTCAACAGGTTATGGGCCCAGAAACCAGGACCCAGAAACAGGACCCAGGCTTGAGTGCCCAGAGTGTCCAGGCGTGAGGTTCCAGGACTGCTGTTCTAGGACTGTGCCCCGGACGGAGGCCAGGATGCAAGCCAGGACTGAGTGAAGGGTGATTTATGGATTTATTACCCTGCCTGTGAACGGTTCGTTTGAAGTATGGATTTTTTCTCTGTGTCTGAGTGCCTGTTATAATTGTGAAACATGGCGGCGGCACCTACAGCGGCAGTGAGCCATCCGTTTGAAAGACTGAATCCAAAGAATTACCAGACTTGGAGTATAAAGATGAAATCTTTCTTCATGAAAGATGGGCTTTGGCGTTTTGTAAACAACCCCGCTCCAGCTGCACCCACAGATGCTGAGCAAGTCCTGCTGGACCGTGCGTATGGTAATTTGATATTGGGACTTGAGTCTTCAGAACTAGTGCATGTTCGTGATTTGGAAACTGCTAACGGATGCTGGGTGGCTTTGCGTAACATCTATGCAAGACAGACTTCAGCTGCCATCGTAAGTTTGTCAAACCAGTTGTATAACCTTAAACTGGAGCAAGGAGCTAATGTAATTGAGCACCTGCATAAGATGAAGACTTTGTCTGCTGAGCTGGCAGTTCGTAATATGCAACTTCCGGTACAACAAAAGGCATGTATAATTCTTTGGAGTCTTGATGATTCGTTTGAGATGCTTGCAGAGGCTGTCCAAGCTCTACCACCTGCTGATCTAGCCGTCGACTATCTGACCAACAGATTACAGGAGATACAGCCAGTTATGCTGTAGGACATGCAGATATACAAACAAGGCATAGGCCTCACAACTAGAAATATTTCCTTTCTATGTGCTTGCCAGTTTTCAGGTTACAAATGAGCACCCTCAGGATCGGGATAAAGAACGATGGTCCTCCAGGGCTGTTACTGAACTACAATATGGCCATGTTGAAGGATACTGGGAGGTGTCATTCAGCGATATTTGGAGGACTATATATTCCTCATGTCTGCCTTAAATAAAGAACATTCTCCTTCACAAGTATTCTTTCTAGTTCAGTCTGATGCATAGAGGTGGATTTAACAGAATTTATTATCAGGAAAATGCTGTCATTTGATAATAATGGTTGGCTTCAGGCTAAGTTTACTTCTACCCACAGAAATGTATAAGTAGTAGAAGTGCCAGGGTTGAGAGCTCAAAATGTTTTTGGGTTTAGAAGGACTCCACCTTTCAGTTTCTTTTTCTTTCCTCCCCAATTCAACCTTCCTTTCATTTTTTTTCCCCTCTCTCTACCTGCTACCCTTTTAGCACACACACATCTTTCTCTCCATTCTTTCTCTTTCCTTATCACTTTTCACAAAATGGCACAGCTCTTTCTTTAATTCTGAAAGAGTCTTGGTGGATTGTAGACTCTTGGTATAATTTAAAAACCCCAAACCACCTACACGGCTTCAAATTTGGGGAACCTTTAGACTGTGCGGTGGGCCAAATTTTGGATTTGTGTCCAACATCATTATTGTTTTTTTTAATTAAGCATTGGCTAATGTGTGTTATCAATTTTTGAAATATCTTATTTGAATTCTGAGATGATCACTTATTTATTTCAACAAACCTTTTAAGTTATTCACATTGAGTTACAAGCACTGGTTGAACTACATTGGGAAGCTGAAAAAATACCTTGAAAAAAGGCAATGGCAAGCCACTTCCATTTGGTTGCCAAGAAAACAATATGGACATATCCATGTGGTCACAAGGAATCAAGTAAGGAGACTTTACCTTACCTAATTAATCAACTCTTCTACTAATTTGGGTGGCTTTGGTAATGTTCCAGAAAATGTCCATCTTTGGAGTGTATAGCCTTTATTAATTAAAACCACGTTTTTCAGATGAGAGTCTAAGACACGTAATCTCCACTAAAATATTTTTAGACTTAGTTGTGAAATATGTTTAGACACAATTCAAGAACCAGCTCCTGAATTATAAGTGGGGTGATTCGCTGACTACTATGACTTAGTTTCCTTTGATAAATGACAGCTTGTGGGGAGCAGAAATCAGTCTTCAAATTACCCAAAGTTAGCTAACACTTCCAGTTTACTTGAAACATGTGTTCAGACATCTTTCTATACATTTTTCTGCTGTGGCACTAGAATCTGCAATGTCTCCTATAGTTTTCCTTGTATTATATGTAGATGATAGTTTTGATACCCTTGTTCATGGAATCCTTCTGGACCAGCTCAGGGGCTGCTGGGTGGGTGGGTATGTCAGGTTCGGCCGGCATGGCGCTTCAGGGGAGCTTGCAGCCACACCGCACGAACTCTGCTGGCGGTGGCTAGCTGAGGGAAAGAGGAACTGAGAGTGCCGCTAATTAATGGGCCACCTGCGCCCAGCCAAACAGGAAAACCGCAGCGGAAGTTTTAACTCTACACTGATAAACGGCGCGAGCCAACAATGAGCGGAGCCGCAGGCAGCGAAACGAGATCACCACGCAACTCAGAAACCTCGGGGTTTGCACGTAACGGGGGGGAACCAACCCACGCCGGAGGGGACTGCCAATCAAGGACAATGGACCCTGGCCGAACCTGCCATCATGGACAATTAAGGGGGATTATTGGGGGGCCGATAATCCGCAGCGGTAACGCGATCGCGGGGCGAAAAGCACAGGAAGGGGAAAAGTATAAACAAGTAATGCAAATGTACCAAGCCAGTCCTGGCTTTGCTTGTAACCGCTAGGTTACGCATGAGTAAACCTCTTTTGTGAACCACATGTGTCACGGGAGTTTCTCTGTCGAACAGGGCAAATCTTACAGGGTGGAGGTTGCACAGTGTTGCAATGGTTCTCCTCCTTCCTCCAGAGCCAATTCCAGACAGTTTTGGGGGTACCCCAGGATCTGCTCCTGTTAATCTACATGAAGCTGCTGGGCAAGGTTATCCAGCCACACAGGGAACCATCAGTACCCTAATAATAACCCAGTTATCTATCTGAACCAGTCCCTGAATTCAATATAGTGAAGCTGAAGCCCAAAAAGACTGTTGCTTGATCAGGGCTGTTATAGTTTGTGTGCCTATCTGTGATTGGCCTACCTGGCTGTATTATCTCATCTTAGTTTGTTCCTGCCTATTGGGTTGGTTCTCTCTTACGTGTTAATTTTTTTTTTTTTTTAGTTTTTTCATCCCACATTTATTTTTATCAATAACGCAAGGTGGCAAACGTACCTCAATACTCCTTCCTCCTCCTATTTTCCCCACAACCACCCTGTGAGTTGAGGTGGCCTGAGAGAGAGTGACTGGCCCAAAGTCACCCAGCTGGCTCTCATGCCTAAGGTGGGACTAGAACTCAGCCTCCTGCTTTCTAGCCTGGTGCCTTAACCACTAGACCAAACTGACTATTATTTTTATTTTATTATGTGCTCTTAATTGCTAGGTGCATGAGAGGTGACGATATGCCCTGGGCTGTTTGCTGCTCAGTCAAGGCACGCTGGAGGCGCACACACCTCAAAAGCCAGTAGCCCCACTCCCCTCTGTCAAAGCACTGTTGATGTTATTTAATGACACCTTTGCAAGACAACAAGCTCAGCAAACAGCTTGTGGGGAACAGAAATCAGGTAAAAGGCTAACACTGCCGGCTTTCGCAGAGGTTTGACTACAACGCTCATTACCCTAAGCCAGCACCAGGCAAGGGGCTGAGGGGTGATGCAATTGTTTTAAGGCAATAACGTTGGGGGAAGGCCCCACTTTAAAGAAAGCTGTTTTCTATTTCCCACTGAGTCGGAATTTCAATCTCTCCCACTCCTTATCTCCCCCGAGCAAGCGCAGATCGGTGACATTCAACAACCGGGAGGAGAAAGAAGGAACCCGAAACTCTTTTACTCTCCGGTCCCGCCCCCGCGCGTCCCGCCGCCGCAGCGCCCTACCTGCTGATTGGATCGCTCGATTATGCTTGTGAGGGGAAGCCCTTCTCGATAGGTTGCTTTGAAGCCACGTGCCCTGAAACTTGCACTGGTATATGGGGGAGGAAAGGCGGGCCTCTGTTTCCTAGGCTACCATGGGAAAGAACGGCTCTGTCACGTGGGAGAAGGGTGGAGAAAATGAGGAGAAAGCGAGAGAGAAGAAAGGAAGGAAGAGTGAGAGTGTGTCATTCAGTTCCTCCGGCAGTGGCGATTGGTGGAGGCGAGTTCTTTCCAACCACATGACGGAACCCCCAGCTTCTGTCCGGTTGGTGGTTCCCTCGGTTACGAACGATGAGGGGGCGGGAAGTTCGTGCCCCCTGGCAGCGCCAGCAGTAGTGCCGCCGCCTTTGCTGTGGCCCCTGAAGGCGGTCCCAGCGATCGGCAAGCGTCGCCTTCGGCCAGCGGCTGCTGAAGCGCTCCCCTTCCTTGCCTCCCTTCCACCCTTTTCCCTTCTCGTTTAAGCCATGGCGGCGCCGGAAGATGCTGTGTCGGCGAAGGCGGCCGCAGCGGGGTGACGCCCGAGGCGGCGGATGAGCGGCGGCGAACAGAGTCTGGCGTGGGAAGAGGATGCGGGAGTACAAGGTGGTGGTGCTGGGCTCGGGCGGGGTGGGGAAGTCGGCGCTCACCGTGCAGTTCGTCACAGGCACTTTCATCGAGAAGTATGACCCCACCATCGAGGACTTCTACCGCAAGGAGATCGAGGTAGACGCCTCCCCGTCGGTCCTGGAGATCCTCGATACAGCCGGCACCGAGCAGTTCGCATCCATGCGGGATTTGTACATCAAGAACGGGCAGGGCTTCATCTTGGTCTACAGCCTTGTCAACCAGCAGAGCTTCCAGGACATCCGCCCCATGCGCGACCAGATCATCCGCGTCAAGAGGTGAGGGGGGATGGTGGAGACCCCGCCTTAACTCAGCGAGATTCCTGTTTCCTTCCCTCTAATACCCCACCCGAATCCCGCTCTCCTTCTTCTCCTCCTTCTCCGTGGGTTCCCTGGGATCCTGGGTGGCCAGTTATTTCCCCTTTGCCCAGCAGCCTTTTTGTTTGCTTTGCAGAAAGCCTTGGGCCCATCCTTTCCTTCTTCTGACATGGCTTGTTTCTGCAACTCCATCTGCTTTTCCCCTGTACAGATTACTCATTTTGCAGTTCCGTTGGTCAGTGGAATGATTCCTCTTGTTCCTCTTGCCCTACCTCCATATATCAAAATGTTATGCCTGGGCAAATGCCTCTGTGATGTAAGCCCCATTGATTCAGCATCATACTGACTCACGCCTGCTTACATCCATCCCTGCCTGCAGCTAGTCTTCTTTAAATACTGCGGAGAGACTCGCCTATTGCCTCTTACAGAGATCTGCACCTCACAGTCACTATTGTCTAACCCATTTCTTTATTACCCAAATATGCTGTCATTCACGTTGAGTGATGTATCTTGTCATTCTTATTCTTTTATTTTATGGTTATTCATCCACAGAGCGCCTTGAGTCCAGATCTATCTGTCCTCTCTGCCCTTGTGTATATTTAATTCTTGTCGCACACACAGAGATTTCAGTTCCTCCTTCCATCTACTTCCGGTGCTCTGTGTGGCATCTCCAACAGCCTTCACAACTTCTCCAACATGCCCCTCAGAGTGCTATACATGTCTGCAGCTCCCCACATGTTGTTTCTCTGCATTCATTTCATGCTAATTTGATATATGGATCTTGAACAATCTGAAGCTTTCTGCTGCATGGATCTTGACATCTGTACAGCACTTTGTGTTCCTCTATTGTCTTGTGTTTACACTGATGTGTGCATAAATGAATTCTTTACCTTAACATTGAATAAGTTGTTTTGGATTTCTCATTTTATGGCTTAATGCAATTTTAAAAGCTATAAAACTGAATTAAGCATCAAAACTATTGTTAATTTTGGAACAAATGCTTCAAAGGGATATAAAGGGTTAGACTATAGCTGAATATTGCTGTTCTTCATACTTGAAATGTATATACCTGGTTGTCTGGCAGAGTTGCATAAAATGGCATTAGAATCTACTTTTTCACACTGAAAAGTCTTGTGCTTTGCCCATTGCTTACAACTTACAAAATATTACTTCTGAGTGCAACTAGGAAGGGAAAAATCACTATTACTATGTTTAAGAAAAGTTTCAGTTTTTGTCTTTTCTAGTGAAATGATTCAGGTCTTTGTCCCTTAGGGAGGAATGGTGGACAGCCATTTAATTGTATTAATGTTGGGTATTATGAGTATTTAGATGCTATGTCTGCTACTCACAGTCATTTAAATTGGGGTGGTATAAACGGTCATCTTGCAGCCCCAGCTTTTGTGGAGGGCCCTAAGTTTGGAAATGCTAAAAAAAATGTTTTTTGCCCCTTCTACTGTGGAAGGCAGGACAAGAAGATACAAAGTGAAAATTTAGTGTATAATGTAGGATGTGCTTCCCATGCTCCCAGACTGGAGTCCCTGACCTGGAAGCAGAGTGTTGCAAGCAGACAAATCATCTGGGGAAAAACTCTGCTTTGGGAGCTGCACCCAGTTGCACATGCTGCAAATTCCCTGAACTCCAAAGCAGTGATTTGCATGTGGACTTGGGTAACACCATGGAAGGGAACGCATCCAGGTTTTACTTTCAGTTGTGCTCAAGCTCCTTCTTCGAGTGTGTTAGTCATTTTATTTTGGAGTGGTGGGGGAGAAGAGAAATCTCAAGTGGATATCTCAAGTATATAACATGGAGCCCAGCATGTTTCAGGCATTCTTCCGGGTACAAAAATAGAAATGGTAAGTTTACAGTACAGATTTTAAAACAACTGATAGAAAAAACATTCTGAGAAATTGTTCAGTTTTGCAGTCTACTATTTTGGGGATTTTTGACACATATGAATTTTTAGTAAATATACAAGCAACAGTGTCATATTGTTGTAATATTAGGCAGTGTATGTCATTAAGTGCTCAGGTGGGTTGCTGTGTATCTGTCAAACTACTAAGGTTTTGAAAGACATTAAAAGGTACATATTCGTGATTCAAGGATTTGTTCTTCCCTTGCCCCAGTTCGTAAGTGAGTGTTTGGTATATATATGTGTTATTTAAAATGTAGTTGTTATTTAATTTGAGGTCAGTTTTGTAACGAATATGTATCTTTGGTTGCTGTAAGAGGAAAATTTAGAGGTTTTAATCTTTATGGTGAATTTCACTATGGGTTAATTTTATGTTTATTTGAGTTTGAATTGCAAATTATATTCCATTACTATGTATGTTTATACTTGTGGGATCTTGCTGAAAGACCTAGGGACATACTTTGAGCTTTGCATTAATATAGGACTGGACTTCTCTTTTTAATTTCATTAATACTGTTCTCCTTTTTGTTAGTCATTTTATTAGCAATAACTCTCTTTTTCTTGGAGATAATTGATCAACTGTAGTATCTGGCTTTAAAATATATAATTGTCCTGGCCATGGTGTTATCCCCCACAGTGACTCTTAAGAAGACCTGGAAGTTGCAACATAAGATTCCTTCCTAATCTTGCTTATTTACCTGAAAACACATTGTTCTTTTTCTTTTTTTAAGTAATAGTTGGGTGTTTAGGAATCTGATATTTAAGGGAAATAATAATGTAAGCCAAAGTAATCTTTTATTGTAACTTTCCCACTGCCACTTGAAATAGAGTTGGTAAGGGGATTAGTAGTCAGTATACACCACCACTGAGTGGCAGCTGTTCTTGCTTCATAAATGTTCATCCCCATTTCATTAGTCTTAGGCAATTATAAAATTACAGAAATAGAGATCATGCACCTTTAAGAAAATTTATCCAAATGCAAAATTAACTTTAAAAAATAACCAATTTATTATTAGGAGAGCTCTTTGTTGAGTCAGCTTCCAGAATGCCAATGTAGTGCAGTTCACAATTGGAGTAAGTACAAGTTCTCTTTATTGAGAAGGTGGTTTCCCCTCGCACAAGAAATTTCAATACAGCCAAATAGCTCAGGAATGTGATTTAGTTATTTTTAATTTGTCACCTGCCTCCAATTTCTTTTGTTTACCACTATTTATTCTTTTACTGTATTTTACATAATATTTGCATTATTAACACTGTATGGGAATAGTGTGGTGGGTGTATGTATGTGACTGTGTACTTTATGGATACATTGCTTTTCCATATGCACTATGCTCAAAGCAATTTACAAGAAAGCATGAATGTTAGCATGTAAAAGGCTAACCCACACACATTTTATATTTTAGAAACAGAACAATTTAATAAGAAACTTAGTACCCTTAGTAACCCTTAGTAACATCAGTGTTAAAGTGGTAGTTTCATAGCCAATAATAATCAAGTGAAAATACTTATGGCCTTGATAATTAGTTTTCTAAAAGCTTCAGAGGGAGTTAAAATCAATCCTTAGTCTTAGGTTTTAGAAGAAACAAGATGAAATAGCCCCAGAACTAGATTGATTGCATTTATATTGTACCTTTTCTCTAAGAGGTTAAAGCAGCATGGATGGTATGCGCTCCTCTTCTGATTTTACCTTCTCACATTTCTCTGAGGTTGTTTAGGCTCCTCTAGGGAGCTTCATGTTTGAGTGGGACTTGAACCAGGATCTGTGTAGTCCTGAGCTCACCCTTTGAGGTAATGGTGGAAAACAGAATACCATCATTTGAAGCACTGCTGGTAGAGGTGGGCCAGTTGGGTGCTATCTTGGTGGTATGAAATCTCTGATGATGACCCTTACTCAAATCCAAGTAATGTAGGATGTTTAAGAATACAATTATTGTGTTCTGTTTTGCTCCATTTGTTTCTTATCAGAAAGCTCCATTGTCCTTATTTCCAGTTCTACTAGACTTGCTCTACAGTATTTATTTCCATAGATGCTATACATGTAGTCCGTGCTTAATGATAATTCGTTTAGCAACCGTTTGAAGTTACGACGGCACTAAAAAAGTGACTTACAACTCGTGCCCAAAGTTACGACTGTTGCAGTGCCCCCGCAGTGACATGATCACGATCTGGGTGCTTGGCAACTAGCTTGCACTTACAACGGTTGCAGTGTTCCAGGGGTCACGGGATTGCCATTTGCAACCTTTCCAGCAGGCTTCCAGCAAGCAAAATCAATGGGGAACTGCATGATTCGCTTAACAACTGCCACAAAGGTGGTAAAATCAGGTCTGGTCACATGATGATTTGCTTAACGACCACATCACTTAGTGACCTAATTTCCAGTCCCAATTGTGGTCATCAAGCAAGGACTGCCTGTATTCCTTCTAATTTTTCAAAGGGGGAAAAAAGCTTCTGCGGTCTTGTAATGGTATGTAGGAATGACCGTGAGAGGCGAGGGGAAAAGATGCTGCCTAGGGAGTGATCAGATAAAAGGGGGAGGACTGAATAACGGGCACAGAAAGAAACTCAGAAAGGATCCGCCCTAACTTATCAGGCTGTAAAAAGAGACAACAGGAGATTTATACTTTCAGGCTTGCAAGATTCTGTTAATGTAGCCTTACAATAAAGTAGAATTAGCTCATCTTGTCATGTTTCCTGTCTGGTCTCCTGGGAGGCTGACAAGTCTCTTCCATAATTTCACATTGGAAATTACTATTTGGAATAATGAAAACAACATATATTCTGAATATTCTGAATTATTTTATTTTCAATCATTTTTAAATGATTTTTTTTTACAAGCATGTTATAACTCAAAATAAAGCAGTAAATATTTATCCAGAAGTAATAGAACTAAATGGGAGTTGCTGTTGTGTAGAGATTTAGAGAATTGCATTTTAAATATTGTTAAGTCCTAGTAGGCTTCAGTACCAAATAGAGTGCTGCGAAATAATGTGAAATATAATAAAAACGTGAGTCAGCAGTTTTGTGCCATTACTTGGACATAAACAGATTAAGAGGAAGGGTGCCTAAAGAAGACTTTTAAATTTTAAGAACTTTGTCCCTGTAGTAATTTGTTTTTACTATGTGGTTAAAAAAATCTTCTGGATGCTTTAGCAAAGTTAAAAGTGATGCATCCTTTTAGCCTTTAAAAAAAATGATTAAGTGAATTACTTTTGCAGAAGCAGGATTAAAAAATCTGTTTATTTGGGAGAATATTTGTATACCTTGTAGAACCAGTTTTAAAATATTGTGCGTACTGTTTTTTTGCGAGGCAATATAAAAATACCACTGAGAATCCTTAACTGGATTATAGTGGAATATAAATGTAAATAATAACTTTTTTCAAGTATCTGCCAACTGCCTGGAAAGTATGTTAGTGATATATTTTTGCACATTGTACAACTTTTAAACAAAGCTTATTAAAATCTTTCTCATTGCAAGCTGGGTAGAAATAAGCTGGGAGTAAATTACATTTTGTTTTAAAATGATATGCATTATCTCCATAGTGTGCAACAGAATATCAAGGCCCACCCAGGAGTGCTTCATTCTATCTTTTACAAGAAAGATCAGACAAAGGGTTGAGGGTTATCCTTCCACTTGTCTGTTGCAGAATACCAATAGATTCTTTGTATTTTACAGTGGTGAACATTTTGGAATCCTTTAGAACTATTAGTAATCCTGAATACTAGGCCCTACAATGTGAACAGAGCTTCATCTAGATATTATTATTAATAAAGGTAAGGGGGATAAAGAAGTTTTTGTTAAACCAGCTACACCCAACACAATGTACTATGCCATGTCTTCACTGAAGACATGGAGCCAACATTTATTGTCCTTGTTGGAGAAAGTATGTGAAGCTTTATATTCACTAACTGGTGACACCTCTTGTAGGAACAGTGACTTAAATTAAACATTTTCCTGCATCTGTTGATCATATTAGCTTGGAGACATTTTGGCCCATTCCTCTTTAAGAACTTCTTCAATCCATTAACAAGACAACATTATGGGTCACTTTTACTAAGTTTAGAAATGTTTAGTAAAATATATTGACAGACAGAATAGATAAAGATAACTTGAAATCAATATTACTACACTAAATACATCAAATGATTTTTAATAATTTTTCTTGAATTTTATATCTTGCTTTTCAACCAGCAATTTTCTAAAATAACAATAAAACTAAAATGCAGATGTAAAACTAAATAGTGAAATAATAGAAAGCAGCAAAATAAGATAGTATAAAAGCAGCAGGCATAAAGAATAGCATTCAGTCAGTAGTTGCAAATTACACCTGTTAACCAATACGTAACAATTAGGACTCCCTATGTACCTTTTGGAGAGAGCATTAAGTAAACATGCTGATACATCGTTGTAAAAGCTTTTTCCCAGTTGCTATTCACATCACCTACTTGGAAAAAGACACAGGTACCAGAAGGTAGAAAGCTACAAGGTACCAGACTCTTGGCTATGTTGCCTAGAATTCTCTGGGTGCTCTTGCTTAGCAATAGGTGCTCCAGCTGAAATAGTTTCTCCAGTGTTAGTTTTTGCAAAAGCCATAGAAAAAACTCTTCTTTTATGCAGCAGAGCAAATAATCAGGGACAAGCATAAAGATAAAATACTTTAGATACCCTGAAGATAATCAGTAAATCTGAGCCCTGGAAGCTCTACCACGAGCTTACTCACTGCAGGGGAGGAAAATGTAAGTTGTAAGAAAAATCGCAATTTGTTATCACAGTGCAAAGAGTGAAGGTTAGGAAAAGATATTTGGGGAAAAATATTCTAATTAGCATAGACTTTTGCCCTTTCTGGACTTCCCAGGATATCTGGGTTTTTCCAGATAAAATGATTAAAACATTGTACAATATGCATTTGAACATTTTATCTAATTTGAGTTAAGCAGAACAAGAATTACTTATCCATGAATTTCTACTATATACAACTGTGCTTTTTCATATATGATAGATGGGGTTGGATATATATTCTCTCAGTATGTATAAGTATAGCCAGGATATGTAGAATTCATTAAATTTTAGGTGCTTGACAATTTAAAGTTAGCAGGATGTAATCAATTGCATAATGTGGAGGATACTGTAGGAGGAAGGACCTATTAGTCTGTGGTAGCAAGAAATCAGGAATAGCCTGATAGTACATTTTCCAACTGACAGATTTTATTAAAAGGCATAAACTTTTGTGAGCTGCAGCCTTTTAATAAAATTTGTTAGTTGGAAAAGGTGCTACCACCCCCTCCTGATCATGTGGAAGAATGCGACTAATATGAAGAGAGATTGACATTTTGTTTTTCTAGTTTGGTTGACATACATGTAATCCAATTAATTCCTGGGCTGCAACATACTCCAAATACCTAATATTGATATCTGGTTTCTCAACATTTGAAGTAGTTTAGCTGTTTTTAAATTTTCTATGAACATTTCCTTGGTATTCCATGTATGTTATTCAACCTGAATTAATTACTCTCTGCAACTCTATTTAATGGTACAATATATTGTGGATAAAGTTTTTAAAAAGCAAACACCTTGAGAGATTTTTCTGAACTGTGTGATGTTAATATAATTCATCTGTATGCTATTTTCTCTTGCAGTGTTGTGGGTACCTTGCTCATTATGGACTTCTTAGCTGTATTCTGTGAAACAGAACTTATGTTTCTCTTGAATTTCTGTTCATTTAAAAATAAGCTCCCAGTTACTGCTTTTAGAGAGAATGTCTGACATAAAACCATAGAGTAGAAGGGATCTTGGTCATCTGCCTGCCCTCTGCAGGAATCCACTGTATTTGTAGAAAGTTCAAAAGACTAAAACACAAGAAACGTAGGCTTGCAAGGAAAGCACAAAGCAATATTATAAGGGGCTCTTTTCACTAAGCCTTTCACCAAGTAAAAAGAAGGAATGAGCCTGCTTCTAAGAAACAATGTAGGGTGATAATCTGTGATGAGAGAAGGCAGAGCTTCTCAGTTCCTACCATGCTTTGCTCTTATCCCCAAAGGAGGATGCAAAAAGAGAGAGCAGGAACCCAAGATAAGTAAAAAAAAAATTAGGGAGCACCTGGCTACATAAATGAGTTTAAGACTCCAGTACCAGATTTTTCATTTGAGAGTCAGAGGACAGGTACAGTGCCAGAAGATTAGAAAGGCGCAAATGTTGTTTCTTCAGAAAGTAAGGGATAGAAGACCTGAGTAACTGTAGACTGGTCAGCTTGACAAGAATACTTGGCAAAACTCTGGAACAATGTATTAAGCTTGATTCTAGAGGATTGGTGCTAGATGGGAAAAATGCTCTCAATTTTGACGTGGCTGTTTTAGCACGAGGAAATACTAATCAGCCAAACATAGATACAGTGGGGCAAAAAAGTATTTAGTCGGCCACCAATTGTGCAAGTTCTCCCACTTAAAAAGATGAGAGAGGCCTGTAATTTTCATCATAGTATACCTCAACTATGAGAGACAAAATGAGAAAAAAAAATCCAGAAAATCACGGTGAGCAAAAATCCCAGAACCACACGGGGGGACCTAGGGAATGACCTGCAGAGAGCTGGGACCAAAGTAACAAAGGCTACCATCAGTAACACACTATGCCGCCAGGGACTCAAAATCCTGCAGTGCCAGACGTGTCCCCCTGCTTAAGCCAGTACATGTCTGGGCCTGTCTGAAGTTTGCTAGAGAGCATTTGGATGATCCAGAAGAGGATTGGGAGAATGTCATATGGTTAGATGAAACCAAAGTAGAACGATTTGGTCTAAACTTGTCGTGTTTGGAGGAGAGAGAATGCTGAGTTGCATCCAAAGAACACCATACCTACTGTGAAGCATGGGGGCGGAAACATCATGCTTTGGGGCTGTTTTTCTGCAAAGGGACCAGGACGACTGATCCGTGTAAAGGAAAGAATGAATGGGGCCATGTATCGTGAGATTTTGAGTGAACACCTCCTTCCATCAGCAAGGGCTTTGAAGATGAAACGTGGCTGGGTCTTTCAGCATGACAATGATCCCAAACACACCGCCCGGGCAACGAAGGAGTGGCTTTGTAAGAAGCATTTCAAGGTCCTGGAGTGGCCTAGCCAGTCTCCAGATCTCAACCCCATGGAAAACCTTTGGAGGGAGTTGAAAGTCCGTGTTGCCCAGCGACAGCCCCAAAACATCACTGCTCTAGAGGAGATCTGCATGGAGGAATGGGCCAAAATACCAGCAACAGTGTGTGAAAACCTTGTGAAGACTTACAGAAAACGTTTGACCTCTGTCATTGCCAACAAAGGATATATAACAAAGTATTGAGATGAACTTTTGATATTGACCAAATACTTATTTTCCACCATGATTTGCAAATAAATTCTTTAAAAATCAGACAATGTGATTTTCTGGATTTTTCCCCCCATTTTGTCTCTCATAGTTGAGGTATAGCTATGATGAAAATTACAGGCCTCTCTCATCTTTTTAAGTGGGAGAACTTGCACAATTGGTGGCTGACTAAATACTTTTTTGCCCCACTGTATGTGAACTACAGGCAGACTTTTCCAAATAACGAGGGTTCTTATGTGTAAGGCCATTTTGCACAGCACTTTGTTGACTTCCTGAGGTGAGTTTTCCTAGTCAAGTATGATATCTGATGTGGTAGCTGGGGTTTATCTAGCTATTTTATCTGAGACTTCTTTTGGCCTATAGATTCTGAGGAAGTGGACAGGGTGCTCTCTGATTTCACTGTGCTGCTTGTAGACTCTCCTGCTTCTGCATAGGATGGCTAGAACATGGCACAATGTTCATACAGTGTTCATGGCTAGAACATGACACAATAGCCATCCTGCATAGGGTGGCTAGAACATGGCACAATGAATGTAGGGTCAGTGCCCCTTTTGCAGATGGGGTGATGCCAGCCTTTTTTTTTTTTGCCAGCCTCAAGGAGTTAGAGAATGGATCCCACGTGGCAGCAAGAAGGAAGATGTGCAAGTCATGGGCTCCTTTTTCCCACTCAGGGGAGATGCAATTTCTTGCCCCGCAACTATCAGTGGCTGCCTGTTTGCTTAGCCTGAAAAGCCATGGAAAGGTGTAGGTAGAAGCTACCAACAACGACAGTAGCTCACCCCAGCAGCCTCCAGCAAGGAAGCTAGACAGTGGCCCAATCATCCCCTCATCTTGCTCTGACAGATAAGTTGGCCTCTTCCCTAGTACCAGCACGGTGGTTGAAGACCTGAGAAGCTCAAAATGGGCTTATTATGAAAGGAAAGAGGGCAAACCCAGTTAGACTGGGAAAAGTCCTAGCTGAACTGTTTAGATACAGCAAAGGGCCACAGGAACCCCAACTCCTGGGCAACAAGATTCTGTTCTGCAGTTGGCCACACCCAGACTGGAAAGATAGTGCTTAGAGCTGAATTTTATTCTGCCTTAAATAAGAGTCTAGAGATAGTTGAGAGCACCAGGCCATGAAAGTATTGGGGTGTCTCTCATTCTTCTCCTACCTCATAGTCTTTGGAATATTTTAGTTGCCATTCTTGGAGCAAAAAAGAAGAGAGAACGGGCTTATTAGATATACAGAGTCAAGTGCAGGAGGGAGGTAAGGAACATCTTACCCAACTCATCTCCCTAGTGTGGAGATGGAAGCTAAACTCCAGACAAGTGGACAGGAGTAGAAACTGTGTGATGCCTCAGAGACTCACCCAATAGGTCATTCAGACCATGAGTAAGAGCAGTTTTAGGGTGAGAACTTGGAGACCCAAAGTAGCCAGCAAAGTATTTTTAAAGCTGACCTTTTTTACATCTAATGAGGAAGGTAATGAGAATCAATGTATTATTATTGTAGCACATAATAAGTCACAGGGAAAGCAATGCATAGCAGGGGTGTCCCTAATGTCCCCCCCCCCCCAACCTTAGTGTCTCAATTCCAGATCTTTTCACAGGGATCATAAGAAAGGAGTAGTCTGAATCCATCAAGTATAAAACTCCTTCCTCAGTAGGCAGTGAGTAAGAGAATAGAAGCACCTTCTATTCAGGGAAACCTATTGTAGTCCTCATTGTCAAGATGGTGATGCAAAGAAGGGGAAGTGAGGTGGTGGTAGATGCCATGGAATATAAAGCAGAAGATGCATTGTAATAGATCCATGAAGCATTGGCTGTGATGGAATGGAATGGAGGCCAGAGTCGGGGAGTGAAGAATCCTCTTTCGTCTCCTGAAGCGCGGGGAAGAGATAAGAGGATGAGGCTGGCACCTCTCTGAGGAATGCAGGCTGTGTTTACTGACTGACCCTGGGAACTGGTTCCAGTCTGGGAAGATTCTTGATAGAGGTTGTAGCTAATAAATCTTGCTGGGTTGAATCTGCATGGTCTCCTGGAGTTCCCTGGGCTAAACCTGACATTGGCCCTTACATCAGAGCCACAGCTGGGGCATGAGTAATTCTAACTGCTCCTTTTTGTCCAAAGAGGCCTTGGTTCTCTTCGTTGGTAGAAATGAGCAAGGAGAAATTGTGGCATCTGCTGATAAGATCTGACATACTGAGACAGGAATCCATTCTGGGATGGCATCGATTATGTGGCTGGAATTTGAACAGGAGTACCTGAAGGCTGGATTGCCATGTCTATATTGGAAACTATCCTGGTATCCAAATGACCAAGCACTGGGGGTGGGGTGGAGGGAGGAGGTTGCTTTCTCCCATCATACACTGGTATTAGGACTTTACCTTTGATAAAGATTAGATTCCCATCATCATTTTTATTTGTTTTCTTTTTGTTTTTGAGGTGGTCTGTGACTGTATTAAAGAATATATCTATTTTGGAAAATGACCTTTGAGGTATCAGTGACCTCAGCCAGGAGGGGAGGGGAGTTGGGCGCCTTTTCAATGACAGATCTACATATGTTTCACAAGACAAGGGGTTCCTTGCTTCATGCTAAAGTCACTGTTGTCTTTCATAGGAGACAGTGTTACTAAATTTCTGTCCAAATCCCAACCTAGATCCCAGGAACACATTTGTAACAAGCCAGATGTACATACAACCTTAAGAATTTACCTCAAGTTTATACTGGGAGATAAGAAGGCCAATAATTCATTTGTCTGTTACAAACAGGAAAAGCAGGGAGGCAATTCTCTTAGTTCTCTGTTTAGCAGATGGATCAGAGAATGTATGGCCATGGTTAGCAGCAAGTAGATGCCAGTTGGCTTAACAAGTAACTCTGTCAGAGAAGCAGCAGTAGCTACCACAGCCTTGGCAGTGGGAATCCCATTGACAAACTTCTGTAAAGTAGCAAGTTGGGCAGAGGTAACTTCCTTTATTAACCATTACAAGATAGATCAATTTGCCTCAATAGAGGCAGTCTTCAAGCAATCTCTTCTACAGAGGACCTGATAGTCCCATTCCAACTAAGCATTTCAGGTTTTTGTTATTGTTCTTTTTTATGAACTCACATATTGGAAATGTGTGTTGCAGATGTTTGCTTTTTTCTGGTGTGTTTTTTTCCTTGCAAATTAATACAGATTGAAATGATTTTCTTCTCAGCTGAAAGAATTCCTTCTACAGGATGCAAAATCTAAGTCTTGCCTTCTGACTATAATAGGGGAATTAACCTCTTGAGTCCCTTTTCTGGGGACCAGAATGGCCCCTTGCAGTGAGTCCAAGTGCCATTCTTAGTGTAACTTGGAGATTCAGAGGGAACAAGTGATACTAATGAGGGAGGTTCTGCATTCTGAAAAGAGTAGTCTGGTTGGATTAAAGCATTTTATAGGTTCTGTAAATGCTAAGCTAAGGCTTTGGGAAATGGGCTGCACACTGTGAAATTTTAAGCTGTAATAAGATGGGTTATGAAATTCTTGTTTAACTATGAAGAGAAAATGAGCCAAGATTTGCTGTAGATTTATTTGTGAAACAGTAGGTTATGTCCAGACACATCAATTTCTTCACCCAGCCTGCTGCACTTTGTTTTATTTTATAAGATTTAGTTTATGCTGACATTGATTTGATATGAGGCAACTGGCATCATGATAGAAAGAGTTTTCTTGTATGAACATTTTTCTTATATAACATCCTTGTGTAAAAAGAAGGCAAACCTAAGCAGCTGTCCTTCAGGATTAACAGGTGTTCCTTTAAAGAACAAAGTGATTTTTTCCCAAATGAACAATTCTCCTGTCACTACATGTACTCCAACTGCAACTCCTTAACAAGTGAGAACATGCAAGTTTCAGGAGGCATGCTTGGTTTTATTATTTTCAACTATAACATTGTTTGTGGATGCATCAAGAAGAAATATTTACATCTTTATGTCCTCTGCATAAAATTGATTATTTTTATAGGAATATACATTAAGGCTCTGTTAATTTCTGCACTCCAGTATTTTAAAGTAAAAAGATGTACTTGAGGGTGATTCATAGGTTGCTGAAGACATTTATACCTCTAACCATTTCTGATTTTCAAATGTTTCTGAAAAATACTCTTTTTGCATTCTGAAACAGAAAAGGACCCAGCAAGGATGGGAAATTCTAGAGGATAAGATACTGAGGCCCACACAAGAAAGAAAAATGGGAGAGGCAAATGTGGATATATATCTAAAAAAACTGATAAGAAAAAGGGACATGTACACAAAATGGAAAGAGGGACAGATAAACAACGTGGAATACAGGGTCTTCTGCAGAAACTCTAGGAGCACTGTCAGAAAAGCTAAAGCTCAGAATGAACTGAGATTTGTGGGAGATACCAAAAATAACAAAAAGGGATTATCTGGTATGTTAGAAATAAAAGGAAAGCCAAAGAGAGTATAGATCTGTTGCATGGAGAAAGTTACAAAGTGGTACATGTGTTGGTGAGAAGGTAGAAATTTTTAATTCCTATTTTGCTACTAAGATAGATTACATCTTAGTTACTAAAGGAACTAATGAAGGTGATCACAGAACTGCTCTTGCTAATCTTTGAGAAATCTTTGAGAACTGAATGACTGGTGAGGTCACAGAAGACAGAAGGCCTTTGAACAGATTTTCAACCAGCACATTTGAGAGCACTTGGATACGCATTAACAGAAGACAGCATGGATTTGTTGCAAGCACTTCATGTCAGACTAACCACCTCTTTCTCTTTTAGCTTAGTAGATCAGGGGAATGCTGTGTGTACTTAGTGTACCTGGACTTCAGCAAAGTTTGTGACTAATATTCTCCTTTATAAAATGGTAAAGTGTTGCTCAAGTGATATTACTATTAGAGGGACTCACAGTTGGCTGAGTGACCACAACCAAAGCATGGCTCCAGTTCAGCTTGGGGGACAGGCGTCTGCTGTGGATCCTGTGCTATTCAGCAAATATAAGTTTGGAGATAACATAAAACTGAAAGGGGTAACTAATATTTAGGTGAACATTTTAAAAGTTGTTAGGCTTGAGCAATGGGCTGAAATGAATCAGATGGAATTAAACAGGGAGAAAGATGAAGTTCTGTATCTGGGTATTAAACATGTACAGCACAAGTATAGAATGGCTTGGCAATAAAAAAGATCTGGGTGCCTGTAGCAACCAAAGGTTAAACATGAGGCAGCAGTGTGAAGTAGTTGCTAAAAAGGCAAATACTGCGTTTGGGTATATTATCAGGAACATAGAGTTCAGTTTGCAGGAAGAAATTGTTTCACTCTATTGTGCTTTGGTCAGATTCCGTAAGTTTAACCAAGATGGTGAGGGTCTGGAAACCATGCCCCCTGAGCAATGACTAAAGGATCTGGGTATGAGAGCCAGCTTAGTGTCGTGGTGAAGGTGCTGACCTAGAAAGCAGGAGACGGTGACTTCAGGTCTCCCTCAGGCATGAAAGTTGACTGCGTAACTTTGGGCCAGTCACTCACTTTCAGCCCAACCCATCTCATAGGGTAGTTGTGAGGAAAATAGGAGGAAGAAGGAGTATTAGGTATATTTGCTGCCTTGTGTTATATATAAAAAAGTGGGATAAAAAAATTAATGATGGTGATGCATGACCTAGAGAAAAAACAGCTGAGGTGAGGGATGATAGCAGTCTTCAGATATGTAGATGGTTATTGTACAAAAGATAACCTCTGTTGCCCCAGTGGGTAAAGCTACAGAAGCTGGATGGTCATCTGCCAGAGAAGCTCTATGGAGCAGGGGGTTGGATTAGATTCCCTCTGTGATTCTATAGCATAATCAGTCCAAAGCGTCATACAAGGGGAGAAGAACCATATCCCAAACGACAAAGCAGATAGGAGGTGGAAAAGTTTCCATATTGGTAATGATAATGCTAAGCCAGGGACTTTAACCATGATTTGTTGAATAAGGCTTGCTTGCACTTAAAGCTAAACCATAATGGATGGGTTCATACACTACAATAAATAATAAATGAACACATTTATACTCATGCATGAACCACCTTCTATGGAATAAAGATTACTGTTGTGTTTTTAAATTACCGTAATGTGTATACAGTATATCAAACATTGCACTTGTTTATCCTAAAACATTTACAAAAATCATTATAGAGATGTTGGCAGTAGTTCCTTTATTTAGCTTACTGAAGCTTTTATACTAAGAAACAGTATTTTGCTGGTTGGAGCACTGAAACTGTTGATTACTGCAAAATTAGAATTCTAAAAAGATTGCAGTGTCATTTCATTTTTTAAACTAGCATTCATGAAAATAATTGCAGTGAGTCAGTCTTGTGGCTGCCTACTTTTTATCATGCTGATGTGTACAATACTTAGACAGTGCTTGCGTGTACAAAATAATGCATACCTGCCCTGGAGTTTGGATACTGAATTTCCGTATTCAGTTGAAATGCACAGGATAACAAGACAATACCTAAATATTTAAAAATATGTGTTAAAAGTATTTTGATTAAGATGTGTAAGAAGCTGTGTGTTTTGGATCCAAAAATTAAATCAAGTTAATCTTGTCTCAGTTTTGTGAAGGTTCTGACCATCCTTTTTTTAAAATAACTGTTTGAATTGTGCACAATACAAAGTTGCGCATAGGCTATCCTGGCCACAACTGCCACCTGTTCTTTAAACAGGAGTTGTGAGTCCAGGATGACCCCCAGATTGCGCATAGCATCTGTTAGAGGTAGTGCCATCCTATCCAGAACAAGAGATAGTAAGTTTTTGGAACCAGGAGGCCCCAAAACCCAAAGCCACTCAGTCTTGCTAGGGTGGGACTGAAGACTGTTGTGCCCATTCCTGGATTGGGAAGCTCCACTCAACAGTCACTCATGCCTTGGTCACCTCCCAAATGGATTACTGTAATGCACTCTACATGAGGCAACCCTTGAAGAGCATCCGGAAGCTGCAGCTGTACAAAATACAGCTGTGCAGGCAGTTATGAGAGCTTCTTGATCAGTGCATATGACACCTCTGCTCTGTGAGATGCATTGGCTATCAGTATGCTTCTGGGTTCAAATTGAAGGTGCCGGTAATAAACTGTAACACCCTACATGGCACAGGGCTAGGTTATTTGAAGGACCACCTCTCCCCAGTTACATCTACCCATCCCATCAGATCCAGCAGGAGAGGCATGTTGCAGGTCCCATCTGTTAAGGAGCGTCATCTGACAAACCTTTTCTACTGTGGTGCCTACCCTTTGGAACATCCTCCCTCTAGAGATTAGATTCGCCCTCAACCCTGCTAACCTTTCAAAAAGCCCTGAAGATGTGGCTTTGCTATCAGGCTTGGGGATCCAGTTGTGATGTTATGTGATTGTGATCGATGATTATGTTGAACGCTTTGAATGTTTTGGTAACCTGGCCACTGAATGTGTTACGTTTTTAATATGGTTTTATATGTTTTGTTTCTTATTTGTATCTTCTTGTTTTTTGCTGACGTTTTTAATGGTTGTAAGCCTCCCAGAGTCATGCATGTGAATAAATAAATCACAGTTTCTGGGTACTACAAAAAAGTAGTTCTGAGATTGAATGCCTGCCTCTGGAATAAGGCTTTAATAATATGTCCTCCAGTTTGGAATTTATTAAATAAAGCAAAGTTTAACATTCCTAGAAGACTAAGCTAAAGACCTAATGGCTGAGAGCATGGGCAATTTTGACTGCTTTTGTTTTTGCAAAGATGGCAAAAGACTTCAACCTTGTTTGTTTACCTCTAATTGCAGATATGAGAAGGTGCCTGTAATCTTGGTTGGAAATAAAGTGGACCTGGAGAGTGAGAGAGAAGTTTCATCAAGTGAAGGCAGAGCTCTGGCTGAAGAATGGGGTTGTCCTTTTATGGAGACATCTGCTAAAAGCAAAACAATGGTCGATGAGCTCTTTGCAGAGATTGTCAGGCAGATGAACTATGCCTCTCAACCAGATAAGGATGACCCATGCTGTTCTGCATGTAATATACAATAGCATTCCAAGGATGGAATTGGACCTAATTTGCTGTATTTTGGATAAGGTGACAGAATAGACTATTTCACTTTGTGATTTAAAGTTGGTTCTCTTCGGCTAAAATCCAAAGTGGAGTAGCACTGAACCTCCAAATGAAACACAGATATTGATCAATTTACTACAAAATTGAGGATAAGCTTCACTTGCCTGCAGCACAACTTCTGCATGTACTACTCTCTGGCTTAGCCAACAGATTTACAGGGTGAGCACAATCAGTGCATGTTGGCTTGTCAGGTAATAGCTACTGCTTTAAATTAAGATGTTTTTGGTGAAAAGGAGAGCACCAGCAAAGACCTTTTGCACTCTGCATATTCTGTACTGATAAGTAAAAATTTAACAAAATGTATCTACTTACTGAATTTCAGGACTTCATCACTTGTGGCCAAATCAGTCAAATATGCTAATTTCATTTTTGACACAAGTGTTGGTAAATTTATTGGCAAACTGATGTAGTTCTCTGTTATTTCCTTTACATTCGTTATTTTTGTTATCCCATAATGCGAAAAGGAAAATACTCCATCAGTACTTGAAAGTAAAGAGAGAAGCTCTGAAAAAAATTCAACAGCTTGTAAAGAGAACATTGAAACACTAGAATGTGTTAAATATTCTGCATTGTTGCTCAGAAAAATGGTGGATTGCTTCAGCTGCTGTTCAGTCAAGAAACCAAACCAGCCCTTGCTTTATAGAGCAGGAAATGCATTAATCTCTTTACTGATCCAGGAAGAAGCAGCCATGATGGGGTAAAAAGAATTGTTTGGCCTTACTAATGAGGAGCATTGCTAGCACATTAACAAGTACCACCTTGTAAGGAAAATGAAGCCATGTTGTATCCAGATGTTCCTTTTTGCAGAAACCTCATGGGGGCTGTAAAAGCATCCTGCATTTTTTAGTTTAAGGATACCAATTTATTTCTGCCTTTAAGGGCTGTGACTTTGATGTGATATCCTGATTAAGCTATGGAATTTAATTTTGCCATTTTATATCTTTAATGTTGGCAATTCTGGTTAACTGTGTAGAATTACTTTGACTCAGAAGTTGAATACAAAATATTTTAATTCCATGTGGGAATGAGAAAAGGATTTGTGTCTTCAATTGCCTAACATGCTAGTCAGGTGCTGCCATAAAGTGATCCTGTTGCCCTGGTTATTGCTGTGACAAGTAGTGAGTGAAAACATTGTTTTTAAATGGTGCTCAGCCTCTGATTTTAATTTAAATAGCAGTGAAATACTTAAAATTTGCATGACTAACAGCACCAATTATATCTACTATGTTTTACAATCCAGGAAGTTTCCAATCAGAAAGTCTAAGATTGAAATGCTGGAATGATAATGGACCTTGATGGATAAATTGGCCTTTAAAATGCAATATCACTGAGCCTATGGTCCAAATACTATCCTGCAATTTGGTCTCTCAATCTTGTGAAGTAGCTCTGTAATTTTTTGTGTAGATGAGTGGAAAGGAATGTATGTGCTGTGTGTGGGTGTGAGTGTGTTGGTGGGTGCAACTTTTTACAAATGCTGTAATGAATTTGAGTTCTGATAACTTGCCTCGATCAGCAGAAAAACAAACTGCAATCTAAAGGGTATCAAAAGCAAATGAATTTTAAAAGCCTTTTTAAAAAACATTGAAAACACTTGGCCACTTTATATCTTACACAGTAGAACACATTTAATTTAGATCAGATCAGTTTTTAACAATAATGATGGATTATTGGCTGTAATTGCCTTTGTTGTCCCCTCATAAGAAAGTAAAGAGTTGTCATTTAAACATGAGGTCCTATTTTAGAAATGTAATTCCTTCCCAAACTGCTTGCTCCACTTTGGGAATTACTGGGCTTTAGTGCATCTCATATCTCCATCTATTAAGGTAAGAATTATGAATTACAATCTCTAAATTATTTTAGAAGAAATGTTATGCAGCAGTAGCTTTGTCTGAAAAAAATAATTTCACTGATCAAATAAAAGTGGAATAAACAGGTATAAAAGAATGTTGATTGCATCTTACACTGACTGATTCCAAAAATATGTCCTGTATTACGTGTCAGATTATTTGATGTAAGAAGAATGAGGGGCATAAATGGCTTTTTTTTTTTAATTTTTGCCAAGGCACTATTTTGATAGGAGGTCTTTGTGTTCTTTGGAAAAAAAAACAACAAGTACTTCCTATTGCATAATGTTCTTTTACAGACTAAACAACATACGTTCACACAAAAGTAGGTGATATGCTAATTCCAGGAAACCATTTATATGTTACTTAAGATTCTGTCACTGAGTAGTATATTTGACCAAAATGTTTTAAATCAGCAGGAGGGATATCTAAGGCTACCATTAATTATGTTTATGTGGATTCCCTCTCTCCCATGTCATGTGTTTAGACCAGCAGAGTTAGTGGCAGCTAAAAGAGATTCCTAGTGCCAATGGAAGAGTGTCAGTTCCCTACCCTTTCTCCCCAATCTGTAACAGTGGGTGACTTTGTCATCTTCTGCCAACACTGTGTTAGTAAAGATCATCTTGCAATTGGCTATCCCAGAACATAGGTTTTAAAAACTAGGTCAAAACAGGTATATTAATCTGGGCTACATGGTCATTCTGACTCTGTGACCTTGAATATACGTCATTATTCAAGCATACAAACTGTAACTCTATAAAGTAATGGTGATATATTCCCATTTATCTGCTCAGCAATATTATATGCCTTGGGAGTTGCTTGTCAAGAATTTTGCACCCATTTTGCATCCTAATCAGATTCAGTAGTAATTACTTGGGAGGGAGGGCTAACATGCCTTAAAATATTATCAGTTCATCCAAAGACCCACTCTTCTTTGTGTAGAGCTTTGTATTTTTCTGCAGCTGTCAGTTCCTCTTTTCCTTTGAAACTGGTTAAGCAAATCCAACATCTGTTCAGAATGTTTTTTAAGATGATTCAGTACACATGCAAACACACTGTCTGATAGCAATTTCTGAGGATTTTCTCATCTGGTAGTACTGACAGTAGATATATCCCTTTATTTTAAAATTGGCATTATTTTTTGTCAGCCAGCATGCTACTATTTTCTGTCACATATACTGCCTAAAGGCTTAGGATGAGGTGACACATGGTCTTTCATCAATGTACACCTGAAATAACTGAAATAACTACAAAACTCCATGATAAAGCAAATTTGGCAACTTCAGGATTTTATTGTGAATTATTCCTTTATGAGTTTTTGATCAAGATTTTAAAAAGGGATTGCAGTGTGTTTTTGCAAACTAGAGTTAATCATTGACAATTTGTGATTTCTAGAGTTGAATAAACATATTTAACAATTGATTGTTGATCTCTGTTACAACTGATAAATAAAAAAACATTACATTTTATAAGGTATCAGTTGTTTAAATCAAACTATTTCAAAATAAATCAAATTGTACATAGAACTCAATGCAAACTCAGCAGTTGTATCTGGAGTTAAATTATTTTAACAAATAAATTTATTTAATGAAATGTCTGTTGGATCGTCTTCTCATATTCCTTTTTATTCAAGAATAAAGTAAAAAGCCAACTACATTCTTCAATTCTTCAGAATTCAGATATCCTTTATTAGCCTGCCTCTTTGAAAAGGAGCACATTTGTCATATATTTTTAGTGAAGGAAGTTTGCACTGACTGATGTTGATTCACTGTTGCATTGTTGTCATGCCAGTACTGCTAAAATCCATCATTATGTATGATGGCAGTAAGTACTGGATAGTTTTTGTTCTTAAGTCATGTGAGTCCTCTGACACCAAAGACTGCTGTGAGAACTGTATATTCTACAGCTAGTGCTGTGAAAATTGACAAATGTGGCTAATTGTACACAGTCATCAGCTGGTCTTGCATTTGATAATTGAATCCATTTATTCAGTCAGCCAGTTTTGGCCCAAGTCCCTTTGGAGGGCTCTAAGTAGCATTGCTTCCATGTATTAATATGTGTGTTGCAAACAAAAGTACCTGTATAGAGTAGTGTAGACCAAATTATCTTGTTTGTTCTCTCCCTTCCCCTTTTCACAAATAAATTTACATTTCTATAATGTTTTCAACAGTGCTGGTCTTTTAAAATGTTTCTTCATCTTGTAAATATTGAAGAAGACAAAAAGAAAATGCATTGCTTATTTACTCCAGTAAACCTTTACAGAACATATGAAAGCCAATGATGAAACAAATTCAACTTTTTTCTTTTAGGCAATATAGGAAAATCTTAAAATTGGAGCACAGGCCTGTAAAAAAGTTGCCATGTCAGTATTCATATTTGTATTTAAAGCATTAATACCTTGTTCTAAGGCTGAAAAGTGTGTAGGAATGGTTTTGAAATATGAACCAGGTACTACTACTCTCAGGCTTACATCTAACACAGGATTCTCCAATGTTTGGAGGGTCAGTGGATGCACCAAGCTTTGAAAACAGATTAAGGGCGCTGTCAGAAACCAGTTGGCTGCAACAACCACTACAATTGCCAGAATACCAATATAACAGAAATTCTACCAATTGGAAAATAAATGGCACCCACATCAAAGATTTAAATACAGTGGTACCTCAGGTTACGAACGCCTCTGTTAATGAACTTTTCGGGTTATGACCAGGTCCGGCCACAAAACTTTACCTCGGTTTGCGAACTCCGCCTCGGGGTACGAACAGGATATGCGGCCATTTTCCCTCCCGTGACACGGTCCGCAGCCATTTTTCCGCCCCTGACACATGGTCCGCGGCCATTTTCCGCCCCTGACATGTGGTCCGCGGCCATTTTCCACCCGACATGTGGTCCGCAGCTATTTTTCCGCCCAACACGTCTGCGGCCATTTTCCGCCCCTGACACGTGGTCATAGGGAGGGGGACTCTCCCTCCAAGCAATAGCTGCTTCCCTGTCCTCCACACCAGAACGGATTAACGGTAATTACATTGAACCTTATGGGGAAATTTCCTTCGGGTTGCGACCAATTCAAGGGGCGACCAGAGTCACGGAATGAATTAAGTTCGTAAACTGAGGTTCCACTGTATGTAAGAGTCTTCTAGTAAACCACTGCTTTGGGAAAAGAAACAGAAGTCTTCCTATGCTGTAATTCAGTTTGCTAGCCACCAGGCAGCAATTTTATCTTGGCTGTAATTATTCAAGGCCAAGTTGCTGAGTTCTCTGCTTTATGGTGCTCAGCTTTGTGCTTGTAAAGACAAGAAAGCATTGGAAGAAATAGCCCAAGTTCTTATAAGCTATGTTGGGTGCTCTTCACCATGAACCTAATGCTTTTCCTTGTAGAGGCTGATGAGAGAGCCTACCAACAAAAGTATTAGCTAAAATTTGTCTCAGATGGCTCTTTGGCCCAGGTAATCCTAGCCAGTGTTGACTTCCTCTTGGAAAAAAAGCATAGCCTTAGACCTGGATTATTGTGATCTCTGTTGATGCATCAGGACCCAAGAGGGCCAACCCAGACATTAAACTGCAAGTCTTTGATCTCGACCTGCAGAAAGACAGAATCTCTGTTTGCTGCAGTGGTGACTCCTATTATAGAGCTTTAATTATTTTTATAATATACAGGACAACATTTATATTAGCTAGAATTAATATCTCAGTTCAATTGAATGAACTGGCATGGCTTAAATTTCAGTTTTTCCCCATTGTGGAGGAAAAAATGCTTATTGAGGCAGTAGGGGTACGTATGATACAGAAAATGTGTCCTGAACTTGAAGTGTCTGCAGTTTGATAGAGTAAAACTCAGACAAATCTGACCTGTTTCATCAAAATAAAACTGCTTTCAGCTATGGGACTCAGGACAAGCTATTTGGACTATAAAAAAATCCAGATTCCCACTATATGGCAGCAAAGAATTGGAATTTTCTGGGGGGGGGGTTGCTGCCATCCAAATTTGGTCATCCAGATTGTTGCAATGCTGATCGGGTAGGCCTAGCCTTCATTGAACTTATTTTTTTGCTGCCAGTTTCCATTCCTCCCACCTGTTGTCTTTGATTATTGGCCTTTCCCCAATCCCTCTTCACATCTTGGAAAATTAGGCTCCTTGTGATCCTGAGAGCAAGTTGCATATGATTGCAGAGGCAACATTCTCTGCAGTAATGCCTCTTCCACTCCAAGCAATTGCAGAGGAAAAAAACCAAAGGCTTCCTCTGTCCATGACTCCCTCTCATAGCTGCAGAGTAATCAGTACCAACTCTATTGCCACATGTTTGTCTGTATACATCAGAGGTTGAACCAGCTGTCTGGAAGGCTGACTCTTCCCTGACGCTGCTGCTGCTGCTGCTGCTGCTGCTGCTGCCTCCTTCCCCTGCATAACATCCCTTGCTGCCAAGGGTTTTGCTGAATAGGGGCCATAACCCATCAGACTGTAAGGCAACATAGCTTTAGTTGTGTCAGATTCAGCAGGCACAGCCAATGCCACTGTTCAGTTTCACCACCCCTAGTCAATTTCACTGTCCCAGGCACAGGCAGCGGAAAAGGGGAAGTCAGCGGAACTACAAGTCAATTGCCAACAGGTGGCGGCGGATTAACTCAGGGCGGGAGCGGATACTTTGTATCACAGCCGGCTTCCCTCAAGTGCCCCAGGCAAAGCAAACCGCAGGGGTGCAGAAGCGCAGAGATCAGCAGATCAGCACGCAATCAAGAATTCCCAGCTTAGCCTGCAGAAGAAAAGCCTGAAAGGAAGGAAGGAGGGGGGGAATTTTCTTAGCCTGGCTCTCGCTATCTGCCTCTGTATTTTGCTTGCGCTAGGAAGAAACTGCCTGAAGGACATGTACACAGAAGATCTTGAGGGGGGAGAGCGCAGGGAAAAGGTCTTGAGGGTAAAGGGGGGAACACTGGTTCAAACTGCCTTAAACTGCCTTATTAGTTGCAATCTATTGTCTTTGCAATGCTATAAAAACTGCCTTTGGAATCTTGTTGGTGTGGAGCGCCCAGAACTTTTTGGGTCTGCTGCCCACCCAGCTCTTCACTCGGCTGATTAAAGAGCTGTTTTCTTTTTAACAGCCTCTGCCTGAATTCCTGGTTTTGGATTTTCTGAGATTCAGGTCTACAAAACTTACAAGCCCAACGAACGCAACAACCCCATAGACAAAGGACAGCAATCTAGGGGGACAAAGAAATGGGCTGAATCTGCCATTTGGGCGAGGGGGAGAATACCGCAGGCAATCAGTAACCCAGGCAACAGAGAGAAGCGTGGAAACAGGGAACCTCTAAAACGCTATGTAATCTGTGCCAAACCAACCCTGGCTTTGTTTGTATCTTCCTGCATTACACCCAAGTAAACTTCTTTTGCTGAACCCGTGTTTCACGAGAGTTTTATTCAGCGCTGAATGTGGTAACTCTTACATAAAGCCAGGGTTCACCCTTGAGCACTACCCAGTACCCACTGAGAAGCGCTCACACTTTTGTTCACAGAGCAACTGAGGGACCCGATCGACTTCACCAGAAGATGGCCGGGGATGGTGAGGGCATGAGCTCGTGGAGTGGCAAGGAGCCCAGACTGGAGGTCACGATGGCGGGGTCAGTCCCAAGCAAGGGGAGAGGACCAGCACCCACAGCCAGTTTGCGGGATGCCAGGTGGTCATTCAGCGTCGGGATGGGGCCCAAAGGGTCGACAAGACATGGGGTCATGACAAGTTGTGGCTCGGGGTCCAGGAGCAGAGAGCTGGAAGAGAGGCTGACCCAGATGGAGAGCGACTTCCAACGGCAGCTAGCAGCCATACAGGGCATGCTGCAGGCATTGCTTTGTGGACCCTGGGCCCCGGCTGGGGCAGCCACAGAGGTCGGCGTGGAAGCAGGGGCCACCATGGGGCCCATGTCCAGGCTGGCGATGGCAGCCACCCCCGCGGGAGGCGCAATGGAGGACCAGTGGACAGCAGAGGCACTCTGGTTCAGGAGCTTGAAGAGCAAGTTCTCGGGATCCCGAGCAACTGCCCTGCTTCCTCATGCAGGTGAGGAACTTCATGAACCGGAGTGGGCACCTGTTCAGCAATGACGGGGAGAGGGTTGCCTACATAGCTGACCTGTTGGAGGGGCAGGCGGCCAGATGGGTCGTCCCCCTGTACGATGCCAACGCGGCAGAGCTGGAAGACTTCCCCGAGTTCATGCAGGCATAGAGGGAAAACTCTATGTGCCGGAGTGTTGCCGTAGGGAGGTGCTGGAGAGAGAGCACATCGATGAAAATGCGGGATATTGTGGATTTGTCAAAACCTTCCACCTCCTGCGCAGGCAGTTCTGGTGGCCATCCCTCCGGAAGGACACGGGGGTGCACGTGGCCAGCTGCTCAACTTGTGTGATGACAAAGGGAAAGAAGGGGAATCCTCGGGGACCCCTCCAGCCAGTAATAAACCCAGCCACAGTAAGGCTAGAGCCCCCAAAGCACTAGGAAAGGCCACCTAGTTATGGCAGATCGGGGGCAGTACCATGGTAAGCCCAATTAGAGAGGGGGGGGTCTCTCTTCAGGGGGGCGGTATGTCAGATTCAGCCGGCAATGCTGCTGTTCAGTTTCACCACCCTAGTCAATTTCACTGCCTCAGGCACAGGCAGCAGAAAAGAGGAAGTGGGACTCACCACAAGTTAATTGCCAACAGGTGGCGCGATTAACTCAGGGCAGGAGCGGATACTTTGTATTGCAGCCGGCTTCCCTCAAGCACCCCAGGCAAAGCAAACCGCAGCAGCGCAGAAGTGCAGCGATCAGCACGCAATCAAGAATTCCTGGCTTAGGCTGCAGAAGAAAAGCCCAACGAATGCAACAACCCCATAGACAAAGGACAGCAATCTAGGGGGACAAAGAAATGGGCTGAATCTGCCATTTGGGCAAGGGGGAGAATACCGCGGGCAATCAGTAACCCAGGCAATGGAGAGAAGCGTGGGAATGGAGAACCTATAAAACACTATGTAATCTGTGCCAAGCCAACCCTGGCTTTGTTTGTATCTATCTGCATTATACCAGAGTAAACTTCTTTTGCTGAACCCATGTTTCGTGAGAGTTTTGTTTGGCGCTGAATGTGGTAACTCTTACAAGCTACTCATGGCAAAGACTAAAAAATGCTACTTCATACCTTTGTGCAGGTAGCTGCTTGTCAGGTAATATTCTGTACCCCCCACTCCCACCCCATGGCCAAATGCTCTGCTGTTGAATCTACAGTCTGCAGAGCTCCAATTCTGTCTACCTATCCAGCACACTTGTCCATTCAGACTATCCTGTGACTATAAGTCACATTCTGGTCATGCTAACTTCCATTTGAAAACACATCTGGTAAGATAAGGAGGAAGGATTCTGTCATTTGTGAATAAGAAGGGGGTGTGGGGCAGAGTTAGGTTTGGTTGTATAACACCTAAAACAGAACACTTGAAAAACTTTCCTCCTGAAACAACCTCACTGGAATTATATCTGAAACAAAATGTTGGAAATGGTTTCTGAGTGAATGACTTAAACTCAAACTTCAAATTATTTTCATATTTGTACCATTTTGTACATTGGAGTTCACACTTTGCCAATCAATATACAAATGAGAAGAGTTTTATGTGCCAAAATCAGTTTTTCAGAATTTTGCAATGTGGTTCACAAATTAAGAAATGTGCACAAAAGCACATGTAGTGTTGTTAATGATTATGTGCCATCCAGTTACCATATTTTTCCGACTATAAGATGATACTTTTTTCTAAAATCCTTACGCTAAAAATTGAAGGGCATCTTATTCAAGGAAGTAAGCCGAGGAGAGAACCGCGCCTGCAAGAGGCTTCCTCCTATTGCTAGCCTCCAATCACGAGTGAAATAGCTTGTCTCTGCAAACAGGCTTCCTCCAGTCACGAGCCTTATGTAATTGACATCAGCTGATGCTAAACAAACCAATTGGAGGAAGTCTGTTTGCAGAGACAAGCTATCGGCAGTTTCACTCGTGATTGAATGTAATCGGTTATGCAAAAGAGCATGGAAATAGAGCTGCAGAGAGACGGTTTGGACCTCCTCCCACCGAGTGTATCAGGTCAATGTTACCTAATTACTAAATAAAAATGTGTTCTGCACTATCTTTAAAATATTGATTTCTTAATTTTGGGTTGGAAAAGTGGGGGTCATCTTGTACATGGGGGCGTCTTATTGATGGAAAAATATGGTAATTGTCAGAAACCACATAGATAGATTTTCTTCAGGAGGGTCTGTCCCCACCCTGGTCTTTCAGAACTTCCAACAGTGCACCCATCACCACTGTAACTGATTCCATCCCCTTGCTGCTGGTCATCCTCTTTCCTTCCACCTTTCCCAGCATTACAGATTTCTCCAGAGAGCTAGGTCTTGGTAGCAATACTAATTAAGGAATCTCAAATTATATAGTTATTTAATTATATAAAATATTTTGGATGTTGATGGGTATTATATGAATTTGGTGACTAATGAAAAAGTAGAAATGTGGGACAATTATATTTAACTAAACAGAAGTTGCCTGTAGATGTAGAGCATTATGCTATCTTTTGTTTCTTGTTTATATTGATATTTCTATTTACTTTTTTTTTTGTTCTATTCTTATTTTTTTCATATTGAGGTTTCTTGTTTTTATTTTGTGATGCGTGCTGATTTTTAAAATTGTTTTGCATTATGTTTTATCATCATAAAATTAAATATTTTAAATTTTGGTTAATGTTGTCAATTGTTTCTTGGAATGTTAAAGGTTTGAGATGTCCAATCAAGAGGAGAGAGATTTTTTACAAACTGATTCCACTGAAACTGAAAGAGTATTTTTGTTTTTCTGTTTGTTTTGTTTTGCAAGAGATCCATATCTCCCTGATGGGAAACGTTTAGAGTTGGATTGATCAAATATATATTTTTGACAAATCTAAATTGGCTAGGGGTATAGGTATTTATTAAGTTTTCCAATTTAATGGACAAAAAAGGAATTTTAGATACTGGAAATTGTTTTGAAAATTTTGGTTATTAGATTTTTAGTAATTATTATACCTAGATGTTTTGCTAAACCTTACCTTAAGATTAGCCATATAATAGTGGCCGGGCATTCTAATATATTTTAGATTCTTTAACTTACCATAATAAAGTTTTCTAGGATATAGCATTCACACTCAAATTTAATTTGTAGACAGTGGTATGAAATAAATCCAATTCAATTAGAATCCTTTTCCCCAATTCTTTATTATATTGTTTATTTCTGAACTTTATTCTTTGATGCCAGCTCTCAGGCATTTGATTAAAGCATTTGAGTGAAGTATGGAATGCTCTGTTAAATGGTCTAAATCAGAACTGATGCCAAAAAACTTTATTAATATCCTAAAAAATATTTTTGTACATGTACTGAATTTATTAACTCTATTCTTATCCCATGTGACATTTTATTGTTTTTCTTAGCATTATGTCCTGAGTGATTACAGGATCTGCTTGTTTTGACACTGCTTGTTTTTGCCCTGTGCCCACCTAGTGCTTATACTGTGCTCAGATATCAAGCATGAGGCAACAAGGAGAGTTGTTTATCAGCCAGCTTCTCACAAAGACTGATGCTGATTAGTGTCAACCCTTTGAGTTAACCAAGTCAGGAAACAGACATCACAAGAAACACTAGAACTCTACTTCGATGATGATGATGATGATGATGATGATGAAGATGATGATGATGATGATGATGATGATGATGATTTATTAAACTTGTATGCCACCTGAGTCTCAATGACTCTGGGTGGCTCACAACAAACAAAGAAATAACAATGAAATCAAAAAAAGATAAAGATGAAAGATGGCAAGCGCAATAAAGTGAGGGGTCTCACTCTCCCTCGCCAAAGGCCTGGGGGAAGAGCCAGGTCTTCACAGCTCATCTAAACAACAGCAGAGATGGTCCATCCACATCTCGGGGGGAACCTCATTCCAGAGAGCAGGCACTGTTACAGAGAAGGTGCCCTTCTGGGGTCCTGAGAAGTTGAAGAAATCTGGAGCACATACAGCACATATAGACTGCAATATTCTACTGCTACTTGTGAGAGACACTCCCAGGGAGATTGTGATCTCTTTCAAGAATGTAGCAAAGTCTAATTTAATGCAGTGCTTCTAGTAGACTTGGGATCAAATGCCCAAACAGCTTGCTCAGTATTAATTTGGAAAGTTATATCATAAATTATATCACTATACAATTTTTTCATTCTAATACAGTATTTCAGTCTTTTTGGTGAAAGTAGATTATAATATAATTTACATGGGGATATAATTTATTTAAACTATAATTTACATAATTTACATGGGTATCAGTTATTTAAACCAATATTTGAATCTCAGTGGGATGGAGTAGGCTTGTGATCTGGAGGTCTTCCTGGACTCATAGCTCCTATGGCCAGGAGGACCTTCACCCAGCTAGGCACCCAACTTGGGATTGGTTTCTATCCTCACCACCACCACCCAAACAGTGTAACAGTGTCCTGAGAAAAAGCATGTGCACCATGCAAGGGCAGGGTGGACTCAGCAACATCCCTATTCCGATGGAAAGAAATAGGAATAGTTTATTGGATTTAATGTACGGCATGGGAAGCAACACTTCCTAGCCAGAGTCATTTTTTAAAAAGTTAGCTAAAGGAGGAGAATTGGGAAGAGGAAAGAGGAAACTCTAGAGTTGTGGTTAGCAACATTTAGAACAAACATCAGATGTATTGTATGTATTGCTGGCAGAGATCTTTATTACTGTCAAAGACCAGCACAAACACAAAGAATAACAACATTTGCAGCCAATCTAGTAAGGGCTATCTTAGCTGTAAAAAACAACAACAACATAATCCTCCTCCTCATCATCACATCATAATAAGACGGAAGCCACTCCTTGATCTCCAAATGACCAGGATAGATCTGGCTTCACATCATCTGTCTCAGTTAAGAATTCCTCTAAGTGAGTTCCATCTTCTTTATTAATATTAATTCTCTTAATTTATAGGAGCACTTGATTTAATTGCAGTCAGCCTAACCCCAGAATTGTTCTTATCACTTGAGAGAGCTTATGCGTTAGGTTAACAGAAGTCTCTGGGACTTCATTTTCCCGGGGTTGGTTTTGTTCTGCTCTGTTCTCTGTTTCATCTTTCCCTTCTGATTTCACTCAGGATTTTGCTTTTTTTATGGACAGTTTTATCTTTTTTTCTGAGCCAATTTAACTGGCTTTGGCATTTCAGTATTATTTGTGTCCTTATCTGAATATATTTGTATAGTTTTATCTCCATTACGTTGTTATAGACTTTATCTGTTGTTCAGAAATAAAGGCACCATTTCACAGTTCAGGCATTGTTTTGCTACAAATTCAGTGGTTAAGTTACTGTATGCTAATTCATAGTTCCTTTAGGCAAGGTCTGCAACTCCTTTAACTGCTCTGCAGTTATAGTTGGAGCTGCTTCACCCTCCTGACATCCAGGCAACTTGTCTTGTCCTATTAAAGAGCAGCTCCTGATATCTAATTCTGTGTAAATTTAAGGGATTTTGTGTACAGTAGTTTTAGCCAGTAATTTAAAATATTAATCCACAATGGAATCTCAACACTAATTATCTCCACTTCATGTTGGAGACATTAGGAAGACGAGATACCTGAAAAATATTTCTCAAAAATTTTGATTATGATGCCAGAGATGCCATATTGGTATAGGGACCTAACTGAACTCCACAGAGAAGTTGTTTTATTTGGCTATGAATAATTTAGTATCTGCTATAGTAGAAAGCTTGTATAAGCACTCCTCGTCTCTGAGCATATGGCAAGACATATTCTAAGGGTGCTCTGCCCATAAAAATAATCCCACTCCCCAGAAAGAATGTGGCATGGTGACCAAGGACTTTTGCTCACAGGTGGGGCAACTGCAACATAGAACTGAATTTAAAAACCTTTAAATCTTTAAAAGCAACTGTTGTCAGCCAGTTCTAGTAACCACCTTCTTTTTATTCTGCAGCAGTTGCTTAGATGGTATATTATAGAATTAAATCCAGAGCTGAGACTGAGCTTGAACTTTTCTTAGAAAGAGCAAAAGATCTAACCAATGCCTTTTTTGCCAAATGGCAATCTAAATCAAAGCAAAGCTTTCAAGAAAATTACTTATTCTGAGGTTTACAAGGAGCAGTTGTACATAACTCCTTACATTCCTAGATATGGCTATATCAAAGAGGGCCTCTCTCCAGCCCAATTAATACAGTAATTCTGCTGGGTAATCATCAGTCATTGTACTATTTAAGCAGAAAATCTAAGTTATCAAAAGTGCATCAGGCACAGCGCCTAAAAAGTACAACCTGGGTCTTTTTCATTGATAGATAAGAAGGATGGGGAGGTGCTCTCATATCAGAGAAGTAAAGATGACATTTCATATAGAACATATAGTTGTTTACACTAATTATTGTTTTTTTAATAATTTTATTGATGATTACACATACAGATAAAACTAATACAAATTATAAAAAAGAAAAAAAAAGAAAAAGTGCAAAGAAAAAAGAAAAAGAAAAAAAATTAAAGAGGAGGAAAAAAAGTAACTTCCCCCTTCATCCCAGCAAGTACAAGCAACTTTAACAATTTATCACCATCTCTTAAAATACAACAATCTCTTCATCCCATATCTCACCTCATTCTCTATAAACAAATCTTTAAAGCCTCATCATCCATCCTAATCAGCAAAAGTTCATTAAGGGTTACCAGAAATAACAACCTATCTATTTTAAACTTGATCTAATAAGCCCACGAATTCCTTCCTTTTACATTTATATCCCATTTTCTATCATTAAACAAATCCCCCAAACCTCATCATTCAAATCTAAGTAAAAATCTAGTAAAATTTACCAGAGATAACATAATTATTTTAACCTTAATCGGATAAATTTAAAATACAACAAATGAACTCTTTCTCATAAAATTCTTATCTATAAACAAAATCTTAAAACATAATCATCCAGTCCTGGTCAAAGAAAATCCATAATAAATTTCCAGAAATAACAACCTATCTATTTTAACCTTGGTCAAATAAACCAAGGCTTATTCCTTCCCCTTGCTCCCAACAATCTTAATCTTTAGTGCCTTCAAATAGTGTTCAAACACTTGATTTCTTTTCATTTTCTCTTTGTCTTTTCTCACAAAATCACTGACAACCTTAACAAATCCCTTTTGTAAATCCAAGTCATACTTCTGGTCTATTATTTCTACCTCCTTTTTAGTTATTAGAACATCAGCCGATTTCATTTGTATATTCAATATTTCACCTTTTTCCATATCCTTCTTGTAGCTTGTCATTTTTTAGTCCACATTTGAATCAATTTCAGTCTTATCCAATAAAACTTGTTCCTCTTCCATAGTATGGTCTAATCTATCAATCATGGCAGAAATCTTTAAAGCTAACTTCTGAGTCCATTGTTCACAAATATCTCTCAATACATCCATTGTTTTATTTCCTTCTGGTGCTCTCTAGTGTCCAATCTTCAAAGTCTTATCATGTTGTTTTTCTTCTGAATGCAGAAACATGAACACTTTCCCACAGGAAGGTTTCTTATAATTAATTTCTAAATTTTATTAAATCCATCTGGATCCTTAGTCTGTTTTTAACTTTCTAAAATCAACACTCTAATCACCCTTTTGTTGTTAATTCCAAAAAAAAAAAAAATTAAAAATAAATCCTTAAACACATACTTAAAACTTCTTTCATAGTGGATTGAAGGAAACTCACCTAGTGAAGTCCATAAAAACTTGACATTCTGGAGGTTCTCAATGTTAAAAACCAATAAAAAAATTAATTCCAAATTGATTAAGAAATGAGGATTTGCCGAACTTTGAGTCCTCAAAGACTACATTATGACTATGAGTTTAGATGTAATCCCTTGACTCCCAGCTGCTCAACTCATGTGCTGACTGCAAAAACTTCTGTCCCTGTAGTTTATTCATGAGGAACAATTGTCTGGAGTGTGTGTGGACTATCTCACAATCTCTCCTTTCTACGGAGAGATTTTGCAAGTCCAGTTCCTGCATCTGGCCCAGATTTCTACCATGTCCTCACTGAAAGTTTGTTTACACTAACCAATAGCAGGGGAATTGAACCAATTCCCCTGCTATTATTATGTGTGTGCTGAGATATGCACAGATTATATGCAGTAAATGCATATAATCTGTGCAAATCTGTATCTTTGGGCATATAGCATTTACCTGAGCATAGGCACAAGGGGTAGGTGAATAGTAAGAGTGTATACTTTTTTCGATAGGAGTTGATCAGATAAGAAAGTGCTGAGTTATGGTAACATCAGTGGAGGTGATGTCACAGAGGCCATGTGCTCTCCACACGCCTTGCCGGATGTGATGTACCCGGAAGTGACGTACGCCCCCCACAAAACCATGCATTGTTACTGGAAGTGTTGCACCTGGCAGCTCTCTGCCCTGTCCTGCTGCTGCTGCCACCCACAACTCCAAGCGGAGAGCCAGCCCTCATGCTGGAAGCATGTGGCTCGCAGATGCGCGGCACATTGTGGGAACGGGGGCCTCCCCAACCCCCGTCCACCACCCCGCCAAGCCTCCATCTCTATGCATGGGTTGCACGGCAATAAGCCGCTCTCCCCAGAGGCCCTGGAGCGCTATGGTTTTAACCCTTGCAAGGCCCCAGCACCTCGATTGTCAGCCGAATTTCTAATCTATCTATGCAGCACATACAAAAAATGGCTATGCGCACCACACACGGCAATGGCAGACCGATTATTCTGGCTGGGGGGGGAGATGTTTTTAAAAGCATAAACCGCTTTTTTCCTTAAGTTCTGTTTCCATCTGCTCAAACGCACTGTGCGCAATAAAGGCATCCGTCCCCCATTCTTCTGCCAGGGAGAAAGAGGTTTTTAAAAGCACAAGACGATTTTTCCTTAAGTTCTGTGTCAGAGAGAAAGAGGCTTTTCCTTAAGTTCTGTTTCTATCTGCTCAGATGCAACAGACACACACGATAAGGGCATCCATCCCCCATTCTTCTGCCAGGGAGAAAGAGGCTTTGAAAAAAAAAAGGGGGCATGCATGTATCTAAACACAAGGGCAGATGGACTATGTACAGGCACGTCCAAGAGAAGTTCAGGTGTGCCCGGTCATGTGCAGGAAAGGAGGGGTGTGTTCCATCCAATGCGTTGCCACATAGCCGGCACATGGTCAGAGTAGCCTCTGCAGTAGCTGTTGTGTTAAGAGACTGAGCGGTTTTGAAAAATAAAAACCTGTATTTTTTTTAAGATGAATAACAACACTGATTCTTTGTTTGATGGGGGCTTAACTCCAGAACCCCCCAAACAGAGATTTAGAGCTAGGAGAAGGCCCAGTAGGGGATTTTGCAGATGACTTGGTGCTGATTTTGGAAGATCCTTTAAAGGGAATTGAAACATTAATGGGAAAACTAAAAGAATTTGGTGTATTAGCAGGTTTTAAAATGAACAAACAGAAGACAAAGAATAAAATGGGTTTTAAGATTGAGAAGAAAGTAAAATATCCTGGCATCACTATGAGAAATATGAATTGTATATTATTTCAAAATAACTATGTTAAGACATGGAATGAAGTTTAAAAAGACATGTTAAGATGGGAGAAATTACACCTATAATTGCTGGGGAGAAGTTCTGTGATAAAAATCAATGTCTTGCTGTGAGAGATGGATAAAATGTGTTATTATTGACAAAGAAATAGTAGCTTGAGCATGCTAAGAGTGCAGCTGTGTGAGAGAGAAGGAAGTAGTGTTAAGTGTTATGGTTATCAAATAGTGGCAGATGGAGAGGAAGTTGTCTCCTTGTGTGGGACAATGTAAATAAAAACTAATTTAACCTGGGGCAGTCTTTATCAGTATAATGCAGTTAGCTGAAACCTTGAGCAAATTACCATAGACTTGCAATGGATGAGGTGGGAGGGACCAGGGAGAAATCATAGAGCGGCCGGAAAGACTGTACACCCTGAGTACCTTAGCCAATGGGGAAAAGGGGAGGGACTTGCGATCGGGAATGTATATAATTAGGCCGGAGCGTGTATGTGGGTGTGGCTTCTTATTTGCAACGAAGCCCACCAGCCTTTGCAAATGCTTCCAATAAAACTTTACTTCTGACTAACCCAGAGAGAGATTTGTGGTGCTTGTTTCGCACATTGCCTAGAATGATGTTTTTGTTTCAGACAATACCTGTTTTGACAACTGATGTACCATTTAAACAGTGGCAAAAAGATATATCTAAATTTGTGTGGCAGGGGAAAAAACATGAGTTAAATATAAGGTGTTTCAAGATGCAAAGGAAAGAGGAGGATTGGGTCTACCTGATTTGAAATTGTATGTAGCAGCTTGCTGTTTGGTTTGGATGAAAGAGTGGGTACTGCTGAGAAATAGAAGACTTTTGGAGTTAGAAGAACATGACCAGAGATTTGGGTGGCATAGATAAAGTCAAGGTTAATGTGGATTTTAAAAATAAGTATGTTAGAAGTGTCATATTGAGAATATGGAATAGTTACAAATCCAAGCTGTGTCCAAAAACACCTTTGTGGCTCTTAGCATTTTATGCTAAGCATAAAGAAATGCAAGAAGCATTTTATAGATGAGAAATAATAGGTAAACACAAATGGCTAACTTATTGTGAGATACTAGAATTTTATCAAGGGGAATACAAAATAAAATCAAGAGAACAATTAGTGGCAGAGGGATATAGTTGCCAATGATTTTCTTATTTACAGTTATCAGAAAGATTTAAAGTAGACAAAAGAGTTTATGGTATTGAACATTGTAAGACTGATTTTGAAACAAGATTGTGTACAAATGTTGAATATGTAATTGCTAAAATGTATAAACGTTTATTGAAATTTGAAACAGAAGAACAAGTGAAAGAATGTATGATAAAGTGGGCTAAAAATGTAGAGATCATACAGATCAAACAGTGGGAAAATATGTGGTTGAAAGGATTGAAATTTACACTATGTTATAATCTTAAAGAGAACTTTTATAAAATGATGTACCATTGGTACATGACACCAAAGAAATTGTCTAGAATGTATAAAGGCACTTCAAATTTATGTTGGAAATGTGAACAACAAGAAGGGTCATTTCATCATGCTTGGTGAACTTGTAAAATAGCTAGAAAATTTTGGATTCAAATACATAAACTGATTCAGAGGATATTAAAGATTATTAATTGAGACCAGAGCTTTTCCTCTTGGGATTGATGGCCAACAGCTGGAAAAAAGTCATGGAACTTTATTTTTGTGTATGATAACTGCAGCGAGATTCTTGTATGCAAAAAGATGGAAAGATTTGGCAATACCTAGAATGGAGGAATGGTTGATGAAGATGATGAAACTTGCTGAGATGGCCAAATTGACTTGTTTGATCAGAGAAAAAACAGTATCTACATTTATTGCTGACCGGAAACCCCTTATGGACTTTTTGCGTAAAACAGAAAAAAATGAATTTATGATTCATGATTTTGATGATTATACTATGCTATACTATAGAAAGAAGAGAGTCATGATGTAACTTTAGAGAAAGAGGTAAATTTATAATTGTACTTATAACTGCTGTAAAGAAGATTGGAAGCCACTTTTTTATATCTTTTTTCTTTCTTTTCTATTTTTCTTTTACTTTTTCTTTCTCTCTTGCACTTTTAGCTTTCTCTTTTATTTGTTTCTTTTCTTTTCTCTTCCTTACTTTATATTAGTTTGCATTCATTTTTACCTTTGTTTTTAAAACTTTTAATAAAATTATATATATAAAATGGAATGGACAGTGTGATAATAAATGGGATCAATATTCCCATATCAACCTCCCCACAAAAAAGAAAAAATCATCTGACAAATCTATTTATTTTTTTCCAAATCATATATGAAGCTGGAAGATTTAAAAACATGTACTTTTTAGAGCCTTTTTTATGCTATTGGAATAAATGATCTCTTGATCTCCTATAAGATAAGAACTATTAAGAGACTGATATAACCATGAAAAAGAAACCCCAAAAATGGGCAGGTTGGTGATGTTGAGAACTTGTTGCAGCAAGTGATCAAGAGGTTCTATTTTAAGCTGCTAGATTAGGGAGTCATCCATGAAGAACATTTCTCCTGCACATATACATACATTCACACTGAGCCACAGCCCCCTTCATGATAGCACAATTAGAACATTTGACTGATTCTTCTCTTTTCCCTTCAGTGCCCCCCTCTAATTTCCCTTCCCACCACACATCTATTGTGAAGGTAGCTGTTATAGCTACATGCAGATCTATTTCAATCCTTTCCATTTAATTTTCCCCTCTATTGCTGCTGCAAACTACACACATCTATTGTCAGAATTTTGGGATAGAATGTTTCTGTCAATAACATTAGCCTTTACTATAATTAACAAATATTTGTCTTTGCAATTTGATGACCATCTTTTAAATTACATTCTCAGTACCTTCCTGTTAAGCATGCATTCCCTTTAACCTGGTTGCCTTTCCTGCTAATCTGTCATGATTTCTTAACATTCCAAGGTTTTCCCCTTCCCCTTCCAATTAACAATTTAGACAATGATTCCAATGAATCTTCTTCACAATATAGTCAGCTTTGTAGTTCTAATGGCACAAATTATATTGTTTTCAAGGGTCTGAAACACCCAGCTATTAACACTAAATACACAGGTTTGGCAAATCTTTTCATCACCAAGCAGATGTTTTTGCTCTGCTCTGCTCTTTTTTTAATTTATTTTTTAATTTTTTTTAATGGAATACAGTCTGTTAAAATTGAGCAAAAGTATGTTTGTACAGGAGAACACAGTGAATTAAATTCCATCTTTAAATACACAGCAACTGCATTATTTATTTGCTGAAGCTGCAGAACTTTTTAAAAGTTCTGGATAGAAAATTTGTGATTCCTGATTCATTTGATCATTGTACATGCAGGGTAAATCTGAATCCAAATAAACCAGTAAATCATAGAATCCCAGAACTGAGGAGCTACTGACACCTTCAAGTTCAATATCTGCCCCAAGCAGGAATCCAAATCCAAACATCCTCACAAGATAGCTGGCCGTCCAGTACAGTGCAGTAAAGAAGATCCCAGCACCTTTCTGGGTAATTAGCTCCACTGCTGAACTGCTTTGGCTGCTAGAATTTTCCCCCAATATTCGACTGGAAGACAGTTTCTTTCACCATTCTCAGCAGAATAGCCCCAGTATGTTATATCATTTTCAAAAATGTCTGGGCAAGTGCAAAGTTCTTTCTTCTCTCCTGTCTTTCTAAAACCTGCCAGGAATTTCCTTCAATAAATGTTACATTTCTTGCTGAAAGTATGGCAACCTCCCCATTAGATTCCAGTACTGAGGGGAGATGATTAATTTAAAAATGTAAAAGCTATTCAGTATATTCAGTACACAGAAATAATTGTGGATTTTTTCTGGCTATATTTCTCTCCTAAGTAATACACTGCTACTGGAGATTTATTTTTGGTTGAGAACAATCATTGTTCTTCCATAGCAACCAGAATGGGATGTAACACCACAAGCTGGTCTGATAAAAATATCTCTAGAATCAGCCGGGTCAATTTAAGATCCTAAAATTAAATGCATTGGCATAATGTGTTTCAATTTTAACATTATTTTAAAATACAGATTTTTATGGTTGCAAATGTCAAAAACAGATTGCTGTGAACCTTGCATAAACATTGATACTTTAAAAAAAAATCAGAGGAAGAATGTCAGGTTAGAGCAATCCACAATTTCTTTTCTCATATTGAGAAGAATTATTTATTTATTTATTTATTATTTATTTATTAAAATAGTTATATGTGACATTCAGGATAGGCTGTCTTCAAAGGGCAGTTTATATAGTATTTTAAAATACCCTTTTCAAATGGACTGTTACTTTTGAAAATATTATTTAAAACCCCTATCAGCTAAAATTCTTCAAGGACATTTATAATTCCAAATAGCAGGTATGGTTGTCTGTCCTAACCCTCTCATTTCATCCTCAGAATAATCTTGTAAAGTATGTTATGCTTACAAAGAGTAATTGGCATAAGTAAACTTCATGGCTGAGTTGGGAATCTAAATCTTGATCTCCCCGGCCCTAGTCTGATGCGCCTTGCACTAATACACACATCTGGATCTGATAATTTCTTATGACTATAATATCTTTATCTATTAAATTGGCTGATTGAGTTTTACTGTGTCAACAGTGCTGCACATGGTTAAATATGCCTTAGAATAATTTGCTTGCTGAATGCATTACTTTTGTATATACAGGTAGTCCCTGGGTTAAGAATGGGTTACAGACGATCCATAGTTACGAATGAAGCCTATTGTAGCAAAATTCATGTTAAATACACAATGATTTGAGTTAAATACACAACAGTTCGAGTTCATTATACAATACTATTATACAGTATTATACAATAATACTGTTCCAGCTTACAGATTCAACTTCAGGAACAGACTTGGAATGGAACTTATTCTTAAACTAGGGACTACCTGTATCTCTTTACTTAAATGGGGACTCTGGCAAAAAATGAATTTATGATTCATGATTTTGATGATTATACTATGCTATACTATAGAAAGAAGAGAGTCATGATGTAACTTTAGAGAAAGAGGTAAATTTATAATTGTACTTATAACTGCTGTAAAGAAGATTGGAAGAGATATTTGTTCCATACAAGATTCTTCAACTCTTCATACTTTCTGCATATAAAATTCTCCACATGAGACAATGCACAGATTGCTATGCCAGATTGCTCACATACCTACCAAAGCTTGGAAAAGAAAAAAGTGACATCTGGATGTATTCCCCCTCTTCCAAGAAATTTCCCAGCAATCAGTGCTACTGCTATTTAGAAGAATTGGGAAAATCATGTAGCTATTTGCAGAGTCCTTACAAATGCATAGACTGGGGCTGTTACACACCTGATACAATGGCTTTGACTGTTCAATCTGTAATTTGTGGAGTGTAAGTTGAGGACAATAAAAGTTATTACTCTGGGTGGGATTAAATAATTTACATGGGGATAGTTGAGGACTCTGAAGGAGGACTGAGAAGTAAAGAAAAGATAGAAAGTCCAAAGGTAGCTGGAAGTGTGAGATCAATAGATTAAAAATTCCAGTTGGAAAAAAAAAGACTTAAAAAAAAGATAGAGGAGACAAGGAACTGAGGCATAAATGAACACTGGAGAAACTTCTCAAAGGCCATGAGGGCCATGAATTAAGTCACTGTTTTTTGAAGAAGCCTCTCTGGCTTATTTTCATGCTGTGGTTTAGAAAGGGAATGAGGAAGGAGAATTGCTAGAAAGCTGGTGAAGAAGCATGGTGCAACAGGAAGTGAAATAAAGTAGGTAATGGCCCAAAAGGATGGAGTCTAGAAAAAGTCTGTACAGTATGGTGAACTAAAACTTATATCCAATCAAAGGAGTATCAAAGAAATGTGCAGGCAAAAAATAAAGTTGTTTGAATCATTTCAGGAACAAGGACCATCTGCTCAAGTCTAACACTTTATAAGCATGTTCTGTATTACCAAAGTTCTTGGCACCTAAAACAACTCAGTGTGGATTTTATGTTATCTGCTCCAAAAAGATAGGAAGGAAGGAATGTGTTAGCATAGCTTTCCAAAAATATTGCAAGGAAAACTCTTTCATTCATTTGCATTTTAAAACTTCACTGTTTTCCTTTTCTGGAACATTTTAGATGGCTTAAAGAACAATAGAATCTTAGAATGTAAGAGCTCAAAGGGACCTCTACCTCCTGCAGGAATCCACTACTGCAGCATCTTTGCCAGAAAGCCAAATAGCTTCTTTCTAAATGCTTCCAGTGAAGGACATCCCACTACCACCTGAGGTAGTCTCTTCCACTGTTAAAAAGCTTTTACCATTTTACCATGTCAAAATCAAAAGCACCATTTTTATAATTGAAGCCCATTGTTTCTTGCCAACAACAAGATCAGTGGGAGAACACTGAGCTGTCTATGTGACAGCCCTTTAAGACAACTATCATGCCTTCCCACAGCCTTTTCTTCTGTAAGCTAAACATTCTCCAGCTGTTCCTCCTAAGTTTCTTCTTTCTCATACATTTCTTCTTTCTTTACCATCTTGGTTCCTCTCCAGTTTGTGGATGCAGTATATACTCTATACACAGTCTAGGATCGCATTTGGTTTTTGGCAGCTTCATCATATGGCTCATGTTCAGCATATGATCCAGATCCTTTTTGTATGTACTGCTGCCCAATGTGATCCTTCCATCCTATATTCATGCTTTTGATTTCCTTACACAAAATGTAAGACTTACTTTGTATGTTTAAATTCACCTTGTTGGTTCTTGCCCATGATTCCAGTTTGACAAGATCCTGCTGAAGCATCCAAGCATCTGATCATAGCCTTCTCCACTGCAAAGAGAAATGTTTCTATTTAAACTCTAAAAAATTATTCCAATGCACTTCTTTGCATGCATTAGCACATACAAATTTTATGCAAATCTACACATAGATCTCCTACTGTAGTAGGTTTGTCTTGCTGATGGTGATCAGCAGCGTGTTTGTAAGAGTGATACAGTGGTGCTTTGAGAAATTGTGCTGCTTACAGCTCCTATAGGAATTTAGATGTCTCAAAAACAGAGCAAATTGGGCAAGTAGCAAGGGTGAAAGTCCTCAGATGCCTCAAAAGGGTCATGTGAATGGAAGAATGCACTGAACTGTTATATGCAAATCCGGTTGGAGGCAACGTCAGGCCAACTGTTCTGTTGGTAATTGACATAGCAGTGAAGATACTGCTTTTGAATTGCATCTGTCTGCTCTGAAGGACTGCAGGTGATGGGCGGAGGATAAATGGACTATTATTGTTATTGGAATTCCAATTATTGCTATTGGAAAAATGTGTGATGGTATGTGGGAATGACCTTGGGAGAAAGGAGGAAGACCCACAGCCTAGGCCATAGTCTGATGAGAGGCTGCTCAGTCCGCAGATGGGGAAAAGCATGGGAAGTGTTTCAGAAGGGATCCTCCCAGTTTTCCAGAGACTAAAAAGAGAGGAGGCAAGACATACTTTCAGTCTTGCAAGATTCTTTTTAATGTAACCCTACAATAAAGATAGTGCTGATGCTCCTGGTTGTCTTCTTGTTTGGACTACCTCAAAGGGCTAACAAATGCTTTCCAAAAGCATGCTATAAACTGTACGTCTCTATTTGAATTGACACAATTAAGGCTATTTCTGCACCAGAATACATTGTTAATAAAGAACTTGGCAGTCTGTGCTGAAGCAGGAAGGAGTAAAGGAGTAAAGTCAGCCATCTTAGCAAACAGACCCACAGTGACTAAATAATAGTCAAGCTTTTAACATTTGGGAGCTCAGTAATAAAATCCAAGGAAACAGTATCCCAACATCCTTTCAGGGACATTTGTGGGTGTAAGACTTGCTTGTCAAAGTTCTGCTTTGCCTGCAATGTATGACAAGAGGAAACTTAAACTTTCACAAAAAAATCCCAAAGCAATACAAAAATATTATTGTCATGTTCCAGATATTTTCTCTAAGAGCTGTAGGAATATACAGACAACCATTGTGGAACAGTCATCTTCCTTTCCAAGAAAAGGAGGAAAATAGGGCTCCCTGATGATCCAAGCCTATACATATGGATCTTCTTGGTGCAGAAGGCAGACTTATTAGAAGGTAAAGGGATAACAGGAGATTGGAGAGTGACTCTTGTTGTCATCAATTATGATTTAAGGATCTTAAATGGCAGAAAGTTTACTTTGTGGGACCCAAGAGAGTCAGTACCATTGACTACGTGTTAATATCCAATATATTTCCCAGTGGCAGAATTTACTTTGAAGTAGTTTTCCACCTTAACAATTACCACTTCCTATTATTTGGGTTACTTGCTCTTAACAGGCCCAGAATGGCTTGGTAGGACATTCACAGGTCCACAATGCCCGTGTTAGGTGGTGAAGTCAATTTCCCAGCTGCTAACTTCCCCAGAAGGGTCATCACTTAAACAGTCCATTGTGCTAGCAAAAATCCTAAATGCTTATCAAATTACTAACGTTTGCACAAGATCTACTTAAAGATAATTCTACTCCTGACTGAAGGAACCCTTCCGCTCTGCCTGTCTGCAATTGTCTCTGCTTGCCCCACCAAAGTTATACTCATTACTTTGTCCCATTAGAATCATAATGCTCCAGGTCTCCTCTGTTACACAGTGTCATCTTGTGGGACCAAGAACTTGGTCCTTTTCTGTTACTGCACTTGCCCTGTGAACAACATTCCCTTGGAGGAGGACCCCAACCTTTTTGGCCTTTTGTAACATGTTAAAGACCTGGATGTTCCCACAGGCATTTGGGCTGGGAGGTTAAGCGAGACCTGTTGTGTCATTGTTTGTTGTAGCAATTTGAAAGGGAAAGGTTTTTCAGTCAAAGGCATGCATTTACAGGTTTTTGAATACTGATTTTCTGTATTGTGTTATTGTGTTTTAGTTTTGATCTCCGTACTCTGCTCAAAGTCACTTTCATGAGATGGGTAGTTATATAAATTTTATAAATAGATAAATAATTGCATAGTTGCAGTATTCTCTGGAGGAAGGGAAGATTTTCTTCTGAAATGCACCAATCCGTCTATTCCAGAAGTGAATCTTTTAAGCTATGATGTTTTTATTAACTGATGGTAGCCACTTGGAGTCTTTGGAGCAAAGTGGAATACAGATGTTAGTAAACAACTAACTGGTAAATAAATGTCCTAGAAATAGTCTTGCACTGGGGAATACCAGATCATGGAGTTTTGTACATGGATAGTTTGCACTTTATTATCAAATCTCAGTTCAATGTATAGTGTTATGTTGTTTCACTTCTATTATAATATTTATTCAGATGTCTCTTTCTGATAGATTAGGAAACATATCCTTAGGGATTTTAAAGAATTTTGAAGTACATCATAATTGGAGTAAAGGTAGGCATTTAGCTGCTAACAGTTTTTGCGGCAGCAGAATTAAGATCCAGGAAACATTTCACGTACCTCCCCAACCCCCAAGAGTCAGGAATATAAGAGTGCTGGACTTTATCCACTGCATGAGGCAGCCATCAGATTTTACCATTTTTTATTCTTTTCACAGGAACCTAGGATTCTTTGCTAAGATGCAGCTTCTATTATAGTGCTTCCTGGAAATCCTGTGAGATACTGTATATAGCATCTTGTTAAGGAACCTTGGGTTTCTATAAGCAATGGATTTTTTTTAAATGTTACAGCACGGAAAATAGAAAAACCATCTGTATCTTGTATAATGAATAATGTTAAGTCCAACCCATTGCCCTAAATGGTCTTGAGCAGAGAATTTTTCTATAGATAATAAGAAAACCAAGACAAGCCTGCAAAGTAAGTAGGTCAACAGAATGGGAATGAATTTGTCTGACATACACATCTTTACATAGCAAAGCACTTCTACTTTGCCATCTCCAATTCCCCTCTCTCAGCAATACATAATTAGTTATTTGAATTTATTTTACCAATAATATTTCACTGTTAGGCAACCTGGATATAAACCAAAGCAATTAGCTTCTAAAGCAAAACTCAATGCAGCAGTATCTCCCTCTCTCACCAGCTATATTGAGTGGGATTTTTACAGCACAATCCTAAATGTAAGTACTTAAAAACACACCTCCTTGAATTCTGGTAAAGGAATTGAAGACTGCACATAGTGGGGGGGCGGGGTGCAGACCTCAAAAAACAGAGCTGGTGTGAATGGATGACATTGTGCTCCACTCACTCTCAGCTCATAGTAGATGCACCCCTCACTCATGTGTTTTCTGTCCTAAGGTGTCTTAAGCCCTTCCAAGTGGATGGTCTCAAATGCTTCCTTCTGATTGAGTTTTGACTGGCTATAGCACGTGGCATACTCCTTATCCTCCAGAGGCTGGCTGCTGCTGGCTGCTATGTTCTATGGTAGCAACTACCATTTTTTAAAATTATCTTGTGGTTGATCTAACAATAGCCCATCAAGATGATTTCCTTGCACCATATTTTCTTACCTCCCTCCAGAAGCTCATTGGTCCATTCAACCCTTTCTATGTTCTATGGACACCCTTTCAGTTTCTGCCCAGATTGGGTGAAGCATGCTCTCCTGGCTTTTCCAGCCCCTGTCCATGTTACAGCAAAGCTTCCCTTTCCTTTATTTCTCCCCTAAATCTTTAAGTTGCAACATAGGTATGTTGGACAAAGTTTAAAGTCCCAGTGAATGTTACTTTGCTTCTCTGGAGCAGGAACCATTAGTACTTCCTTACTACAAAATTTCTGTGGACCTACAATGGAGCATAGAAACAAAAGAACAACCTGTTCCCTGTGCTTTAATCATTGTGGCATGGGAGCAATTATGGTACAATAGGGGAGGAGGACAGAGAGAAAGAGTTTATGTTAATGTTAAAGGAAAGAAGATGTGAAGGTGTAAAGGCATCTCTATGTGGAAACATCTGACAAAGCAAAGGAAAGGCACAAGGACCAGTGAGGAGGCAACTAAAAGGAAAAGGCAGGCACCAGGAGACTTGCCCAGACAAGGGCTAGCCAGGAAAGCTGGCCTTTGTTGCATGGATGGGAATGGCAAGAGGCAGTGGACAGCCAGTTAGATGCTGCAATGGCCCTCATTTGCAATCCAGATAGGAGTGTTTAAAGCGGCTTCAGGAACAGCTGGAAGCAGCAAAGGAGAGAATCACCTTAGCCATGGGAAATTGCCCCAGAGGCACAGCACCACTCTAGTCAAGAATACCTGGACGAGAACCCAGCTCTTGGTGCTCTCTGATAAATATTACACTAAATTAAGTGTAGCTTAATTTAATGTGCATGGGATTGTGTTGTAAATGTTTGAACTGAAAGAAATGAAAAAACAAAAAAGCGGTCTGAGAGTTTCCAAAAACAAAATGCGACCCGTTAGAAAGTGAGATCATAAATGAAGTAGATATTCTGGCTAATAATTCAATGAGCTCCGCTGCAAGGCAGATTTCATTTCCATTTAGGCAAAATGAATATTTTCTCCCTTTCCACATGATAAATGATACCAATAAATCCCCCAGTTCTCCATTGTTCTTGACTCAGGATAAGAATGGTTCCACCCCCATTCCCACTTGTCCATCCAATTTACATATTTGGAATACAGGGGAGGGCAAGTAGAGCCAGTTGATTATTTTGGAATATATTTTCAGCATATAATAGATAGCAGTATAATTGGCTCTAGCTGTTATGATTTAGCTTCCTCTCTTTTCCATTCCCTATTCTTATGGATTTGGTCAACATCTTACTGATTTGGTTAACAAAAACTGCTTTTATGGCTTTTAAATTTCTTATAGTTCATAACACCTATCAGGACCTGCACTGAGTGGTGATGATCCAAATTATAATAATTCCACTTTATCTCAAGTATTATTAGTAGTTTAAAACTAATAATTATTGAATTCCTTCATTAGCTTAGTCTAATACTTGTATTTTGCTCTGACTTATCTCTGCCCAAGTATCTTAGTGAAGACAGTTACAGCAGTCTTGATTGCGGTCATTAGCAAAGTCTTCATGCTTCTCCTGACTTGCATGAACTGCCTCCACTTCAACTCGACCCACCTGCCTATTTCCCCCCTCCATCTCTGCCCTTTTGGCTGCCCTGCACAGCATGGCCGAGATGAAGCAGCCGCTGTATTCCACCACTGCCTACCCACTCCTGCCCCCTGCCACTGCCCCCAGCTGACCTTTCTCATCTTCACCTTGATTCCCCTCTGCTGGGCTCACTGCTGCTGGCTGGGCTCAAGCCCCAGAGCATGGGAGCTCTATTGGCGCTCGGCTCAGTGCCACCCACTGCTGCTGCCACTGTCTTGCCACACCTCCCAAATCGCCGGGCTCCTGCCCCCTTCAGCAGTCTCAGCCTGCCACTGGCTGAGGGTCATGCATGCATGCTCACCTCCACCCCTCACCACAAATGGGGGGGGGGTTGAATCAGAGGCAGTTCATGCAAGGCAGGAGAACATGACTGTGGGGACGCTGTGATGGTCATAAGCGCAAGGACTGGTTGTAAGTCCATTTTTTAAGTGCCATCATAACTTTGAATGGTCGCTGAACAAATGGTCGTTAAGTGAAGACTACCCGTAGATGTGATAAATGCTGTTACCTGTGTGCAAAAATTGTTTTCATCAAGCAACTCTTCCTTTAGATCTTTTGTAATGCATAAAAACTTGGCTAAAATGCTTATTAGCATTATACAATGTCTCTCTGCAGCTTTTTCTACCTCAAAACAGTGATGAACAATGATGGTGCAGGAGGTGCTTAAAGGCACCAAAAAGCTTATAGTTGCTTCTGCTCCCATCACTTTGTAATGTAAATGTAAATCCTAATTAGTCAGGATGCTCCCTCTCATATCTATTCCTACACATCCTCATTCTTCCTCCTTGGGTGGTGGCAAAAGAGTTTCAAATGTTCTTTGTCTTTTATTATGAATCATTATCTGATGTCCTTCTTTTAAGGATATAGCTGCATACAAAACATCTGTTTCTTTGTTGAAGGTGAACATTCATTCACAGTATGCAAAAATACTGGCCATTTAACATTGAGGGTTAGGGTCCAGTGTTCTCTGGGTATTGCTTTATATTTTAAAAAAATATCTTAATGTGTCTTAATGTGTCTTTTAGCCAAAACAGTTAATTATAGTTTTTTGGCAGAAGATAGATATAGAATTTTTGAAGTGTACCATCAAACATCCCAGTTGTTCTTAGCTGCATAGCTGCATTTTTGGCCTCTTCAAATGGCTGAGCTAAGCAAGCTCAGACCTGATTAGTGCTTGGATGGGAAACCTAGGTATCCTAGAGCGAATACGGATCTCAGAAATAGTGATTTCTCTCACACGTATACACCTTAGAAAAATAACACAGTGATTTTTAAACTGTAAAGTTTATTGCTTTACAGCTTTAAAGCAATAAACAATGTTGAGGAAGCAGCAATTAAAACATGAAAAACATTTCAAAAAGCACAAATACAGTAAATCCCTGGGTTAGAAATGGGATGGTTTTTAGGGAAGAGAGGAAGCCTAACCTACAATTTATGAAGCCCTTTTTTGCCTAAGAAAGAGAGTGTGAGTTTTGTATAAGTGAGGACAGGGTACTGACACATGAGCCTTATCTTTGCAACTCAGCAGGAGAAGGAGCAAATAAAAAAGGGGTCTGAAAAGGCAATCTGTACATAAGAGAGAGATCAGGAAGGGGGGGAAAAGGCAGGCAAGAAAGACAAAGGGTAGGGATGCTGAGAAGCCAGCCAGTACATTCAAGACCAATAACTGATCAGGATGAGCGTGTGGGGGACAAGGGTATTTTTCTGTCCCACAGTCCTAGTTTCCAAGCTAGACAGACTTTCCAGAAACGAATGGAAGAAGGGAAAGGAAGAGATGGGGTCCTAATCGGTAGCTGCTTACTGCACTCCTTGGCTTCCTGAAGCTCTAGTTCTTCTAGAAATGGGTGTTCAGACCAATTATGAAGGTAGAAAATTGGTATAGATCTGGATCTAGGTGAACAGGTGAAACCAGCTTCCCTCCCTCCAAATGTCTGTGGAAAATTACTTTGAAGTCATATTTATTTTCCCCTCCCACATCCCTTGCATGTGTTGTTGGCAAGCTGCATGTGGTAGCAGTGTTGCATGTAACTTGTCAACATGCTGTGCTCCCTATCTACACATGGAATGTTGTTCTTAAAAACTGGACTGGAATACCTCTTAGGTTTTAATATATTTCTGTGTGGCACACATTGGTATGCCATAAAATATTAAGCTCAGCACTTTGGCTCTGATAGTGTTGAAGACCACCTTGTGTCAGGGAGAGGATGACTGAATTATCTGTTGAAGCAAAAGAGTTATTGGTCTATTTGCTAGCATTTGTTAGGGCTTGAACTAAGGAACTGATGTAAAGATTAAACAAAAAAGAGCCAGAATACAATCTTGTTATGATGGAAATTGGGGCTGAGAGATCTCCATCTAACTTACATGTATGTATTCTTATGGAGCATCATAGTTAATCTAATAAGATGATCCATAGATTAGTTAATTAATATTATTAATACATGCATTAATTAATTTCAACCACAATTTATTCTTAGGGATCAAATCAAAGCCATCTTCAAATCTATCAAGAAAGTATAAAAGGCACTCAAGATTGAGAGGAGTATTTTTCCACCAGATGGTTTTGGATAATACATTGATACATTGTCCTAAAACCAGCTTGTTCATCAATCAAGACTTGTTCTAGTCTATCAGTTAATTTCTAACATAGACGTTTTGCATAAAATTTACAAATCAGAGACTGGACAAAAATTAACTGGATTACCTTTATCAACTTTCTTAAAGATTAGAAGTGTAAGAGAATTGCACCAGTCTTTGGGCATCTGCATAAAGCAATGAATATTCTGCTCTAATCAGATATTCATTGGCTACTTTCCCTTATTTTGGCTGGGCTGTAAATGTGGAGATGACCAAGGATGAAAGTGGTGGCCAGTTAGGAAGGAATTTTATGGTTAATTTCTGGGGATAAAACCCATTTAAACCTGCACTACTAAGACTACTAAATATTCAACCCATTTCACCAGAGGAATCGTACTTGGAACTGTAGCATCAGTTTGTGCTGTTGAACTGGCAACTAACAGTCAGAAGGAAGCATATTTTCTTTTCTTTAAGTGTTTGTACCAAATTTCCCCTTCACATCTTTAAAAAATTTCAATAACTCCTTTCACCCAATCACCAACTGCTGCCTTCAAGACTATCAGTCATGATCTTCAGAACCGACTATGGAGTAGAGGGCAAGGTGTGGCAGTGGTTCCTCTCTTTCTCTGTGATAAATTCCAGTCAGTGTTACTAGAGGGGGAGAGATTGAGTCCAAAGCCCTTGACCTGTGGGGTGCCACATGGCTCAATGTTCTTATCCCTCCAATTCAGCATCTACATGAAACTGCTGGGTGATGTAATCCATTGGCATGGGGGCAGATATCATCTGTACACTGATGATACTCAGCTGAACACCCAAGCGATGATGTCAAAGTTTGTCCCAGTGTCTGGAGAGGCTGTAGGGGTCTGAATGGGGAGGAACAAACTTATGCTCAACCCTAGCAAGACAGAGCAGCTAGGGGTACATAGATCTTCCATCTCTAGTTCTGAATAGGGTTGCACTTACCCAGATGGAAGTGTTGCACAATTTGGGGACATTCCTGGACTCTCAGCTTAAGTTCAAAGATAAGGTGGCAGCTGCTGCAGCCAGGAAAGCCTTTGCACAGATTCCATAGCTGCAGAAGACTTCAAAAAGTAAGCTCTGGGTTCTGGATTCCCTATTATGGGAATGGATTATTATTCAGATTAAAGTAAAGTAACGTTTACAACTATCTGCTTAGTTCTCTCAGATTTTCTTGAAAGCATGAGATAAACATAAACTTAGTAAAAGAAAAATGATAAGAAAAATGATTTGCTCTGGATATTTTGAGTTTCTGAACCATTGTATTTTTATCTGCTTTAGCAATACATGGACAGATGGATATTGGTTGCTTGCAAATTCTTTCACTAGAATTTGAATGAAACTGAATACAAAAGTATACCAAGACCATCTAGCGTCCTAAATCGGCAATTACCCAATGTTGTGTCTGACATTTCTGGAGTTTGCCTTTTTAATTAATCTTCTTTACATTTCTGTAATATACCTTCTTGAAGTAACAACTCATCACCCTTTTGAAGAGTGGTTTTTCTCTTTGAAGCCATATTATTAAAATTGGGTTATGATTCACATACGTTGTTGGGAGAATTTCTACTTCTTTGTTGGATGGTGTAAGAGTTCTTTACAGAGACATATCAGTTCTGTAATGTTTGGTGTCTTGCTGAAAAAAAAAGTGTAATTCCTTACTTCTGAGTTTTGTAGTCTCCAGGAATCTGTCAAAGCCAATATATCCATGTACTGAAAGACTTTTTTTCAGGAGCTTTCCTCCTTTTTTCTCTTGAGATGATTTGTCAAGATTCAGGTCTAACACTCTATTCATGTTTCCAGCAATTCATATTTGCTAATTCCAATTCCAATTCCAATTTCTCTTTTCTTATACAGGTAAGTCCTTCCTTAATGACTGCTGTGTTTAGCCACCTTTCAAAGTTATGACAATGCTGAAAAAAATAACTTTACAACTGGTCCTTTCACTTATGACCGTTGCAGCATCCCCGTGGTCATGTGATTGAGATTCAGGCGCTTCACAACTGGTGGGTGTTTATAATGGTTACAGTGTCCTGTGGTTACATGAACACCATTTGCAAGCTTCGCAGCCGGCTTCTGACAAGCAGAGTCAATGGAGAAGCTGGCAGTAAAATCGCAACTTGTGGTCACATGATCTCTCACTTAACGACCATGGCAGAAGTGAGGTTATAACTCTATCGCAGTCATGCAATGTCTCGCTTAATGACCATGCTGCTTGGCACCAGAATTGCCGGTCCTAATTGTGATTGTTAAGCGAGAACTATTAAGCTAAATCCTTCTTAGTTTTGATCCTGCATTTTGTACAATATGTATGCAGATCACAAATATAGTATCATAATTGTTGATTGTAAATTACATTAAAAATAGTTAAGAGAAATTACACCATCACTTTCTGCATTTCTAATACGAGTTGTGAGATAACGAAACAGCCATGGGAAAAAGGAAGATGTCTATTAGTGCTAGTAGACATCCTAAGAGCTCCAAATACCTCCCTGCAGCTACAAAAGGCCATGCATCTGAGTTGCTGGTATGTCCCACCCAGCTAAGTGCTATGTGTGGGAATGTGCCATGCTTCAGAGAGTTGGGTGGAAGTTTGTTTACATATGAGGGGATTCACAACTGAAAAAGACTACAGAACAATCTGGAGGTTGAGTCATGGCAACTGGACATCTTTTCCTTTGGTTTGATACATTTGGTTTGATAATTCCACTTGGATGACTGAGAATCTTCATCAACATTCTGCAGAACAATATTTGAAAAAGTCAGTTCCTCACCTTTTTGGGTGGTTAAGTGATTGCATTTTTACCACAGACTATGAAGCACAGATTGGAAGAAAATCTATCTTCATATGAAGCTGAACCCTTTCAAATATAGTGGCACAACACACTAAACTATAGGTCTCCGAGACTGGATCTGCCTGTCTGGTAAGAGCTGGGAGAGATTCCCTGCTGGGTGTCTTATCTCCAAGAGTTGCATCTAGGGGTCCCACTGGAGGGCTTCCTCACTGGTAGCCCCCCTCTTATACAACCACTTGTATTCATATATAAGAATTATCTTCTCCCTAATCAATTTCTGTAAAGGAGTAAAAGCTGGACTCTTCAAGAAAGCATTTGGTGGATAAGGTAGTCCTCAACTTACAATCATTCATTTAATGTCTGAAGTTACAAGAGCACTGAAAAAAGTGGCTTACAACCAGTCCTCACACTTACGTCTGTCGCAGCATTCCTGCAATCACGTGATCAAAATTTGGGTGCTTGGCAACCGAAATGTATTTACAATGGTTGGAATGTCCTGGGGTTATGTGATTGCCATTTGTGACCTTCCCAGGGGGCTTCCAATAAGCAAAGACAATGGGGGAAGCTGGATTCACTTAACGACATGATTCACTTAACAACTGTGATGATTCGCTTAACAATCGTGGCAAAAAAGGTCATAAAATTGGGCATGACTCTCTTAATGACCACATTGTTTAGTAACAGAAGTTTCAATCCCAATTGTGGTTGTTAGATTTTGGTATCTACCACTGTTGGTCAGTGCCAGTACATTATTACTGTTCTACGTAATAATGTGCTACGTTTAATCTTCTATTTATTTTGTGTATACTGCTCTGGGCCATTGAGAGTAGAGCAGCATAGAAAGGTTCGTAATAACAAAATTAACTAGGCAAACACATTTTAGCCCCAGTATGCTAACCCAACTGTCTGGTGGATGTTATCAATTACATTACATTACTTAACAGACTAGTTGAGAGTCGGGTGGCATACAAGTTTAAATTATTATTATGGTTGTATGCACAGTCAGCCAGATGTTTAGACTGGATTTGGCATAATAATAATAATAATAACAACAACAACAACAACAACAAATGCAGAAAATTGAGTTGAGTAAGGTGTGATCAAGATTAAATTTTAACAGTTTCTGGCCACATAAAGAAAGAAGACTCCTGGGAATGCATTGTGAATTTAAGGCTAAGGTTAGCTCTCATATAGATGACAGTATAGATGGATCTATTTATTTATCTACATATCTACCTACGTATACACATATGCGCAGAAGGCTCAGTCAAGGAAAAAATATCCATACCCAGTTATTAAAATCCATTTATTAATACCCAGTTATTAAAATTTCCTCATGCTTTCCAGATTTAATACAAGGCCCCAAAGATCATTCCAGAAGGGGCTTCCATTTTTAAAAAAAGCTACTCAACTTTCAAAAAGGCAGCTTGTTTTCCACTAGAGTAACTGTTACACTCCAACATGAAAGCAGAAGGGAGAGGAGAGCATTCTAAAGGCCGAGATGCTGGGAGGCCAGCAGAGCTCTGGGAAAGCAAAAGAAAGTAACTCCCTAGAAAGAATGTTCATCCAATATTGTCTCTTTGTTGTTTCAAAGCCCCATTGTCTTTGTAGTCCTGCCCCGCTACCTTATAGCTATACCTTAATGGCCTCACTGACCTTACTAGGTGCACAATGTGCTATATCCAGTCAGATACTTTGCTGTTGTACCCAGTTATGCATATACTTTAACTTCTAGACGCATACATCTATAGAGGGATTGTAAGCCCTTCCCTCTTTAGGCCCGTCTTGGCTTTCAACACTGTCAATACAGCAGTTGTGCTTCAAGGTAATTACATGTCTTAGTCTTTAGTTCAAATGTACCCCTAGGAACATTTTACAGTATTCATATTGCTAATCAGGGATTGATTTTTAATGTAGCCATGAATGAAAGGGATGAAGTATCAGCAATATTATTGCCATACCACAGCTTACTTCTAAGCCCAAACTTACAGGAAATGGTTTTTAACTTGTCTTGAGAACAGCTGTCCCTGCTTAGGTTTCTACTTTTCCACATGAGAAGCAACGTATTTTCTAGATTATTCAAAATTAGTTATTAGAATTTATTCTGAAAATAATGAATATCACAAACAGGAAAGTGCAGGTTTACCTAGGGGCGAGGGGATTTGCACTCCTAAATAAGCCTGTACAGTTTGCGGGGCAGACAGGAGTACAGAGTTATATTATTCTATTCTATTCTAAGTTGAAAAACACCACAGGAAGTATTGGAAAAAGGTTATTTGAGAACCTTCATTTCAAAATCTTTAAAAATTCTGATGTTTTTAAAATACAAAACAGCTTGTACTGTTTCCACAATCTGTATTTCTTAGTTATATTGACCCTTGTTCATAGGGTCATTCCTAATCACAATGATGTTGCAGTAACAAAATGTGTGTCATGTCTTCATGATGCAACCACTGTGCTTTTGTACTTTTGTCACAATGTCACATACTAGAGGTGACTAAGAGGTGTTTGTGTTATGATGTCATAACCTATGGCCATGATAGGTTGATCCCACAGAGCTATTTAGTTTTCTTTCTCACTAATTAGGGTCTGTGATGCCTTATGGTGGAGTCTGGCATAGCATTGCTGTTTTACCATGTGTCCAGATGAACTTTCAACATTTGTTAGCTTTCTCAAAATAAATTAATTGCGAAGCTCCAGATCTTGTGGATTTTCTTTGGTTTAGCAGACAAAAATTGAGGGAAGAAGAGCCTGATGGCAAACCTTCCAGTTGGCCTTGCAGCCAAACAGAATGATATACTGAATTTCATGTTATCTGAGTGTTTTTCATGCCATACTATACTTAAGAATTTCACTTATGTAACATAAACCACCAGGAATTCCTAAAGCACTCAGCTCTATATAATTTATTATAAGTTATTAATAGTGGAATCTGCAGATTCCAAGTTGGGAGTATATTGTTCAATAGTCCCCATTTCTTAATTAAGTTGACTCTGCTGTGACTAATAGGTTTTCTCCAGGAGAGATCAGGGATCATTGGAGCAAATGTTTTGTTTCCTACAAGCAAGGACTTGTGACATATACTGTGGCATGCAGTCTGATGTAGCACTGTGATTTTCTTTAGTTTAGCTGTTTATTCATATGGACAAGGATGTGCAGGTTGGGGCAGAAGTGAGTTTCACCGTCTCAATATTTGTTTTTCAACATTTTACATCTTACTTTATCAAATTCAAATGGAGAAAAAGTGCAGAAAACAAATTAACATTGGGACTCCATTTACCTTACTCTGAAATATTATGTGTCCAGTTTCTGCTGTACAATTACTATACTGGGTAGAATTTGGAAGAGGTGTATGACTTGTATAGATGCATCAGGTAAATTTTTATTAGGGGTGACTATATAAAGTGATTGAAGAAATTGTACCACTTGAATGTCTGCCAGGACACATCCCTTCCCAGCCCAAGACTGACCTGAAAGACCATTGGAAACTGAGGGTGCAAGGAACTGACTTGGAAATCCATCATGTGAGACTGAACAAAGAGATACTTCTTGATTTTACATTCCAGTTCCTGGGGTTTAATCTTGGAATAATCTTCTATTCTAATTTTAAACTTAAGATTGTGGGACTTGAAACAAAACACTGCAGTATGGGGCACTCTTCTGTTTAGTGTGCCAGTCAACCACACCCGCTTTCAGAGTAGTTCATCCCACTTTTTCACTACTCCCACAATATTTTAGAATCTCCTCCAAAAGATACTCATTCGCACCAAATCATTTTTTCAAAAAATGAAATTGCATTCATCTGGGGTTTATGTGCAATTGTTTCTAAACAAAGGTGCTGGAGCAAAAAAAAAATTAGGTGTTCTTCCTCTTGATGTAGTGGTTTTGATTAAGATCATTCCAACTTGTGCACTTATCTTAGATTATGTGGAAGTGTGGGTGCATAATGCATATAATGTGTGCACAGATTTTCTAGCATTTTCCCAGCATTTCTAGTTATTATATGCTTTTTTCCTCCCTTGAAATATTTCTGCAATTCTTGAGGCTCTCTCCAAGTTTCTGATAACTACCTTTTGTATGTGAATGGTGCCATTTTGGTACACATGAACTGGCATTCAGAAGGAGTTTTGCTCTTTTAAAATATGATACTGGAGGCAGGCAGATTCTAACCAGGAGTCAGACTGCCAGATGTCTTTAACTTCCTTGAGGCTAAGGGATGCTCACCTCACTGGGACTATGTATTTATTAAATAAATAAAAATGAAGCAGAGTGAATAAAAAACACAGACAGTCCATTTCTGTTGCACATCCAAAAATATTATATTGCTGAAATAGATTTCTTTATTTCTGAAACTTTCTAGATCAGCAGAATGCAAGTTGTAGTCAAGTATTCAAATCATCCTCTGTAGTAAGAAAGCATTTATTAGTGCAATTGAATGTTTTGTGAAAGTTTTATCAAAAATGTAATATTTCCATGAAAATGTATTCATTTTCATCATATACAATTGTTAATAAAACACTACAAGTGTATTCTCTGTAATAAAGTTTTGAAATCTGATTATTTAAGAGATCATTGCAACTTTTAAATGCAATGCAATTTACACACTTCTTATAAATAGAACATTGTGATATTAACTTAACAAGGAGATGAGAGAACAAACTCATGACTATTCAAAGGTATGGCAATTTCAATAAAAGCTTTAGTGCATACTATCATAAATTCACAATGTTTTATTGTATATCATACTTCTGATCCATTTAGTCTTCATCTAAATCCAATCTCTGCTTTCTGTTCCTTCTCTCCCACTGCTCCTGTACACAACCCTGCATGATTGACTGTATCATTTAAATGACTGTTTCACTTTGAAGATTGACTGGAACTTTCATTAATTATTTGAGCAACTCAACAGAGATCTGCATAAAGTTGATCTTTTCTGTGCACAGATAGACCTAATTGGATTTGGGCATATGCTTAAAATATATTCTGACCAAGTAACTGATCATTAAAAGAAAAAAAATGGTACATACATAAAAAATTCTTCAACACTCTATGTTTCAAGCAAATGCAAAAACATGTAAGTGCAAAAAAAAATATGGTTTCTTGGAAAGGCTATGAAAGAAAAATATGAAGTAGGTAATAATTTGTAAATCTGCAAGAGGGTCAAAAATGCCTTTCTAAAGAGAGGGGAAGGCAAATAAGGCAAGGAACACTAATAATAATAAAAAAGCTCTAAATACTTCATTCTGACCAAACATTCAGAAGTCACATTTTGACTTCCCAAGAGGGACACTTCAGGTACTTTGTGCATGTATTTTAAAACTTTAAGTAAGAATACTGCAATGATAACTTGGTAATACTGCTTCTTGTTTAAGCAGACAACTAAGTGCAATATATTTAGTGACAACGATAAGGACAGAAGAATAACAAAGAGCACTGTGTTATAGCACTCCTAAAGTTATATTTACCCAGCCAGCTGGGTAGGAGATCTGAGCTATTTCTTGAATGTGATTCAGATTGACCTGACATCAATAACAGCCATCTCTCCAGTTGCCATCCCGTAGAGTAGTAAATGAAGAAAGAGGTTTCGGTGGCTGGAGAAAACTGTTTTAAAAAAGAAACAAGGTTAGCATAAAATAAGGCAAAATTCCATGAACAACTAAGCACACAAGTTCCAGCTGATGGCCCTCACAGATGAAATCTCACAGCATGACCCACATGATCCTAGCACCATTGAAAGAAAGATTTGGAGGAGAATACAGTGCACACATCTTTTTAATTTAAAAGACCTTCTAATGTCTTTTCAAACATATGACAAGTCAGTCTTCTTATCCTTTGCTCAGATCTGTCCAGTATCACAAGAAGCTTCAAATGTTTACTGAATAGAGAAACTATGCCAGGAGTTCTGTGCTAGGAGTGGTGTCCGATCTTGCACTGAACAGAAGGTGGTCTAGGGGAATTCCCAGGTCCCTTTCTAAAATTCTATTACATTGTTTTTTGAGTATTTTCCTAATTTGACTGCAGGATTCTTTCAATCCTTTGCTGACATTTTCCTCCCCACTTCATTCTACTATGTGACTCTTTTCATATAATTGGTCCAGCAAGGATCATGTTTTTTGAAGTAGAGGTCTTTGGAAATTAGAATTCTTCAGTAATACAATTTATAACAAAAGCAACCTTGCAAAAAGCTTGTCTTCTCCTGAAGATCACTCCTTTCTATTTTAAAATGAAATGGCCAAATGCCCAACAGGAACTGCAGGAAAGTATAGATCAGGCCTGCACAACATACAGCCCCCCAAGCACCCTTGTGTGGGCCACAGGCATTTTTAAAAAACTCATGTTGCCACTGCCAGGAAGAGTCCACCACTGTCACCCCGAAAGACATGCTGCCAAGTGCCTCCAAATCTCACTGACACCACCAGCTCTGGTGCTGCCTCCACTCTGCTAGCTGCTGAACAGCTGATTGGCACACCAAGTATCCCTTTGCAGCCCGCAATTATTTTTAATTTTAATGTGGCCCTTTCCCTTCTACGGGCTGTGAATACCTGGTCTAAACCATACTGCAGAATATAGCTATGGGTTCACAAATCTAACCAGAACACACCCTAGTAACTAAAATCTTAGGCTTGTGGTGATATCTTTCTCATGGGTAACATATTCCTAAATCATGTAGTATCCAAGCTGTTGGATCTAAATGTAGTCCTCTGTGGTATATAATGAATGTCAGATAGCAACTTCTCACTGAAGTATTTTCCATTCCTCAAATGATGTTATCCAAGCCAACTGGAAAATGGGTCATGCTGGACAGATAGGATTAGAAGCAAGCACTGAGACATGCTTTATCAAAAATACTTTCCTGACTTTTAGCTTACTCCTTTGCTCTGCATCCAAATTTGTCTTTGGCCCTGACTACTAGCTGGTTCCACAGGTCCTCACCAATGTTCTCACAGGTGGGCACTGAAGGGCTGTTTCATATATTAATGTGTCTCAGCAGGTGGCTGAACTTGGCAATTCATTGGGGTTCAGCCTATTAGCACTCAGATGGGAGATTAAGAAATTTTTAAAAAATCTGGAAGATGGCAATGGCAAACCACCTGTACTATCCAGGAGTGAACCTTGACTTAAGAGAGACTTTGCTTCTCTCTCTTTTTTTAATTGTATGTTATAGAGGTGGGGTGAAGAAGCACTGGGTTTAAGGGAAGGCACTCAGATAATAGCCCTGGACATTGGGTTTGTGTCTTCAGCAGACCAACGCAGTCAAAAGCTGAAATAACTATAATACTATAATGTCTTCACTAGTAAAGCTCCAATAGTAGAGCTCAGCTGAAATGGTTCTTTTTTGTAACGTTGAGAAAAGTTAGAATATAAATGCCTGATCAACTTACATGAATGGTAATGATCAGATCTATATATAAAAAGTTGTTTTCTTACAGGGGTGAATTGGATGTATCTTAAGATGGCAATTGTAAATGTAGTTAATAGACTTAGCATGGGTCAAGACCAGAAATCCAGTCATCAATCGACAAATCCAAGGGGAGACACAGGAGACACTGTGAGATAGAATCCAGTGTTTTAAGCAAGACACAGTAAGGTAAACACACCAGAGATGAAACTTAAAACCTACTATCTCTGTATTCCTCTGATGAACAAAAAAGTGCCCCTTCTTGACCTCCCAAGCCAACTCCTCTGCCAATCTTTTGTTAGGTCTTCTTGTTCACTCGCTCAGTAAAGTCAGAAGATGCAATTAAGCATGCCTCATCCCAGAAACTGAAACATTTTCTTCAGCCTTCAGACTACTATCTAAAGAAAGTTGAAGTCAGTTTCATCCACCAAGCATTAAACAATTTTGAGTACAGATTGGGTGCACAATTAAGTTGTTCAAATCCTATTCATGTCCCTATTAAATAGTTTAAGAGTGTGCAGGAGTATTGCTTTTAGGTTTAATAATAGAAATCAAACATTTAGCAACAATTCATTACCAAACTATCAACACAATAAAACTGGGTGTCAAATTATGAAATGGACCTTGGCTTAACAAAAGTGATCAGTTAACCCGCTTGTCCAAGGAAATTACAATAGCTAATGTCAAACCAGCTGCTTAATTAAAAGAATTCATACCTTGTCCACACCAATTTATTGGCTATAAAACCAAATACAGTCCAGAGCTAACAGGAACTCACAAACCAATTGAGACAACTATCTGACTCATTATCTACTATGGATCTCATGTATATGTGTTTCCCATTACCTACTAGTTGATGCTTCTCAACTGAACTTTGCATCTTTTGCATGTAAATCTATGACGACTCAGTTCTCCAACATAGCATGTCACTAACATCCATATAACCATGTAGACACCAAAACAAAACAGTTTTTACTTGCTTTGATAAAAAGCTTAGATTAGATTCTCATAGGGAAATTCTCGTATAAGGGGCAGCAGGTGGCCTAGTATCAGCATCAGATATCACATCAACGTTAGAGGTGGAGTTTTAAATAGTATCAGAGAAGATTCTGGAATAGAGAAGCTTGGGAAAAGAAGGTTGGAAATGGAGTTGATGACTTGTAGCTAAAATGGCTGAAAAGGACTTAGAAAGCAACTGGCTTGTTGGTTTCAGTAAAACCCAATAAGAACTGGTAAACCTGAGCTGGATTAATTCACAGACGTGGAAGACTATTAGAAAAAATTGTTTGGGTGCTCTTGGAAGAAGTGTACCGAAGAGGAGGTGCCACAACAGGCCCTTCTTGTCAATGAAGAAAGCTCTGGGTGGAGCTGAAGATGACAGAAGAAGATTAAAAAATGTCTATGCCAGAGAAGAGCCTGCAGACAATAGCTGACAATCTGAATGATGGAGAGATGCCAACCAGTATAACTTTAAACACCTTCCTAACTAGAAATACAGAGAGCTGCATATGTGCTGAGTACCCATTTATATTAATCTTAGATGATAATATACATATATTTACATGCACACAGTTAAATAGAGCTGAAAGATGGAGTTTAGAGGAAAAAAAGTTACTGTATTTTTGAAATACTATCTGAAGAAAAGGAATGGGAGAACCCACTTTGGTATGTGAAACAATTAGTGAGGCTTAAAGCTGGGAAAGTGACACTATTCTGGTAATTTTTTTCTGAAATTGCTTCTTACTGTCTTCTAAGTGTATAAAGAGAAAAAAAAACCTGGAAAGTTGTGTGGCCCTGCCTCTTTCAATCAGATCCCTCAAAATCATGTACACACCCCATCACAAAAACCATCCCAGAGCTGTGGTCCTTCTTCCACAGAAGCCAAATGTAGGTTCTACTGGGACTCAAATACAGCTGTGATACCCTGGCAGGCCAAAGTATATGTCCAGCATTCTGTTTAGGGTATATTGCAATCAAAAGCTTCCTCTTATGGAGGAAAATAGAAAACAACAACTTTTCTTTTTGAGAGACTAGATAGAAAACCATGGCAGGCAGCTTTTCATCTCAGGAATACATCAGAGCAGACTTGCAAATATAAGGCATACTAAATCAAATATACTCCCCAGTTTCCTAGATAATGAAACAATTATTCTCCCAGCGCAGTCGCATTCATGCAAAAAGAAGAGATTTCTCAGGTTGATGGCAGAGCACAGTGCATCCCATTATTCATTATGGAATACTTCACTTTACCTATGCACTACTAATGATTACTTCTCATTATCCTTTCATCTGTGGGCTGAATTTCCTAGAACAGTAAAGTAGTGGTTTCCAGCCCCTGACCTGGCAGGTACTGGTGGCCCTTGAGGATACTGGAGGTGGTCACTAAAAGCCTACTTCAAGTCAAGCTCAGCTCTGGTTAATACATTTCATCATTTGCCATTGCCTTCTTCCAACTTTCCAGTCTAACCTAGAACACTGGGATTCCTGGGATTTTCCATCTAAAGACCAATTTAGCATGAATCTGCTTAGTATCCAATCTCAGACACGGTTAGTTGGACATCAGTTGAGATAGTCCTGATTCAAGCAAAACAAAACAAAAATAAGAAAAATATAAGGAAATTGCCAAATACTGCATGATTTTGGCCTTCTTATTGAAAATCTCGTAAGATTTCATGTTGGGAACCAAATCTTGTGTGATTTGATCATTTCATGAGATTTTAGACATTTTAATGAAAATTAATTATTTTGGAGTCCCATAGATGCCATTAGGGGAAGGTCAGATGTGCCATGATGCTTCCAAGTGCCACATTACTAACATCTGGTTTAAGTGGTGATCCTCAAAATCTTTCACTGAAAATGCAGTGGTTCATATAAAGAAAAAAGGTCTTTAGTTTACATTTTGCTCTGATTCAGATAACCTGTAGGAGGTTTCCCCTATGGATACAGTTTGTGATTGAGGTATCAGTCTTTAAAGAGTTGTGGTGCTTGTCTAAAATTTCATGACCATTCTACTTAGTTATTGGAGCCTGTTTTGGTGTAATAAGCTTCTTACTTACTGACAGAGTTACATATAAGCTTCTATACATTTAACAATATTATATGGACAGTTCTATTTTAAAATCAGTTTACAATTCCCATCTCTTCTACTTGCTGACCTTGTTCCTGGGACTGACGAAAGTTAGAATCCATCACCATCTGGTGGATACCACCAAAGATTAAATTTACATGGCTATACAATCTTGATACTGAGAATTCTTACTTAGGCATCTCTAGTGTTCATGACAGAACTTTGGGGAGTGCGAATGATTATTTAAAGGATATAGGCTCAATTTCTCCTTCAACAAATGTATTCTTACCTTCGAATTGGCTGTGCAATTTTGCTCCTAGGTATACTGCTTCCACCTATGGCCAGGGAAGGCCTAGGAAGACTACTACGTGTTACAATGCTTGTGTTAGCAGTCTTGTTTGGCACTGGAATGCCTGTGCTGGAGTGCATCTGCAAGCTGCTGCTGGACAATGCAAGGCCACTGCCACTATTGCTTCCTTGAACTGTTGGGCTCACATAGGCCATAGCTTTGAGAGGCTGCCTGACAGATACTGGAAAGTGTCCCACACTGTGGACTCTGTGTTGAAGTTGCCCTGGTGAAGGAACTAGAAAGTAAAAGAGGAGGAACAGGAAAAATTAACTGAGAGCTTTAATGCAAGAGAGATTTAAATAATTTCTGACAGTGACTCCATATACAAGATGATTTAAGCAAATATACTGTTAAGAATGTATTTGGATATACAGCTACTATATAGTTCTTTCCTGTTACATCTGGCCTTTTCCCCATGAAACTCAGGCATGTATATCCATGGGGAAGGAAGGGGAGCAGGTGATAAAACATGCACTGCATCATGGCCTTCCAACAGAAGCCCAGCTTGTGATGCAAATACTTAAGGGTGGACTTTGTGTCATAATCCCATTGCACATGTGTCATCATTTGGCAACTCCAGATGCTTATGAGTTTGAGAAAATATTTTAAAATCCTCACAGAAGAGAAAAGGTGGAGACAGGAGAAAAGGTAGCTAACAATAGCACTGATTTAAATGTGTTCTTATCCAAAACACATCAAATAATTTGAAAGCTGGAAGCAGAAAATCTCCTAGCACCTTTATATAATACATAATTCTAAAATAAAACACAAAAATACATTAAATAACACTGCTCTTTCATAATATCCAAAATTAGTACTTGAAGTAGCCACCTAAAGACATTTAATAGCAGGAACAGCACAAGGAGCACTTTAATAGTAGGTACTAAGTCAAAAGGTGTGCTTGAGCATTATTGGTTCAAATTCTCTTCTTAAGAATCTTAGATCAAATCTACAAAGCACATTTTACTGTTAGTGCTAGACTTTGATCCATCATGGGCTCTCCTAACAGTAGCTTAGTGAGAAGATTTACTTAGTGGAGTCCTTGGGGTTCTATGAGCTTGGTTCTTTTCTTGCAAACATTTAATTACCCAGCTAGGTAACATTTTCAGTGCTAAAATGGGATGCAGTTTGCTCTCTATTTATGTGCTGTGGCCTGCCTTCCCAGTGCTGGTAAGGGTGGGGGTTTTGTTTTGCTCCTCTGGTAGTTCTTTGATTGGCATATGTTTGCTGCTTGATTGTGTGCCTGGTGGCAACCTTTACTTATCTGGGTGATAATTGCTGGTGATGATTGCTGGTGAGGCGATCTTCTGGTCTTTTGTCTCTTTTGAATAGTATGTAGATGCTGTTTATAGTATGTAGATGTCTGTTAATTGCTGCCTTGTCTGAATCAAGCAGCAAACATATGCCAATCAAAGAACTACCAGAGGAGCAAAACAAACAAACACCCCCCCCCCCCTTACAAGCACTGGCAAGACAGGCCACAGCACATAAATGGACAGCAAACCCCAGCCCATTTTAACACTGATAATGTTACCTAGCCGGGTAATGAAATGTTTGCAAGAAAAGAACCAAGCTCAGAGAACCCCAAGGACTCCACAGTTCAACCCTGAGCTACACATATTCACCTCTATTGATTTACTTAGTGTTAACAGTAGCTTAGTGAAAAGATTTCAGACACCTAGCTTCTAACAGTGGGTTAAAATTTACCCCATGCATTTAATAACCTTTAATCCACTTCAGTATTCAATAATATTCTTTAGTTAATACTTTAGTACTGTAATGAATTTAAGCCATATATATATATATATATATATATATATATATATATATATATATAAATCTATATAATCATATAGCCATAGAACAGCCATGTTTATCCTATTCATGAACTTTACTAGGAAACTCACATTGCTGGCATGAAGGAATGATGGAATGTATGCTAGATGCCTTGTACGAATGAGTTCTCAACATTGTTAAGGCTGGAACGCTGGTGGGTGTAAGGAATAAAGTGACACATCATAAATTTATAAGAAAACGGGACGAGAGGTACCATTGTAACAAGCTACCCAGCTGTACCAAACACGAACTGTTCCTGGCATGTACCGTACCTGGATGAGAATGGATGGAGATGATTTAGATGAATTCTAAGTAAACAAGTTGGGTATAAAAGGAAGTATGGAAACCATACTTCCCTGGAAGTGCGAGACGACTCTTGTTGGAGCAGGGGACGCCCTGAGTCTGATTCCCAGCCCACTCTAGCACAGCCTGATCAACTGTGTTGAGAGTGAATGTAAGTATTCTGTGTGAATGTGTAGCCTTGTTGGGCAAGAATACTTACAGCAACTTGGGTAGCCTTGTTGGGCAATTGATTATTGATACACTGTTGTTAGCCTAGTCGGGCACTTACATTTATTGCTAGCCTTGTTGGGCAATTGATTATTGATACACTGTTGTTAGCCTAGTCGGGCACTTACATTTATTGCTAGCCTTGTTGGGCAATTGATTATTGATACACTGTTGTTAGCCTAGTCGGGCACTTACATTTATTGCTAGCCTTGTTGGGCAATTGATTATTGATACACTGTTGTTAGCCTAGTCGGGCACTTACATTTATTGCTAGCCTTGTTGGGCAATTGATTATTGATACACTGTTGTTAGCCTAGTCGGGCATTTACATTTATTGCTAGCCTTGGTGGGCATATATTTTACTGTAATACATATTACAGGAAACTAAAGAAATTGTATGTATTAATCAACTTTGATTAAACACTGATTAAACGCTTGCTTTGCTTTCTGTCCAAATAACACAAGAATAAAAGAACTAATTTTGAACTCTATTTTGAGTGGATTCAATCAATCATTTTGTAACAGTATTCATTTTAGTATTCATTAATATATTCTATTAATTTAAATACTTTTATTTTGCTTTATGCTCTAAAAAGCATTTTACACATGACTGGTAAGAATAAGAGTGTTTCTGTTTCAGAGCTTAAAATTTAAAGCCAAACTAAAAGCGAATTTATTTATTTATTTACATTTCAAATTAGTCACTGCCCATCTCACTGCAGAGCAACTCTGGGTGGCTTACAGTAAAAAAAAAAGAATATTAATTAAAATAAAAATAAATATTAATTAAAATACACTACAACAACAATATACTGATATACTTCAGATTTTAAAATAAACTCTTTAGTTTCTATTGCTACAATAGTCAGGATTATCTGGGAGGAGAGAATAACAATTAGATCATTTTACTTCCATGTATATCCTTCTCATAGCACATTCTGTAGATAGCATAATTAGGATACTTCAGCTCATGAACTGCAAATTAGGTTTTCAGAAACCACATTTTCAGCTTGATTTTTCACAGCTAAAAATGCTACAGTACAGATTGAGCAGCACATTCTAAATATGGCATTTGCATGATTTGTCACTAAAGTACTCATATGTAATTCTGTTCTAATGTTACCAACTGCTTATTTCTTGATACAGAAATTGATAGAGGAAAACATCAAGATCTTGAACTACCTAAGTTTTATCAAAGTTATCTCCCTCCAAAGGGGACTTGGGAGTTACTAGATGGACCTTTCCAGTCCAAAGGCAGGGCTAAGTGAAGGGGAACCTCCACATCCTCAGTTGTCCCATGGTTGCAGTTGCAAAATACAGTTTGTTCACACCTTTACTGAACATAAGCAGCAGCAAGAAAATTGTTTGCATCATATGGAGTCCATACATCATCAACAAACACACAGAAACACCAGGCAAGTCTGTCAGGTCCATTTTCTAGTGACTAGAACAACACCTCATGAAAAGTCCATGTTGTGTTTTTTGTCACTGAATGCAGGGCCAACAGGAAAGGGATATATAAAAGTCAGTATTCTGGGCAGGCCAAAATAATCATACAACTCTCTACAAGACCATGAGGCAGCCTCTACCACAGTAAACATGTCAATCCTATAAAGTTTATTGAACTTTACTAAACTTTATTAGAGGTAGATGCCAAGTTGCTGCTCTGCAGACATACTCTAACTAAACTTTTGTTGACTATGTCAAAGAATCTGCTACACCAAGGGGGACATAATGTCTTCCAGAACCTGATGGTTACTGGGGGAATAAGTCAAGGCAATACACTCCCTAGCGCATCTACTGATGGCATATCTGAATTCTCATTATTATTCTTGTAAGTCCAGAGAGCAGACTTAAGCTAAATTCTTAGGCTTCTAGTTTATTCAATGTGCATTCTCTGGGATGGCCAGGGTTTGGACAAAATTGGGCATAATTGTTTCCTGATTATTACAGAACTCTGAATTAACCTTTGATTTGAAACAGGTGTGAGGTCTCCAAACCACACTCTCTTGCTGAAAACACAGATACCATGTCTCTTTGAGAGAGCCCCTATCTCCCCAACTCTTCTGGCCAAGATGATCACAACTATCATCTTCCAAGTCAATATATTGATTAGATCTTCTCTAATGGATTTAATGAGAATAATGTTTAAAGCCCTTAAAACCAACATCAAATTCCATGAAGTGAACCAATAACAGGAGAGAAAATTAGTCCAGTGCTCCTGAGAAAACTTACATTTCACATAAGGATGTCCTAAAACAGGATTCCTCTGCTTGCCGCAGACTGCAGAACCCAGTGCAGCTGCCTGACTGAAGAAAACCCAGCAATTCTAGAATTCCATGACCCGCTGCTACTTCCTTCTGTATCAGTATTCAAGTCATCTGGTAGAGTCTCACCATGCTAAGATACTGCTTGCTGCTCCCAGAAGATTTGCCTTCAAAAGGTGCCCCTATTTAAGTTCCAGGTGCAGAGATAAAATCATTCTGTGTCTGGGTGCAGGAAATGGCCCTGACTCAGAATGTCGAGTCTCAACAGAAAATGACGTGCTTATCTCAACTGGGGTTGAGAACTAAGGTCTCCTGGGCCAGAAAAAAGCATCCTCACCTTCAAGGTTGGAAATGGTTGAAACAATGTAGCAGATTCTTTGGCCAAGGAGCCACCAAAGCATTAGCCCCTCTCACTTTACTGTCCCCAAAACAAGAAAAGAATCTGTTCACTTTCCTCTCTACTGCCATAACAAAACTTACTGACAAGGGGAGTCCCCCACTCTCTCTGAAGATCTGGGTTGCAGAAAGGCTCAGTCTGAGAAAGGCTCTGTGTTCAGCCAGTGTATTATTACATCTTTGGTGACATAAAATAAAAGTACCTTTAATATCAGAACAAAATAATCTCCACTAAACCAATTTTCCCCAATATAAATTATAAAAGTTTCTCTCAATTTGAGTTCAACTTCTAATAGACATGGATTACATGGATTACAAATTCCATGTTGTATTCTTAGCAACAATATGGAAGTGGTTTTCCACTGTTTCTGGCATTATTTAAAAGATCTCAGTCCTGAGAGTTCCTGGTGGTCTCCCATGTAAGTACTACATGTCAGGTTCAGCCTGCACCGCACGCCTAGGAACTTGCCTAGCCGCGCTTTAGTCAATTTCACCGCTCGAGCGCTAGCGCAGAAAGAGGAAATGCGAAACCGCAAGCTAACGAATGGGCCGCCTGGCGCCACTTCACTAATCTGGAGCGGATGCCTTGTGTTAAGGCCAGAGGGCCGCGGGCGCTATAGACAAAGGAGAGAGCCGCGGAACTGAGGAAGAGATCAGCGCGCGAGGGGATGCTCCCGGCTGGGCGCGCGACAGAAGCCCCAACGAAGGCAACGACCACGCCACAGGCAACAACAATCAAAGAAACAAGAGAACTGGGCTGAACCTGCCATTCCAGTAGAAGGGGGGGATTACAGGGGGCAATCTGCAATCTAATTTGTAATATGTAACCTAGCAACGGGGCCCGCGGGGGGATTGAGACAACTATAAAGGAGTAATGTAAATGTACCAAGCCAGTCCTGGCTTTGCTTGTGACTACGTTACGCATGAGTAAACCTCTTTTGTGAACCACACGTGTCACGGGAGTTTCTCTGTCGAACGGGGCAAACCTTACACTACATTCATCCAATCCTGATTACAGGTAGTCCTCGCTTAACAACCATTCATTTAATGATGGTTTGAAGTTATGATGGCCTCAGAAAAAGTGCTTTACGACTTATACTTGCTCTTATGACTGTCGGAAATCGTTGCACCACCCCCTGCGGTCACATGATTTTTTACCTTTTTATGACGATTGTAAAGCAAATCACTGAAGTCATTAAGCAAATCATGTGGTCGTTAAGCGAATTCTGGCAAAAAATGTCCATTGGGAAAGCTGAATTCACTTAACAACCATGTGACTTGCTTAACGACCATGGTGATTCACTTTACGGCCATCAAAAAAAAGGTCATAAAATTGGTCCAGTCATGTGGTGATTCGCTTAACCACCCCACTTAAACAACCAATTTTCTGGTCCCTATTGTGGTTGTTAAGCAAGGACTACCTGTATCCTTATTCACCAATAATATGCTAGGATCCACAGCTTCTAAAGATACACAAAACATGTTACAGCTTTTGAAGTGCCCATGCCCAAACTGAAACATGTTTTGGATGTTTTGGTCCTTGCACCGAACAAAACAGGACTGTCTTGTTCCGTGCAACTGCTTTGGGAAGAATTGAATCAGAGGGAGAAAAGCAGGAAAAAAGCAAGTATACTGGTAGCAACTATGGAGAGGCAGAGGAGGAAGAAAGAAAGCAGAAGTGAAAATGCTGGCAAGATTCGGGAGCAGCGTTCCTTACTATGAGGCCACTGCAATAAAGAGCAAGCACACAGGCCAGTACATCAACAGTGGTGGCAGCTGAATGGAAAAGAAGGGTTGGGCTTGGGGGATATGCAATGCTGAGACATCAGTAGTGGCAGCTTAGGTGTAATGATATGTGGGAATGACCTTGGGAGACAGAGGGAAGACCTACAGCCAAGGGAATGGTCAGACAAGAGGCAGTTTAGCCCGCAAAAGGAATGGGGGCATGGCAAACATCTCAGAAGGGACCCTCCCTAGTATCTTGGGCTGTAAAGGCAACAGGGGAGAAATGTACTTTCAGACTTACAAGACTCTGTTAATGTAACCTTACAATAAAGTAGAATTAGTCCATCTAGTCATGCTCCCTGTCTGGACTACCTCAATAGGCTGACATTAAGGGAGGAAAAGGAAAAGGAAAAGGAACATATTGGAAGGGGCAGGCAGACTAGTGGGGATCTGCCACATTAGAACATCCATGGCAGCAGTAGCTGAGGGGAGGGAGGAAGGAAGGAAGGTAGGGGAAGGGAAGGGAAGATATTATCAGTAGGATATGCCCTGTTAGTACATTGGTGGCAGCTGAAGGAGTGGAAGGAAGATGACAAACACTTGACAACTGATTTCATTTATTTGGATTTATTGCCCACCCAACTCCAGTGAAGCAAGATTCTCAGAGGCTTGTTTAACCAGATTTATTGCAAGGGAAAAGAGATTAGGTAGCAGAAATCTCAACAACTCGATATTTTCACTTTAGTACCCAATTTATCTCTAAGTTTGTTACAACCAAGATTTCTTCATTCTCTTGTTAACAGCTCTTTGACGGACTATCCATTTTCTCAATAATAGAAGATGGGATATGCAGGTGTTCTGAGCTTATAAACCACCAACATCTTTCCCAAATCATGAGAAGTTCATTAAAAAAATAGGAAGGTAAAGATTGGTTAAAAGATTGGGGGTGGGGGGTGGGCAGACTAATGGGATATCTGCATGGGACATCAGGAGTGCCAGCAGCATTGGCTGAGGGGAGTGAGGAAAGAGAACACACTGAATACTGGGGGCAGAAGGGCCAGTAGAATAATAATGTTTGGACACGAGCAGCAGCTGCAGCAGCAGCAGATGTGGAAGGGGAGGGGAGGGGAGGGGAGGGAAGGGAAGGGAGGGGAGGGGAGGGAAGGGAAGGGAAGGGAAGGGAAGGGAAGGGAAGGGAAGGGAAGGGAAGGGAAGGGAAGGGAAGGGAAGGGAAGGGAAGGGAAGGGAAGGGAAGGGAAGGGAAGGGAAGGTGCTGGCAAAATCAACAGATGGATGACCAGTGGGATATACCTCACAGGGACCTGGTGAAGAGAAGACAGGAGATGTAGGTGACTCATATCAGTCTTGCCCTACTTGTTCTGTAAAATCACTTCAAGATGCATCCAGATTTTGTTTCACCCAAAATCTAGGACAACCAGCATGTTTCAGGTTTTATTCCTTCCATGCCACAACCAATTTGAAATGATTCAACAGAACTTCTAGAACTATGTTCCAAGTTTGAAGCAAAACTTGTTTTCCATTTTGTGCACACCCCAGTAATCTTTTTCAGGTCAAGAACTGCAGCTGGCCTTTCAAAAGCATGCTTCCAGCTAACTCCAAAAAGAGGCAGAGCAAGGGGGAAATAGGCAAAATTTGATAAATACATTAAATCAATACTGTTCATATGATTATTCCTCATGTTTTCTCTTAAATTAAAATTACTCCTCATAATTTTCTCTTAAAATTCACAACTTGGTGGCAACGTTTGGAGGGGTTCTGGAAGCCACACCCAAGTTTTGAGGAAATGAAACTATACATGCCCCTTTAACTTCCTGTCCCTCTAAATGTTAAGCCCCTCATTCCCTCTCTCAAGTCCAATTTATACAGGTAGTCCTTGGCTTACAACCACAATTGGGGCCGGAACTTCTGTTACTAAACGATGCGGTCATTAAGTGAGTTGCACCTGATTTTACAACTTTTGCCATGGTCGTTAAGCAAATCACCAGTCGTTAAGCGAATTACATGTTGTTAAGCAAATCCAGCTTCCCGCATTGACTTTGCTTGTTGGGAGCCCCCTGGGAAGGTTACAAATGGTGATCACATGACCCAGGGAAGCTGCAATTGTCGGAAATACAGCCAGTTGCCAAGCACCCGAATTTTGATCATGTGACCGTGGGGATGCTGCAACAGTCATAAATGTGAGGACCGGTTGTAAGTCACTTTTTTCAGCACCGTCGTAACTTCGAATGGATGTTAAACGAATGGTCATAAGTTGAGGACTACCTGTAACTCATGGTACATTTGGCAGATTCACATTTGAACAACAACCCCAACAACGTTAAAGTCTTATCCTTTGCTTCTGATAATGAATCAATTGCTCTGAGGAAACAAACAATTCTAAAAGGAAGGAAGGGAGGAGAGAAAAGTCATACTACCTGCAATTTTTTGGAAACCACACATATAAACCTGTGGTCCTGAAGAAAATTATCTGAAGCAAGAACAAAATATTCTAAAATAGTCTTTCCAAAATCTGGGTCCTCAGTTGTTCCTATCAGTCCCAATGGTTTGCCATAGGAACTATATAACTATTGGGTCAAAAGATCCAAGATTGGGAAAAAATGGTAATAGAATTGTTTTCAATAAATAAAAAAACACTAACATTTTCATACTTACTGCAAGACTGTATTCTGGATATCCCATTACTGGCTCCATGCAAGTTAGAATCAAAACTTAGACTGTTCCTCACAGAAACTGCGGGGCTACCGTTGGTATTGACATAAAGTGTACTTGGCGTTCGAGCTAAATTAGGCATGCTTCTTCGGAGTTTGTCTGCAGCAAAAGTAAGACATTTGCATTGTCTGGAAATGCATTCAATTTCAGGCATGAATTTCAAAGAGAGAAAGCTCTTTTGGATTGAGCCAAAAGGACCAGCTGATGTGAGTTTAGTGGGATTTACAGGATGCAGCTGGTCAAGCTGGACAATGGTAAAATCCTTATCTGTTTTGATTTCACCATGCCAATTTCTATGGCAATACGTTAACTTAGAAAAAGCAAATAATATGCTTTTTACACTAGGATCTCATTCCTAGGATGGGAATGATGGTGACTATGATATTCTGAAAAAGAAACAGAAGAATTTGCCCTACATGGCTCTGAAAGTTTTCAGTTCAGAAAATCTATGCCAGTTGAAGCTAGTTCAATTCAGTGCCAACAATCCTCAACCTTCCCGGCTTCATGTTTTCTGTCCCTTCTAGTCCTAACTTGCTTGATTGGAAAAGCGGCAGAAAAGGTTATGTGTTAATTTCTGTGCCATCCTAACTTTGAAAATGAAATCTGTGTTAACCAACCAAGCCAGACGTATTCAAGAGTCATACTTTTTGCCCTGTCAGCTGCTTGTAAGACTTTAGCTTTGCTGCAGTTCCAAAACAGTCAAAGCTGTATTGAGGCACAATATGTGGTGAGCAAACTCAGTGGGTTTCAAGTTGCACTGGCCTGATGGAAGCCAACATGATGCATATCTGTGTAGATATAAGCAATGTCATCTCATGAACATACAATAAACTAGTTCAAATTACAGCTAGCTTAATTTACATGCTTATTGTCAGGACTTCTGATATACTATTTGCCAGGTGTACTTACCGTATTTTTCCAACTATAAGACAATACTTTTTCCTAAAATCCTTACACTAAAAATTGAAGGGTGTCTTATGCAAGGAAGTAAGCCAAGGAGAGAACCGTGCGGTTGCAAAACTGCCCTTACTTTGTCTCTGCAAACAGGCTTTCTCCTATTGCTAGCCTCCAATCACGAGTGAAATAGCTCGACTCTGCAAACAGGCTTCCTCCAATCACGAGCCTCCAATCACAAGTGAAACTGCCCATACTGTCTCTGCAAACAGACTTCCTCCAATCACAAACCTTATGTAACTGATGTCAGCTGATGCTGAACAAACCAATTGGAGGAAGTCTGTTTGCAGAGACAAGCTATCAGCAGTTTCACTTGTGATTGAATGTAATCAGTTATGCAAAAGAGCATGGAAATAGAGCTGCAGAGAGACGGTTTGGACCTCCTCCCACCGAGTGTATCAGGTCAATGTTACCTAATTACTAAATAAAAATGTGTTCTGCACTATCTTTAAAATATTCCAATTTTGGGTTGGAAAAGTGAGGGTCGTCTTGTACATGGGGGGGTCTTATTAACGGAAAAATACGGTAATTGTAAAGTTGTTACATACTGTACACTATATACAGTGCATTCGGAAAGTATTCAGACCCCCTTCACTTTTTTCAATTTTGTTATGTTGCAGCCTGATACTACAGTTGTTCAAATTTTTTTTCTCATTAATCTACACTCAGTTCCCCATAATGACAAAGTGAAAATAGAATTTTAGAAATGTCTGTAAATTTATTAAAAAGAAAAAACTGAAATATCACATCTACTTAAGTATTCAGACCCTTTACTCAGTACTTTGTTGAAGCACCTTTGGCAGCAATTAGTCTCGAGTCTTTTTCAGTATGATGTGACAAACTCTGCACACCTGGATTGGGGGATTTTCTGCCATTCTTCTTTGCAAATCCTCTCAAGCTCAATCAGGTTGGATGGGGACTGTCGGTGGACAGCCATGTTCAGGTCTCTCCAGAGATGTTCAATAGGGTTCAAGTCAAGGGTCTGGCTGGGCCACTGTAGGACATTCACAGAATTGTCCCTAAGCCATTCCTGTGTTGTCTTGGCTGTGTGCTTAGGATCGTTGTCATGTTGGAAGGTGAACCTTCGGCCCAGTCTGAGGTCCTGAGCACTGTAGAACAGATTTTCATTGAGAAGATCTCTGTCCTTTGCTCCATTCAGCTTTCCCTCAACCCTGACCAGTCTCCCAGTCCCTGCTGCTGAAAAACACCCCCAAGCATGATGCTGCCACCACGCTTCACTGTTGGGATGGTATTGGGCAGGTGATGAGCAGTGCCTGGTTTCCTCCAGACATAACATTTAGAATTGAGGCCAAACAGTTCAATCTTGGTTTCATCAGACCAGAGAATCTTGTTCCTCACAGTCTGAGAGTCCTTCAGGTGCTTTTTTGCAAACTCCAAGCGGGCTTTTATGTGTTTTGCACTGAGGAGAGGCTTCCGTCTAGCCACTCTGCCTTAAAGCCCAGATCAGTGGAGGGCTGCAGTGATGGTTGTCCTTCTGGAACTTTGTCCCATCTCCACACAGGATCTCTGGAGCTCAGTCAGAGTGACCATCGGGTTCCTGGTCACCTCTCTTACTGAGGCTCTTCTCCCCGATTGCTCAGTTTGGCCAGGAGACCAGCTCTTGGAAGAGTCCTGGTTATGCCAAACTTCTTCCATTTGAGAATTATGGAGGCCACTGTCCTCTTGGGAACCTTCAGTGCAGCAGAATGTTTTTTGTAGCCTTCCCCAGATCTGTGCCTTGCAATAATCCTGTCTCTGAGCTCTGCAGGCAGTTCCTTTGACCTCATGGCTTTTGCTCTGATACAGTATGCATTGTCAGCTGTGAGGCCTTCTATAGAGAGGTGTGTGCCTTTCCAAATCATGTCCAATCAATTTAATTTACCACAGATGGACTCCAATCAAGGTGGTAGAAACAGCTCAGCAACTATCAAGAGAAATGGGAGGCACCTGAGCTAAATTTCAAGTGTTGCAAAGGGTCTGAATACTTATGCCAATGTGATATTTCAGTTTTTCCTTTTCCATACATTTGCAAACATTTCTAAAATTCTGTTTTCACTTTGTCATTATGGGGTACTGAGTGTAGATTAATGAGAAAAAAAATAAATTTGAACGATTATAGTATCAGGCTGCAACATAACAAAATTGAAAAAAGTGAAGGGGGTCTGAATACTTTCCAAATGCACTGTATATCACTATTTGAATAAAAAAGAATATTATATTTCCCCCAAAATAAATAAATGTTGACAGACTCACTACAATTAAGAATTTTAGTGCAAAACAATTGGCAGAAAATGAGCCAGCAGCATCCATTACTCAGAGTCACTCTCACAATGCGTGCAGTTTACTGAGATGTGTGAATTTTGATCCTTCATTTAAATTAACCTTCCCTTACTTGATACCTTCCAATTGTGTTGGATTATAGTTCCCATCCCTGTCAGAATGGCTGAGATGGCTGGGAATAGCAAGATTCCAAGATCTCCATTTGAAGCACCAAAATTCATACTGCTAAACACAGGAATCTCCTTCTTATGGAAGGAAAAATATGTGCTTGTGTGGGGAAATTAAAAAAAAAAAATTGAACCATGGGGTGTATATGAAAAGAAGGAAACTGTTTCTAGAATATTAATACTTTATGAATTATTTTTAGGTATATTGTCAAAAAAGAACAGCCAATTGGTGTTACAGTGTGTCCAGGATCAGATGCAAACTGATGTCAAGAAAAACTCAGGTCAAACAAGCCAGCCAGCCTTACCTCCATTAATTCTGTTTGACTGAGACTCCAGAAGATTTGGAGCTTGAGGAGAATAAAATGGCTGCTGTTGATTATTACTGGAGGGAAAATATGGGGAAATTGGGCCCCTTCTACAATCCCGTATACTGGAGAAAGTTTGTGAATGGGGAATTCCTTTTTGAAAAGGAGAGCAACGTGTGAGCCGAGGCTGTGGAGGGGGCAAGTGGTCAAATTCTTCTTCTTCATCTTCAAGGCTATAACGATCAAATTCCTGATCACTGCTGGTCCCTTTTTTGACCAAAGGAAGAGACACACTGGAACTGTTCCTTGACACTGATGCTGAAGTTGAAGCATAATCTTGCCTCAGGCCTGTAAAGAAAAAAAGGTCCAGAAAATAAAATGGCAAAATCCATAATTCTACTAATATAAAAATAATTGCATTATTATTTTAATCTTGCCATACAAACCTTTTTCATAATACACTGGGAAAACATCCATAGTTTTGCTAATTGCTCCGATGTCTGTCATATACATAAAATATGAGGAGTATACTAACTAGGATATACCGTATTTTTCTGATAATAAGACGCCCCCATGTACAGGACGCCCCCCACTTTTCCAGCCCAAAATTAAAAAATCAATATTTTAAAGATAGTGCAGAACATATTTTTATTTAGTAATTAGTTAACACTGACGTGATACACTCGGTGGGAGGAGGTCCAAACCGTCTCTCTGCAGCTCTATTTCCAGACTCTTTTGCTTAACTGATTACATTCAAGCACGAGTGAAACTGCAGATAGCTTGTCTCTGCAATCAGCCTTCCTCTAATTGGTTTGTTCAGCATCAGCTGACATCAGTTACATCAGTCTCGTGATTGGAGGAAGTCTGTTTGGGAGACAAGCTATTTCACTCGTGATTGGAGGCTAGCAATAGGAAGAAGCCTCTCTGCAGAAACAAAGTATGGGCAGTTTGGAACCACGTGATTCTCGGCTGACTTCCTTGAATAAGACGCCCTTCAGTTTTTAGGGTAAGGATTTTAGAAAAAAAGTATCATCTTATAGTCGGAAAAATACGGTACTTGGTAGAATGTCAAGCCTCACAGAGCTAGGCAAGATCAAGAACTACACAGATTTCAGTGAGGTCTCTTTAATATTAGTCTGTGGTAAATACATAATTTTGGAAACTGGAAGAGGAAATTTCCAACCCTTATTTATAGCGAGTTCATTAAGATAGTATGTCTGAATGATTTGAAATGCTTCTTCCTAGGTTTCTTTCCACTTAGGTTGTTATTTAATGTGAAAAGCTGTCAACTGATTTGCCCGCTAAGTCTTGATTGTTTATATCCACTCTCTGTTCCATTCCTTTTCCAGACACCCCACAACCTCTTACAATAGATGCCATTAGATTGGTAGGAAAACATGGTACCACAGCTGCATGTACAGTAATCTTCATGTTGTAGTTGCCTCTTTCTTCAGAAAATGAAGTTACTAATGAGAGCATAAAGTATATTTAACACAATATGAGAAGAGGTCCCCACTTATAATTTCATCAACATAATTGAAAATGATGAGTATACATAAGCTTCTGAAAGAAATTCTTTTAGTACAGAAGTGACAGAGATCCCACTCCCATTTTCTTTTTATGCAGACGATTAGCCCATTCCCCACCCCAATTAGGTTTCTTCTCTTTGCAGTAGATCAAATGCCATATAAGTTAGGATATTCAATTGTAATTTACATTGGCTATTCATATTGAGTTCTTGAAAGCAGCATGAACATACTGCTGTGAAGTATGCTGTGAACATACTGCTTTTAGGGCTGTGAAGTACTTCATATCCAAAGGCAAATGAGAAATTTATGGCTGTATGTATGCAATACCAGTTGCCAACTCCTTTAATCCAACATCTATTTTCCAAGCAACATGCACCAGCCACAGGGGAACCAATACAATCGTGTGTAAAGATGCAGATGTTTTAAGGACTTACAGAGAAGTATTATTTGAACACCTTTTTCCCTTTAAAACCAAAGTGCTGCAAAGCATTTCAAATTTTAACTAGATTAAGTTTTTTAAAGTCATCTTCTACAACCTCATATATGTTGCAAAGGTCAAACTTTTTTTTCTCTAATAAGAAAGCAAAAAATAAAAAAAACGATTTGGAAGGAGGAAAAATATAAGTCTCAACCTACTCTCTTCTTGCAGCCGAGCCATGATCTGGACATCTGTGAGGTCTTGTAGTTTATATCCCATGGAAATGGAATCATCTTCTAATTCTGAGGTGCTCAATTCACTGTCTAGAGATGACTGGGGACTAAGAGGGGAGCTTCTAGAAATGCAATCTGTTGAAAAAGATTAAACCCATAAACATCTCATATGATGCAAGCAGTTTCACTTTTAAAGAAGTGTAACTAATTCATAAAATTAGGACTAAGAAAGTGACTGTTATATATGGTATGCCTACATCATCGCAGTATCATAAATACCTACTTGGGAGAAAGTCTCAATGATTCTATAGAAAGTGTACAAAAAATTGTACTATGCATACTTTGCAGATGATTAGGAATAAGTGCCTGGACCTCACACGAGCACAACTGTTTTATGTTATTCATTAAATAGATCTTATTTTAAGTTTTTGTACAAGTCTGAAAAAGGATGCTGCTGCTTTAAGTTGATTCATTAAAATACATAAAATTGCTGAATTTGTTTGCAGGTTCAGAAATGTGCAAAAAATGGTTTTAAACTGCTAGGGAATACTGTGCTGGTGAAAGGCTAAAAGCACTTCTTCCAAATCATTTTAAAAATATTCACAATACTACTGCAGTCCATTTAAATGGCATGTATTTACAAGTGGTATTCTAGTGATCTTTATTCATTAATTTAATAAAATAAGAATCCTATAATTTTCTTACATTAAAAAGTAGGACAAAGAAACAAAAATCAAAACTTAGTACAGATTTATTTTGGATTGATTCCTAGTTATTTTCTGTCTTTTTGTAAGTTTTCTTTTAATAATGAATTTTTTAACTCTAATGTCAGTAATGGCAAATTTTACAATCTCCTATTTTACAAAACAAACAAAACCACCATTACAACTAAATTAGTGTCTTGCTTAGCTCTTGCTCATATAGCCCTAACTACTTCCAGCTTGCACTTATATTTCCTTCTGACAGACTTCTCTATTTAGCCTGATGATGCAATAATGCATAGGCCCTCACCAAAGTATTGCTTCCATAGGATGCCCTAACTTACTCTCATACCTGGTGAGATTATAGCAATCTATCCAAAATATTATTGGGTGATCATATTTCAAATTTCCGCAAATTGGCAGCTGTCAAATATGCTGGACTTCAATATAGCACGTATTTTAAACCGTGCACACTCCAATTGTAAATGGAGAGGCTTTTAAACATGCTGACTGAAGATTCTAATGATGAAAGTCCCACATATTTGGAGGGCATGAGGTTGGGGAGGTGACCTACCCCATTATTCAGTGGGATGCACAACAGCAGTTGTATTTGCAAATAAAGTTCTCTGAGCACCCTTCAACTAATGTGAAAAGTGGAGGGGAAAGAAGAAAGTGGAAGCATCTTCTTTGAAAACATACCATCAAAAATAAAGTAATGAAGGGCAAATTCTCCACAGATCAGCATTTTGAGTCTTCTGCTGTTCTGCTGGAAGGATGTCTTAATAGGCCAATTATCTAGGTAGCTAATTCTTCACTTCCCATGTGTTACTGGAGCTGTGGCCCTTGTGAAGGTTAATGATGACGGTAGCTAATCTTTCACATCCCCTGTATTATTGGGATTCTGTCCTTCCACAGGTATTAATTCCTTTCTCGGAATTAATTTATGTTGGGTATGCAGACATCATGGAAAAGGCATATATGGTGCATGCCATTAGAGAACAGGACAACTCAGTTCTGCTTCCAGTATGTGTATTTTAAAAAAGTACTAAACTTTGCAGAGCTATTCTGAAAGATTCTGGGTATAGCAAACTGCCCCACCCCCAACCCCATAAATCAGAGCTAAGAATCAAGACTAAGCAGAAGGGCTCAGTACAAGTGCTTCTGGATTGTCCCAAGGTACTGCAGCTTTTACAGTTACCAGAAAATGATGCTTGGATGCTACCACCACCTCAATTTTCAGCAACAAGGTACAGATGACTTGATGTTATTTTTCTTAGCATTTGTCCCACATGGTTGCAGGATCACTTGTTTTTGCACTGCATTTGCCTAGTTTTTACAGCAAATCTATCAATCCATGATGGCTTTTATGTATCGGCTTGTTGCAGAACCGGATGCTGATTAAGGCTGAGAGGGAGTGACTGACCCAAGGTCACCCAGCTGGTTTCGGTGCCTAAGGGAGGACTAGAATCTGGATCTCCTTACTCCTAGTCCAACCTAGTCCAGGTTGAATCATCATTTGTCCTTAAATACAACTTCTGTAAACTTACAGGACTTGGTCTTAGATATTATTAAACTGCTATTAGTAAGAAAGCAGGCATTACCTGTTCTTTCAGGTGTTAATATTGCTTTGCTGAAGGTTTTAGAGAACGCAGGATTGTTAAAGCTATTGCTATATGGAGTGAGCCTTGCAACAGGACTATATGGAAAAGCCAAGGATACAGATGAAGAGAAGAGACTCCGCCATCTACTAGCTGTTAGTGGGCACAGAAAAGAAAAATATCAGTTTGCATTTAGCAACAGAATGCTTATCTATTAGGAAGTTAATATCACAAGAAAGATCAAACGATGTCTGTACATCTATCCAGAGATAAGTCCCACTGAGGTCAATGGAATTTACTCCCAAGCCAACTGAGGTATGAGAGATGACCATTTGCATGGGAGTTAGTCCCACTGAACTGGTGGAATGTCAATAATTTTCTATAGGCAGGAGGGAAAAAATCCCTGCTTAAAATAAATAAAAAAGAACCAAGGTATGGGGGGAAAGGACCAAAATGGGATAGGTTTAAAGTGTTGTTCTTTTTTTAATTTTCACTTCTTCCATACAATGCATTCTAATGCTAAGCATTTTAAATACCTCTTAGTTCAAATATTTATAAAAATTATTTAAATTGAAATTTATCAGAAAAAGTAAAGAATATGTTGATTATGGACAAAATGAGTTAGTGTACACGCTGGAATAAGAAATTTAGAAGCAATGTATACGTTTATTAAGGACTAGAATCATTGCAATTGCATATAGAATAATAAACTCATGTTTAAAAAAATGTTTAAAAGAAATGCTATACTAGTGAGGCTTCTATTATCACAAAGGGTATTTGATACAGTACATAGTATTAATGGGATTAATTACTGGGGACAAACCTGAACAAGTGAAGTTTCATGATAAACCACAGACTCACTCATCAAGTAGTCAATACAAACTGAATCCCACTTTTAAGCCAACAGACATAAATATTTCTTCTTTTCACCAAAGTGAAGTTTCAAGTTACATAAACACAAATATTTTTAATGCAAACTTATACACTCAAGAGCAGACCTATTTCCATTATAATCATGCTAAATACCAGAGTGGTATACAGCCTTTAATGATGGACTGAATCATTTACCTAAATTGTGTATGCACATATGAGGAAGAGAGAACACTTAAACATGTGGTCTTGGTTTTATTAAAAGAAAATGCAAGAAAAGCAAAAGCCATTTTAAAGACAACTGTCAACCTTTTGTTCTTTTCATTAAAAGTCATAAAAAATAGATCCCCTTAAAATGAAAATGGTCTTTGTGCCTTTGCACTGGCATCAGATGCAGTGTCTAATAGTCTGGTCCAAGGCCATCTCCCTGTTACTCACAGACGCAGTCTGCAACCCACATATAAGCAGCATTCATTATTTTGCCACAATGATGCCTTTGAGAAGACCCACAGTGAACAAAGCTACTGTTTTTGCAGCTGGGACTCTAAGAACCTCAATAATAAAAACACAGCATTTGTAACAAAGAAACTGGAAGGGGGCAGAAAGAACATGTTCAAGAACCATCCACTCTTTTTAGGGAAAGTGTGAGATCCATTCCAGCCTATTTTAGTAGGAATACTTTGAATAGGCACAGGGAAAGAGAAAGAATATTCACCTTCTGCTCTTCCTATAAAAGTAATTTCAGAATAGAACTGAGGAAGGAAGTGGTGAAAGTAAGGAGTATGAAATGTGTTTTAGGAAAAGTGATAGAAGTACAGTGTTCCTTGGCTAACTCTTGCTACATCTATTCCTCCCCCCCCCCCCCCAGTCAATAGGTGTATAGATGTAGAGAGCCAGTCTATGGAAAACTGAATTTCAACATTCCCTTTCCTACCACTTTCTGCATCACTTTCATGGCTCTGCTGCACATTCTGCACGTAATAATACTTGGCTCTGTCTGGGGCAAAGGCAAGTAATAACTAGAGTATGTTTCCACTCATTGATATTCTCTCCTCCTTACCTTCAGCTCAAGTTGCTTCCACATAGCTCACTAGTATGGGATTAATAACTTTAGATATGCAGTTCCCTTTAGATACCTTTCTATTCTTGACTGCAACCCAGTTTTCTTGGTTGGTGCATTTACCTTTCTGTATAGTCTCCCTCCTGCTGATGGAGTTTATCACTTGCTGCCCTGTATTGGGTGTTATCTTGTAGAGACTCACTGGTTTTTTTCCTTTAAATTTGTCTCCATTGGCATCTCTACTTCAATGGGTTATCTGAAGTTTGAGTCATGGCAACTGGACTTTTCTTTTGGTTTGATACGTTTCGCTGCTTGTCCAAGCAGCTTCTTCAGTCATGGACAAGCAGCAAAACATATCAAACCAAAAGAAAAGAAGTCCAGTTGCCATGACTCAACCTCCAGATAATTCCACCTGGATGACTGAGAATCTTCATCAACACACTTCAATGGATTGTTAGTCAAAGCAGGGTATCTACAAGCTTGCAAGACAGTCATTGCAACCACATGATTGAAGTGCTGGTCCTTTTTTACATGTGTTAGATGTAAACAAAGGGCAGGACTTTGTGCAGTTGTGGCTACCATCTTGACTTCTGACTAACCCTGCATCCAAGGCACTCTATTAGATCCATTATTTTCTGCTTCTGGTTGAAAAAAGTTTCCATTTTCTTTCCTGTTAAAAACTCTCTCATTTGTTTTACCTCTATCACTTGTGAATATTATCTATGATTTCTTGATGGTCTTTTTCATCCTCATAAGATACAATTAGATCATCAACATACATTAATAAAACATATGCTAATTTCTTATTCTTACAGCTTTTAAAAAGAGGGATCAACTTTGCCTTGTGTCTATCCTTCATTAAGCAACAATTCAAAAGGGTTCACAAAATTTTAAGCCCAAAAAAGATATCAAATAGAAAAAGATACAAAAAAGATGGCAAAGATAACTAACCCAGATGGGAACTAAGAAAAAGAAAAAAGGGGGCTTCAATCACCCTTGCCAAAGGCCTGTGCAAAGAGAGCCCTTTGAAACACCAGTAGGGTGGGGTCTGGTCAAATCTCAAGGGCAACCTCATTCCAGAGGGCAGGTGCTACTATGGAGAAGGTGCACTTTCGGAGTCCTGATAGTTGGCCTTGTTGCATTGTTTAATCAAAGGGACCTGGAGCAAGCCAATCCTGCCAGATCAGATTGGCTGGGCAGATACTATGGGAGACAGGTGGGCCCTCAAGTAACCAGGGTCTATTCCACGTAGGGCTTTATAGGTAACAACCAGCACCTTGAATCACACCTGGAAGCAAACTGACAACCAGTGCAGCTCACGAAGCAGAGGTGTTACATCAGCATACCAAGGCATGCCCACCACTGCCTGTGCTGCTGCATTTTGGATCAGCTGAAGCTTCTGGGCAGACTTCAAGGACAGCCCCATGTAGACTGTATTGCGGTAGTCAAGCCATAAGGTTAACCAGGCCAGGAGTGACTGTCTGAAGGGCCGCCAATCTCTTGATATCCCCATACAAGAAAGCTGTCTTAATATCTAGGTATTGAATATCTATTACTCTTGAAGCTGCAATGCTGAGTAGTGTTCTAACTGAATTGTGCTTCACTACAACAGCAACAATTTCAAACTTTGCCATACTTTTGGGAATATTCTTAGTGACTCAGCTGGCTTTGTAGTATTAGTTGACTCCTTCTGGAAGTCCCTTTTGCATCCAATATATATTGCTTCCCCTTTGGTAATGCTATAAAAATCCATGTTTTATTTTTATAAAGAGATTGATTTTTTTCTGTAGCAGCTTGTAGTCACCTGTTTTTATTAGTGTATGGCATCTCTTCTATGTGTTGCCTTGTGGAAGAACCTAGTTTCTTACATTCTCTGGATAACACTGCAGATTTCTGGTTTTCTCTTCTGCAGCTCAAACATCTTACCTTTGACTAAAGTTGTCTGCTGACCTCTGAATTGGGCTTTCCTCTCTTGATATCAGCCCATGGAGGTAAGCAGGATCAAGAAGCAGGCCTGACAGGGATTCCAGGAATGTTATTTATTGTTGCAGGGTAGAATAACAGAATCTTGAAAGCTTATAAGAGTTTCTCTCTGCCTCACTTTAATCAAGCTGAATTATTCCAAGTTTCTTTTTCATACTTTCTACTTTATCAGGACTGAGCTGTCTTCCCTTAAACGTTCATTGCTCCCTTTCCAAGGTGTCAGCCTTGTAAGGTAGTCCAGACAAGAAGCACACCCAGAAGTACTAGCTCTAACTTTATTGTAAGGTGAATCTTGCAAGTCTAAAAGTACCTCTGTCCCCCTCGCCTTTATAGTCCAAGAAACTAGGGAGGGTCCCTTCTGAAATGTTTGCCTCGCCCTCACTGCTTCTGCGGTCTAGTAGTAGTAGTAAACCTTTATTGTCACTGTACCCCGTACAACGAAATTAAATGCCATCCCCAGTGCACCTTATAAATATAAAAACCATAGAATAAAAATCACACATCCTTCACATTCTATTCACCATTGCACAACCCCTGATGTTACATTAATATTGCACTATACAGTAGAGTTCAGTATAGTTGCAGCTCTAAGATAAAAGCTATTCTTCAGCCTATTTGTCCTTGTTTTTATTATCCTGTACCGTCTGCCAGATGGTAATAGTTCAAAAAACGAATGTCCCGGGTGGGATGGGTCCTTAAGAATGTTTTGAGCTTTCTTAAGGCAGCGGGAGCTGTAAAGTTCTTCCAAAGAGGGGAGAGGGCAACCAATGATCCTCTGGGCAGTGGTGGTAACCCTCTGGAGCGCTTTCCTATCTGCCACTGTGCAGTTAGCAAACCATACACAGGTGCAGTAGGATAAAATGCTCTCTATAATACAGCGGTAGAAGGTCACCAGCAGTTTTTCATTCGGTTGTTGTTTCCTGAGAAGTCTCAGTAGTATAATCTCTGCTGGGCCCTCTTAACCAATGCTGCAATATGAGCGCCCCAGGTCAGGTCCTCCTTTATGGTAACACCCAAAAAAAACTGGCCACCCGCTCCACTCGGTCTCCATTAATAACCAGGGGCTGGACGTCTAATCTATTCCTTCTATAGTCCACTATAAGCTCTTATTGATATTAAGGGCCAAATTATTGTCTCCGCACCACAAAAGCAGCCGGTCCACTTCATCCCGGTAGGCAGACTCATCTCCTTCGAAGATAAGCCTGTTGTATCATCTGCAAATTTAATGATAATATTGCTGAAGTGAGTGGGGGTACAGTCATATGTATAAAGAGTATAAAGTAAGGGACTCAACACGCAGCCCTGTGGTGAGCCAGTGTTGAGAGTAAGAGCTGAGGAGATATAATTGCCTAATCTAACCCTCTGGGAGTGGCCAGACAGGAAGTCCAAAATCCAAAAACAGATTGAATATGAAAGCCCAAAATCCATAAGTTTAGACACTAGTCTATGTGGAAGGATTGTATTGAATGCAATCATTGAATGCAGTCATATACTCCAGATCCATGGAGCAGTGGCTGTCTACAGACTTTGTACTGGTACACCAGCTTTTGTTCACATAAAGACTTAACCCCCCCCCCCCTTTACTCTTGCCAGAGTCTCTGCTCCTATCCTGGTGATGAGTTATGTAGCCCACCAGCTCAACAGCTGTATCCAGAATAACTAAGTGAAGCCAGGTTTCTGTAATTAGCAAAATGCAACAGTTCTTGATGAACTTGCTCTGTGCAATCTGCAGGCTTAATTCATCCGTTTTGTTGATAAGGGATCTTGCATTAGTAAGAAAAATACTTGGAATTGAAGGCTTGTATGGGGACTTACTCAACTTAGTAAAAACGCCAGCAGGACAGCCTCTCTTTTTCCTTCTATCCCTCTGTCTCCGGCTCCTTCCTACAGGAATGGTAATCCATGGCTCCCCCAGGGTCCTAGCTGCCTCCACCGATATATTATGAAAGCGTATAAAATTGACTGTAATAGCCCTTTCACATTTCAATCCAATTTGTAACAAAGCTTGCTGGCTATAAATGGTTCTTGCCCCACAGGATATATTCAAAAAAAGCAAAAATACACACAAAATCATCCATACCATGCACTAAAAGGGAGAGCAACCAGCCGCAGCATCTGCGTGCGCAGCCATCTTTTAGGTCTAAGCTGCCTCTTATCTGACTGTTGTCTAGTCTGAGGCTCTTTTTCCTGTTTTCTAAGGTCATTCCCACATACCATTACACAGGACCAGATGTACATTCTTTCACACCATTTTAGCAATGGGCCCAGTAATTCATCAAGGTCAACAGACATATAATAACTTCCCCTTCCCTCAGGTGAAGATGGGCCTGACAACTCATCAAGATCAACAGATATGTCTGGAAGAGAAGAGCTAGAAAGAACTTCTCCCCTCCCATTGTAGGGTAACTATAACTAAAAGATCTAATGTGGGAGGAAGCAAAGAACCTCCCTCATCCTGGGATGTCAGCCCTTCAAGGTAGACCAAACTAGGAAACCAAATTCATGCAGGCCAATACTACTTTTATTATAAGGTTATAGTAACAGACCCCTTCATGGATCACTGCCTTGTTGTGGCGAAGGGGCTTGCATAACTCAGTGAAGCCATGAGCTATACCGTGCAGGGCCACCCAAGACGGACAGGTCATGACCGAGAGTTCTGACAAAATGTGGTCCACTGGGGAAGGAAATGGCAACCCACTCCAGTATCCTTGCCAAGAAAACCCCATGGACAATGTTAAAAGGCTAAAAGATATGACGCCGGAAGATGAGCCCCTCAGGTCGGAAGGTGTCCAATATGCTACTGGGGAAGAGTGGAGGGCAATTCCAAGTAGTTCCAGAAAGAGTGAAGCGGCTGGGCCAAAGCCGAAAGGACGTTCAGCTGTGGATGTATCTGGAAGTGAAAAGAAGGTCCGATGCTGTAAAGAACAATATTGTATAGGTACCTGGAATGTAAGATCTATGAACCAAGGCAAGCTGGATGTGGTCAAACATGAGATGACAAGATTGAACATCAACATCTTGGGAATCAGCAAACTGAAATGGACGGGAATGGGTGAATTTAATTCGGGTGACCATTATATCTACTACTGTGGGCAAGAAACCCTTAGAAGAAATGGAGTTGCAGTCATAGTCAATAAGAGAGTGGGAAAGGCAGTAATGGGGTACAACCTCAAAAACGACAGAATGATCTCAGTGCGTATCCAAGGCAAACCATTCAATATCATAGTCATCCAAGTCTATGCCCCAACCACTGATGCTGAAGAAGCTGAAGTTGACCGCTTCTATGAAGACCTACAACACCTTCTAGAACTAGCACCAAAAAAAGATGTCCTTTTCATCATAGGGGATTGGAATGCTGAAGTAGGAAGTCAAGGAGTAATCGGAATAACAGGCAAGTTTGGCCTTGGAGTACAAAATGAAGCAGGGCAAAGGTTAATAGAGTTCTGTCAAGAGAACAAGCTAGTCATAGCAAACACTCTTTTCCAACATCACAAGAGACGACTCTACACATGGACATCACCAGATGGTCAATACCGAAACCAGATTGATTATATACTTTGCAGCCAAAGATGAAGAAGCTCTATACAGACAGCAAAAACAAGACCAGGAGCTGACTGTGGCTCAGATCATGAGCTTCTTACTGCAAAATTTAGGCTTAAATTGAAGAATGTAGGGAAAACCACTAGACCACTCAGGTATGACTTAGATCATATTCCTTGTGAGTACACAGTGAAGGTGATGAATAGATTTAGAGGATTAGATTTGGTAGACAGAGTGCCTGAAGAACTATGGACGGAGGTCCGTAACATTGTACAGGAGGCAGCAACTAAAACCATCCCAAAGAAAAAGAAATGCAAGAAAGCAAAATGGCTGTCTGATGAGGCTTTACAAATAGCTGTGGAAAGAAGGAATGCGAAAAGCAAGGGTGAAAGGGAAAGATATAAGCAACTGAATGCAGATTTCCAGAGAATAGCAAGGAGAGATAAGAAGGCCTTCTTAAATGAACAATGCAAAGGAATTGAGGAAAACAATAGAATGGGGAAGACTAGAGATCTCTACAAGAAAATTGGAGATATGAAAGGAACGTTTAGTGCAAAGATGGGCATGATAAAGGACAAAAAAGGCAGGGACCTAACAGAAGCAGAAGAGATTAAGAAGAGGTGGCAAGAATACACAGAAGAACTATACAAGAAAGATCTTAATGTCCCTGATGTCCACGCTGGTGTGATCACTGACCTTGAGCCAGACATCCTAGAGAGTGAAGTCAAGTGGGCCTTAGGAAGCATTGCTAACAACAAAGCTAGTGGAGATGACAGTATTCCAGCTGAGTTATTTAAAATACTAAAAGATGATGGTGTTAAAGTGCTGCACTCAATATGCCAGCAAGTTTGTAAAACGCCACAGTGGCCACGGGATTGGAAAAGGTCAGTTTATGTTCCAATTCCAAAGAAGGGCAACGCCAAAGAATGCTCAAACTATCGCACAATTGCACTCATTTCACTTGCTAGCAAGGTTATGCTCAAAATCCTACAAGCTAGGCTTCAGCAATACATGAACCGAGAACTACCGGATGTACAAGCTGGGTTTCGAAGAGGCAGAGGAACTAGAGATCAAATCGCCAACATTTGCTGGATCATGGAGAAAGCACGAGAGTTCCAGAAAAATATCTACTTCTGCTTCATTGACTATGCAAAAGCCTTTGATTGTGTGGATCACAACAAACTGTGGCAAATTCTTAAAGAGATGGGAGTACCAGACCACCTTACCTGTCTCCTGAGAAATCTGTATGCGGGCCAAGAAGCAACAGTTAGAACAGGTCATGGAACAACCAATTGGTTCAAAATAGGGAAAGGAATACGACAAGGCTGTATACTGTCACCCTGCTTATTTAACCTATATGCAGAGTACATCATGAGAAATGCCAGGCTGGAAGAATCACAAGCCGGAATTAGGATTGCAGGGAGAATCCTCAACAACCTCAGATATGCGGACGATACCACCCTAATGGCAGAAAGTGAAGAAGAACTAAAGAGCCTCTTGATGAGGGTGAAAGAGGAGAGTGCAAAAGCTGGCTTGAAACTCAACATTAAAAAAACTAAGATCATGGCATCTGGACCCATCAATTCCTGGCAAATAGAAGGGGTAGAAATGGAAGCAGTAACAGACTTCATTTATTTGGGCTCCAAGATCATCGCAGACGGAGACTGCAGCCATGAAATTAAAAGACGCTTGCTCCTTGGGAGGAAAGCTATGGCAAGCCTAGATAGCATATTAAAAAGCAGAGACGTCACCTTGCCGACAAAGATCCGCATAGTCAAAGCTATGGTTTTTCCAGTAGTAATGTATGGCTGTGAGAGCTGGACCATAAAAAAGGCCGAGCGCCGAAGAATTGATGCCTTTGAACTGTGGTGCTGGAGAAGACTCTTGAGAGTCCCCTGGACTGCTAGGAGGTCAAACCAGTCAATCTTAAAGGAAATCAACCCTGATTGCTCATTGGAAGGATCGATAATGAAGCTCAAGCTCAGATATTTTGGTCACCTAATGCGAAGAGAGATCTCTTTGGAGAAGACCCTGATGCTGGAAAAGATTGAAGGCAAAAGGAGAAGAGGACGGCAGAGGATGAGATGGTTAGATAGCATCACTGAAGCAATGAGCATGAAACTGAGCAAACTCAGAGAGGCAGTGAAGGACAGGAAGGCCTGGCGCAATATGGTTCATGGGGTCACGAAGAGTCGGACACGACTTAACGACTGAACAACAACAACAAGCTCCCTTGCCAATCTGGAGCCAGTCTGTCCATACTGTGGCTTCCTGACCTGTATATACTTTACGTTTCTCATGAGGACAATGGCACGTTCTGGGATTCCCATTTTTCTGACCACATTTGACAGCTTGATGTCACTGACACAATCAAAGGCCTTTCCTTAATTAATGAAACACATAGTGACTTCTTTTTGGTATTCTTTGGCTTTTTCAATTATCTAGCATGCATCAGCAATAATATCTCATGTTCCTTGGCCTTTTCTAAAGTGAACTTGAACATCTGGCATCTCTTTTTCCATGTAGGGTTCTAATCTCCATTGGATGATCCTAAGGATTATTTTGCTAGCATGCAAAATTGCAGGTAGTCTTTGCGTTACAACGTCGTTAAGGAACTGTGTCATTAAGCGACATGGTCATCAAGTACAATGTCACATGACCACGTCACTTAGTGACAGAAATTCTGGCAGTCCCAGTTGCCGTTGTTAAAGGTAGACTACACGGATTGTGAGTGAGGACCTTGTGTGATCACAACTTCCGACTTCCTGCTGGCTTCCCCATTGACTTGCTTGTGGGAAGCCAGCAGGGAACATCAAAAATCACAATCAGGTGACCATGGCTCACTGCAACGTTGTAATCCAAGCTGGGCACCAAGTGTTGATCTACCTTCATCTTCTAGTACTAGAGGTTCTTGTAAGTACAGAATATCTTCTAAGGTATCTTGGATGTTAACATCTCTGTTGTACAGTGTTTCAGTACACTCCTTCCATCTTAGTATGATCTCCTTTGAATCGGTTACTATCTGTCCATTGGTGTCATTTAACATACCAGTTCAAGACTGGAACCTCCTCCTGAATTCAGAGAACTTTTGAAAGACTTTCCTTGTTTTTTCATGTCTCTTTCCATCTTCAATGACTTTACGTATATTGTTGTAATACTGCTTCTTGTTTCTTCTAACAGCTCTCTGAAACACTTTGTTAAGTTCCTTTCTGAGATGTTTGTCTTTCTTGGCTTTGGTTTCTCTTCTTGGCAATTTCCACAGTTTTGTTCTGACATCCAGTTTGTTTCTTCCCTTTATTTTTGGCAGTCTCTTTTTACATTCATCCTTAATGACTTCTTTACATTTATTCCATAATTCCTCTGATTCTCTGTCAATGAGGTTCAGGACTTCAAAGTGATTCTTGATATTCTCCTTGAAAATGGTGGGTATATGTTCAACATTGTATCATGGAAACTGACTGGCTTTTTCCTTCTTCTTTAGCTTAACTTGGAACTTGCACATGAGTGGTTTGTGATCTGTGCCACAGTCAGTACCTGGCCATATCTTTGATGCTATAATTGTGCTCCTCTACCTCCACTTATTCAAATATACCATACTGAAAGTCAAAAGTTGTTTATTTATGGGCTTCTTTCATTCAGATCCAGTTGTACGCATCTCTCAATTCATTGAAAGTATTGGTGGTCCTGACCATTTGAAGTTACAACAGCAGAAAGCTCTATTTCTAAACTCACAAACTCAGTGATTTCCTTGCTTCAGCTTGCAAATTTCCCAATTAGTGGTTGCCAAGTCATCAAAAACAGCTTCAGATCTTTGCATGAAAGTTCTGGTAATTATCTAATAATGCATCATTGCTCTCAATGAGTGGAAGTGCCCATCTTGGATGCCCCTTCTTTCACCAGACTAAGAACAAAGATAACGTTGATCTGATCAGTAGGAAATACTGCTGAGCCACCACTATTAACAATTCACAGTGAGTGATGAAAATCAGGAATTCATCTTGAGCCCCTCCAAACTTCTCCAGTAGACATTCAGGAGAACACAGCAACACCAGCTATACAGTAGTTTGTGGGGCTGCTCCCAGCTGAGATCAGCCTTGTCCCACATGCTGTATTTGCTGTATCATGGCATTGTGCAAGCTCATTATCTGTGTATATACCTGCTGATGTTGTAATAATGTCTCAGGTATTTCTTCTTCAGACAGTAGGGTGCCTCAAGGATCTGTCATCATATTACAGAAGGCAAGGTCCAATGCCTCTTTGATGAGAGAGAGGGAGGTTTTCAAGATTGATGTCAGTCCTTCAAAGTAGGCAAGATCAAGAAACAGAAGAAGCAAGGTCTTGAAACCTGTCAGAGTTCCTCTCTCCCTCATCTTACAACAAACAAAATTAAGGTGAGGCTCAGTTTCTTTCTCACACTTTCCACCTTCTTAGGACTGCACTGTCTTTCTTCTCACTTAATGATTCATCCCCCAGATCTACATTCCTTCACAATTGGTGATAGTGTCAAGAATTCTGCATCTCCCACATCCTAATTCGTACCATATTAAGATGCCTTCTTCTGCAATTTAATTTACTCCCTTTTTCTTTAGGAACATCTTAGACCCAAACACTTTATTGTGTTTTATGTTTGCCTTAATCCCATTCCACAATTCAAATGGCATCACATCTTTGCCTCTTATAGTTAATTTGTTCTGCAGCCTTCTCTCCACCGTTACTCTGCCAGTTCAGTATCATGAACCATGCTTCTGGTAATTTTCAATAAGTTTGAAAATAAGTTGTTTTCTCATGTTTTTCCCTATTCTTTCAGATACTGTCCAATTTCCTTTCTTATATACAGTGGTACCTCGGGATACGAACGCCTCTACTAACGAACATTTCGGGTTACGACCAGCTTCGGCAGGAAAATTTTACCTCGGGTTATGAACTTGCCTCTACTTACGAACCGGATCCGCGGCCATTTTCCCTGCTGTCACGCAGTCACGGCTTCCTGTGGGCGAGGTCGCGGTAGCAAGGAGATGTTCGGTGAGGCTCGTGGTGTGTTTTGCGGTGTTTTGTGAAGGTTTTTGGTGTGCGTGTTAGCATGGCTCCAAAGAAAATGCAGAACAGGCTTGGCGGGAGTCAGGCTCTGAAGAGGAAATTGCCTCGGGTTGTGACCAAATTCAGGCGGAGGGCGGAACGGATTAACCGGATTTACATTGAACCCTATGGGGAAATTCGCCTCGGGTTGCGACCAAATTCGGAGGGCGGAACGGATTAACCGGATTTACATTGAACCCTATGGGAAACTTTACCTCGACTTGAGACCAACTCGAGTTGCAACCAGAGTCACGGAACGGATTAAGTTCGTATCCCGAGGTACCACTGTATTCACCTCCACTATCAGTGTGCTAGGTTTCAGACTTCCTTCCAAAGTTATTGCTCATTCTTACAATGTATTCTTTTAGCTTTTTCCAAACTTCATTGGTGAAAATGTATTTTGAAAAATCAATAAATGTCAGGAAACAAGAATTAAGAAGTGAAGAATTAATTTCCTGGAGTTAAGATTGAAGATCGGTGGTATTTTTGACTCTTTTCCCTTACATAGCCAGTAGATGGCTCTAACTGCATTTTTCTTCAGACTTGCATACTCTTATTTTCAATTCCTCAAACTTATTGCCTTTTATTAATTTTGAAATACATTATATATTTCTGTGTCGAAATCTCCTATGAAGAGTGTCATATTGTCTATGAAACCACCTTTCTTTACAGTGTTTAATTTCTCAGTTATATGTTGCACTTGATAAAAGCAATCCTGTCTAAAAATTCCTTTCATGTATTCATATATATATACAGTATTTCTGTCAATTACCAGCAAAAATTTAAAAAATACAACACTAAAGTAAAATCAAATAGATAAAACACAAGCATAACAAAGATAAAATAACACATAAAAATGTGATATACACTGCTATAATGGCACATTAATTACCTGTGCAAGTGTTAATCTAAAATATTACAGACTATGAAGTAAATATATATATCATCTAAAAACAAGATAGCTAGTACGTGTTAAATCTAAAGTGATAAATAAAAAAGAAGTGATTATGTCTGTAACCAGCTATGCCTTATTTTCGTTGCCGCAACACAGAATTTGGCTACCGTACAGGTGATAAAGGGTTTTGAATCTTCTAGAAGATGGTTCACAAAGAAATTGTCTGGTGTTTCTGGAAATTTACATATTAGGGGCAGAATATAAGCAGACCTGACATCCCTGTAAAGTTACAGTGTAGTAATACATGCAAAATTGTTTCGATCTCCTTGTTGCCACATGGGCAGGTACGTTCAGTTAATGGGGTTTTGGAGTATTTGCCTTGCAGCAGTGTGGATGGTAAGATGTTATGCCTGGCTCTGAAAAATGCTATTCTGAGCTTGGGGAAAGTTAGATTTTGTAGATATCTTGCTAGTTCCCAAATGCCCTAATTTATCCAATTTCTGCCATGTTGGGGTAGCCTGTTAACTTCAGTCTGAAACTCCATACCCCTTATTCTTGGGTGAGCAGTTGTTTGGCTTGGTCATAAGCTAAAGAAATTAGGAATGGTACAGAAAGGCCATATAATGCCAACTGCTACTCCATGGCCTGTTTCCAGGGAGAAGGAACATTATCTGTTAAAACTAAAAGGGTCAGTCTGACTGGAAAGAATTGGATTTTCAGCCAGAAATTTATGCTCATCCTCCAAGCCCTTACCTGGATTGCAGGCATTCCTGTCTCAAGCCTTAACTGGTCTTTTGCTGTTCCATTGGTTGCAGCAAGGATTGGTCTCAAAAACTTTTGTTCGCACTGTTTCCACTGCATCCTTTTTTTTGCATAAATTCCTACTTGATTTGGATTTGGGCCAGTGGTTTGGCCTTAAAACGTTTGTCTCCACTTGTATAAAAGAAGCACTTAAGATTTGAAATGATGCTAAATATAATCTCATCTTAAATAGCATCAGTGGGATAGTAGGCTGATTAAAAGACAACAGAATCTGTTTTCGGTTTGGAGCACTTGGAAGCCATTCAACAACACATAAATCTGTCTGTATTGACAGTGAAGAAGTTGTCCTAGGGAAGTTACAATTGCTCTCCTGGAATCCAAGCATCCAATATTGAGACTGTTCAGGGAGATACAGAGAGCAATCTGTTGTGTCTGAAGTGAACGATTTAACTTGCAGGGAATTGCTTTTTTAGTATCCAAAGAGGCTTAGTATGTAGAAAGCCCCCACTCTTTGCCCTGTCAGAGAGTAAGAATTTATTAATACAGACATTTGACTGCTGCGCAGTTTTGTCAGTTTGTTTTACTTTAATGGCTTGCCCTTTATCAGAGTGCATGTCCAGAATATGTTGCTTAGCCAGAGTTTCTGCGGAAGTGGTAGGTCTGGCTTTGTATTTTTGAATGAAAACCTCAAAGTCTTTTTTCAGCAATTCCAGGTCATATTTTAAAGCTGACAGCTGCTCAAATAATGAAATAACAGTTTGCGCTGCAAGAAGACATTACTTTGTCATAAACTCCATTGAATTTTCCCATGGGAGCCTCTCTGTATTCTGATTTTGCATCTTATTTTTAAGCTTGTTTTAATTTTCCTTGAGGTTAGCAGGTGAACTAGAAAGTTCTACTGGAGACACAAAGTGAGAGACTGGGAGAGAATGAGAGAATTCTCATTCAGCTCTTCCCTGACAGGTAGTGAAAGATCTAGCAGTTACTATTTTTCCAGTTCTGTTTGAAGGTCCCATTCAAGTGATTCAAGGGCTGCAAATTTATTAAAGGTGGGAGGGAAATTTGTTTTACTTACAGGTTCCTTTTCTATAAAATGTTCTTCTATCTTTGGTTGTTTAGCAGACTTTGATGAAGAAATGGAACCTGTACTGATGCCATGATGTTTCTTTCTTTTTCCCATGTTGTTCAAATCCACTCAGAATCTTTTGCCTGCACCTTTTGCCTCCATGTTCATCTCACCCAAATAAGTTATGATTAAATTTAAAAAGATATGTCTAATAAAAAGTCAAATAAGTCTACTGTAACCCTAGTATACATTCCCTGCCTGATAACTGAATGCTGCTAATGTTGATTCTACAGTATTGCTTTTTCTGTTTGCTTTCTGAATTATATACTTGCGGATATCCCTGAACAAAAATTTAATTTTTTTTCATTCAAATAATATTAATAATCCCCATATATTCTGGAAACAAGAAGTAAGAATCTTTTAACTATTTCTAGTACCATTAACATTGTTTCTTTCCAATTGCTTTAAAATTTCCACAAAGAAACTCATATGGATAATTAACTTGCAGCTTTGAGTTTCATGTTATATAGTTGCAACATTAAAAGAACTTAAGAATTCATGCTGCTCTACTGAAAAAGTCCCTGCAATTCAAACCATGCATATTTTGCTGTATGCATACCCTCTCCAGATGTTTGCCACTACCACTGTTTGCAGAATCCCATTCTTCTTGCTTCTTCCCAACTTGTTTTGGCCCTTGTTCTTCCAGAACATGCACTAACTCCCCCAAGAGTATTTATTAGCATTTTTTATTCAAAGGGATCACCTTCTGTAGTTCCTGTTGTTCTGCATCTCAACAGAGTGGGCTCTCTTTGCTAAAACGTATTTAGCTATTCTGCCTGCTTAATTTGCCTGCTTTGCAGACCACAAGCACTTGTTTACAATAAAAAAAGTATTTCCAAATCTCTGTTCTCAGCCAAATAACCCTTTGTTTATAGCTTTACACATGGAAAAAATGCATGGAAAAAGAAACACTAGGAAGCACGCAATGGCAAACCACTTCTGAAATCTTGCCAAGAAAACTCCAGGGACTTGTCCAGGCAATCGCCAGGAGTCAACATTGACCTGAAGGCACCCCCCACCAAAAGTCAGGAGAATAATAATAGAAAATAAACAGCATGTTTACTTACAAAATATTATTATTTCAACATATAAGGTTGCCTAATCAAAAGACTCAACTCATCTAATACAGTATTAGGAAAGCCTCAGTTACTTAAGTTTGTCTATGGCTAAGAACCTATCGTGTGCTCTCCTCCAATGAGTCAGGCAAGTACCTGAACTGAACAAGTCAGAGTCAAAAAAGACTGGAACTAAGAGGGCGTCAATATAACCAATAAGAGGTTTGTTACAGAGACATACAAAATGTTTTTTAGACAAGGAAAGGAATAAAGTGCAAAGTTCCTCCACAAATTACCTCTACATCTATTGCTTGTAGGGGGTCAATATATTTATAGGGGCTGAAAGCCAGTGTATGCAAAGTTGAATTCCAACAGGTATGACTATCAGTCATAGCACAGCTCAGCAGATTAGGACAAAGGGAAAAGAGAATAAGGGGAGGAAGAACTAAGAACAAACTAAAAGGAGTATTTTCTCATACAGAAGGTCCATTGTCAAGCTTCCCATAGCTGGCAAAACCAAGGAAGCAAGAACACAGATCTCAGCAAGTAGTCTGGGGCAAATACAGAATATTGGAAACTGTAAAAGAAATTTCCCACCCTCAGTTATACTGAGTTAATTAAAGTGGAGTCTCCTTAAAATGCTTTTTTTCTACTTCAGTAACTACACTGAGATGCCTTTCATGAGATAAAGATTCAAGCCTCTCTCCTGTGGCTTTTTCACAATCCCTTACACCCATATGAATTATAAGCTAGCCAGTTGAGCTATACAGTTGCTGCAAATAAATAAGTACATTAATTAATTTTAAAAGTATTTCTGAGCAGTACTTATCAATTTAAACAGATACTATGATCCCTATAAAAGTGCCAATGTAAATTTATTTTGGGCTTCCTTCAGACCAAGAATGTCAATCCAGCCTTAGGAACTGATATAATAAATTGGTCAAGATCAACAATGATTTGCTTCTAACTTCAAAACATTTTTAAGATGGCTTGTGGAAATCAATCATAGTTGGCATTTATTGCAGTTCCTGGTACAAGTGTACAGAAGAAGTAGAGGAAATAGACTTGCTACTGTTTGTGAATTTTATATAGATGAAAAATCCTTTTTATTTTTCTCTTACATTTGTTTCTGGAAGCCATGCTGTAATGTATGAAACTAGGTTCAGTCAGAATTGTGGACAATTGTCAAGGAGGAAAAACAGAATTTGAAATTCAGCTGGTCTCCTTATATTCTGATGATGATGGAAATGTCAGTATAAAAGCACATTGTAGAATCAAACAGTCATTCTTTTATACAGAAAAAAGGAGGAAAAACAGCAGGAACAACCATCTCCTAGCTGCAGACACAACATGCCAGTCAATATCTGATGATACCTTACTGTTCACAGGCAAAGCTAGAGTGACTACTGTATGGGATGGAAGCTAAAGGTGATGACTGAATTTAGATCAGCTACCAAATTCTTTGTTTTAAAATTTCTTATGCAAATACCTGAAGATATTTACATCTAACATTTTTTCTAACAGAGGTTCCAGTTCTTTTCACAACTAAAGCCTAGAAAGAAAAATGTCAACAACTGCTGTATTTCTTCTCATATAGATTCTGTATGTGCTGGGGCTTTTGGGTGAGGATCTATGGCGGACTAGACGTCCCTGAAGGAGTTGGGATGGCACTGCAGCAGAGATTGGTGCCCAGAGGGCGAATTCTGGCCAGCACAGTCCTGAGTGGCAGGATAAGAGAATTCCACTTGGTGAGTCAATATTCTTTCTGGACTAAAAAAGGGTTTTTAAAGATCTAAAAATTTTTTGGCAAAAAGCTTAACAAAAAATGGATAAAACGAAAAGCTTAACAAGGAGTGGGTAAGATCATACATCCTGATCTAGCACTAGGCCAGGATCTCCAGTGTACCTTGATGCTTTTCCCAGGACTCATTTAGGAAAAGTTACTCATTTCTTTTCCTAAATTATCTTGTTACCTCATGAGTAAAATGATCCACTTACCCTGTTCTTCATTCAAAAAGAAGGGTTAACATCCTAAAAAGTGTTTGTTGGGAAAAACAAGCAAACAAGAAGTGGATGAAAAGTTTAAAATGGATAAAGGGGATAGTTATTTTGAAATATTATTTTTTGGTTAAAGTACTTTTGAATAAATTGGAAATAAAATAGATAAATAGATAAATGGAACTTTGTGGTAATGTTTTCTATTTACTGCCATAGAGTGCAGACAATTGGTGGATTTTACAAAGCATTAATCTGCCAGTTATATTTCTCGCATTTCCTGCTAAATACCATCACTTTAGATTTGCTTTTATTGATGTTTAAAAAATTATGAGCACAATAGATATTCAATTTTTGCAGGAGTCTTCTCAGGCCTATTTGGGAATGGGCCATTAGAACCATATCATCAGCATATAATAAAATACTAATAAATTTATCAAGGATCTTTGGCATATGCGTGCCCACATCATACAGGAATCCAGGTAAATCACGGACGTAGAGATTAAAAAGCATTGGAGCTAGAATAGCCCCATTAAAGGTGGGTATACTCTTAGTTAAAGAGCCATTTACACCTGTATGAACTTAACCAAGAGTAAGAGTCTGGGTTCCATATTTAAGCTGGCCAATTTCTTCCACAGAATATTTCTATTTATCGAGTCAAAAGCCATGCTAAGATCTATAAATCGTAAACAGTTTCTTGCCATTTGTTAACTGCTTTGCTAGAAGATGGTATAAAGTAAAACAATTGTCTATTGTGGAGTACTCTGGTCTAAATCCAGCTTGTTCCTCCACTAACAGATTATTTTCCATAACCCAGTCTTCTATTTTGTTCAACAAATGCTTTGCATACATCTTGGCCACAATTCCAATAAGGCTTATTGGTCTATAATTTTTTGGATCACCTTTATCTCCTTTTTTATATAGGGGAACTATAATGGCAACTTCCCATCCGACTAGAATACAACCTGTATTATTTATATAGGTAAACAGCCCTGCTAATAGTGAGGTGCACCAATCAATATGAGTCTTAAAAAGTTCCAGAGATAAAAAAACTTCTCCGGGCACCTTATTAGATTTTAAGGATCAAATAATAATTTTGATTGCTGATACAGATACAGGAGGCCAGGGGGAAGATTGTCAAAGGGTAAAAAATCGGTACTTTGTTTATGCAAAAGACCCTGGTTAGGATTAGAAAATAAATTAGCATAATAATCCTCCCAGGTTGAAGCTGGAATGGGAATATCAAATTGGAATTTACATTCTTTCAACAAACCCGATATAGTATTCCAGAAGAAAACTGAATTTGTCCCTTTTGCCCAAACTCCCAAATCTGACCATAATATAGTTCTATAAGAAGCTTTCTTAAAGCCTATCAATTTCTTATAGTCATGCCTAATTTTTAGCATTTTTGCATGATTTTTTGTAGTAGAATGTCCCAAAACCTGACACATTACTACCCTCAGAAGTTTTCTACTGTGTAAGCAATCAGAATCAAACCAATTTGAACTAATTTGCTGACAGTTTCTAATAGGAAGTTTAACAGTTAAAAATTTTCTCAGCACATGACATAAGTCAGCATATTGGGTCAGGATTTTATCTGAACCTAAAGAAAAGGAAGAAATTGAGTTTCTCCAAGTCTGGGCCTATTCAGAATTCAAAAAGATTGATAAAGCCTTGGTATCAACCTTAGCCCAATTAAGTTTCCTGTCTTGCCTCACTTCAAGATTGGCTAATATCCTCTTATCATAGGACATATATAACCTTGTGTCTGATCTGCCTAGAAAAGAGACTGTGATTGGTTGATGATCACTATCCTCCTTCAGTAGGACTTGGATATCTGAAAACAGCTCAAACGTGTCTCAGGAAACACATATGTAGTCTAAAACACTGCTGGAGTTTCCTAAATGATATTTAAAAGGATATATAAAATCAGGTTCCTTACCACCTAAAATATGAAGGTTACATTTATAAATCGAGACCAGTTGTGAGCCTGCAATATTTCTTTTAAGGTCATTAGAAAGCCAGGGTGGATCATTTATTAAATAATCTTCAGGTATAACACCCAAGTGAACTAAGTTTTGTAGAGAGGCCCCCACCCTGGCATTGAAGCCTCCTGCTAGAATTACAGTGGCTTTAGGATGATTTATATTTATCTTTAACACTGTCTCTTCTAGATTTACCCAAATATTAGGAGAGAGATAAGACGTATGTGGTGGAAGACAAATGTTCAATAATACCAATTCAAAGAATTTATAAGACAATTTAATGGCTAGATAATGGGTAGAATAATCTCCAAGGATCAATTTCTGTCCTTGCCAGCCCAGCTCTGCCTTGGCAAGAATAATCAGTCCTTGTGGTGCCTGCCCTTTAGTCTTATACTTTTTTGCAGGGATAGTCCAGGAACTAAAACCTGGTAGTTGTATCTCCTTTTCATCTAGTGTCAGCCAGGTCTCCTGGAGTGCTATGAGATCAAAATTTGAGAGGAAATTCACCAGGTCCCCATCCATTGCTTTAGACTTCCAACCAGCAATATTCCATGTTAGAAACTGGATAGAATCTTCGTGCTGGGAGTTAATGGAAATAGTTGGAAGGGTATTGTAATTTTGGGTTAGAGCACAGGAATTTTTCAGTCATTCCACAGAAGTGATATTATCCAAAATCCCTTCGGTATCAAAAAAAAATTACACTGATTTAACATTTGCCTGCCTTCACCTCTGCCTAGCTGTTGAGTAGGCTCCAGAAAATTTTGAGAGAGGTGGTTATTTGGATAAGGTACTTTGGCAGGTTGGTAAGTCAAAATAGCATCAATATCCAGAAGAGGTGACGTTGAGCGAAGGGCGGCCGTGTTGTATTCTTGTCTAGGTGCAAAAAGACATACTGAAGATGATGAGGTAATGTTCTCATCAGTATGGGAATCATTAACGGGCAGCAACTTTGGGCTGTCGATTAATTTGCAGTCTCCGGGGATGGCTGAATTTGCAGGCTGAAGATCTTGATTAGGGTGTACTCTTGATACAACAACTTCCTTTTGTCCTGTTTTCTGGACAAGGCTCTCAGATAGTACAGAATGAAGCAAGTTATCCTTATTGTCAGATAAGAGATCCAAAGATATCAAATCAATTAGAGGTTTAGCTGATGCCCGGGTTAGTAGCAGTGTTCGTTTTAATTCATCCAGTTGTCTCAGTATTTCTTCTTTTTCAGAGTTTGGTAAGGCTTCAAAAGAGTTAATTAATCCTATTTCTAGAGCTTCTAGTGCCAATATTTTCTTGCATCATTTCAATATGATTATTTGGGCAGTGTCTTGTCAAGGACACTAGTGGTGCTGGGTTGCTGTGGTTTTTATCATTTGGCACACTGCCCGTAGCATGAGGCAGAGGAGTGTCAGCTTGAGATGTTAAGCCAAAAAGTGCAAATCTCTTTTCATCTCAGAAAACACGCAGTGAGTATATTTGAAAAGTGGAAAGAAAAGGTTTCATTTTAAACACCATACAGGGAATAGTGGGATGGTTAAAAGACAGTAAAATTCATTTATAACCTGTCATACTCTGAAACCATTCAACAGCACTCAGATCAATCATATGATGCTGGCAACGAAGAAGTGAGCTAAGTGATAGAATGATAGCACTTCTGGTGGACCAGCGTCCAATGTTAAATCTGTTGAGGACAATCCTTAAAGCAACTTGATTTGTTTGAAGTGTGCAGCTGTGCTTGTTTGAGCCTAACTCTTTGATAGAAGGTAAGACTGCCTGTTTTTGGTTGCTAAATTTGTTCTTCTGAACATTTTTGTTTCTTTTGGTTGTCCATAAACAAATCAGAATTGGTACCAATGTTTTGAGTTACTTTAAAAGCTGCTAGCTTTTCTCCATAGCTTTGCATGAAAGTTTCAAAGGCTGTTTTTAAAGAGTCCACCTTTGTGTTTATGGAAGTTAAACGTTCAAAAATTGAGATTACGGTCTGTGGTGTTAGCAAACATTGCCTTGCAACAAAACCTGTTGTGAATTCCTTTGGGGATTGCTTGACTTGCTCTTCCCCCATCAGAGATGTATTAACAGTGGGGGGAAGAAGTGAAGACAGGGGTTGAGTCAGGTGGTTTGAGTCCTCATGCAAAGTAGAGGACAGATCTAATAATTGTTGTTTTTCAATTTCAGTTTCCAAATCCCAATTCAATATATCATAACCGTTGGAAGTAGGGATGGAATAGAAATAATCTATTTTATTATTATTTTTACTCACAGTTTTCTTGTTCCTCACATAGTCCTCAATTTTTGGCTGCTTTGCAGGATTGAGTAGAATCTGAGCACCTGGGCTAATCCTATTGAGTTTCTTGTTCTTCCCCATTTTCTCTCTAATTATTATTATGATTTGCTTCCTTCCTCCTCCAAAATCTGTAGTAAGGCTCTAATCCAAAACAAGGAATCCAGTCTTGCAGTTAATGACGCAGGAGAAGGCAAGCTGGTTCCATTCCTGCTGGTCAGGTGTCAATCACAGTCTCCTTATTTCTATTAATATCCCCAACCCACTCTACACCTCCTTCATCCTAGGTATCCACTCTCCCCTCTGTTTTTATATAGGATAACTGCAACAAGATTATTATATGCACAAAGATGAAAAAATTCAGTATTACCTACAATGGAAGAATGGTTGATGAACATGATGGAACTTGCTGAGATGGCCAAATTGACTTGTTTGATCAGAGAAAAGAAAATATCTACGTTTATTGCTGATTGGAAACCCCTTATGGATTTTTGCATAAAACAGAAAAAAATGAATTTATGATTTATGGTTTTGATGATTAGATAGGATAGATTATAGAAAGAAGAGTCTCATGTTGTAACTTTAGAGAAGGATCAATTTATAATTTTACTTATAACTGCTGTAAAGATCAGAAGCCACTTCTTTGTATCTTTTTTCTTTTCTATTTTTCTATTACTTTTTTTCCTTTCTTGCACTTTTAGATTTCTCTCTGATTTCTTTTTCTTTTTTCTTTCTTACTTTCTATTAGTTTGTATTAGTTTTTATCTTCCTTTTTTAAAACGCTTAATAAAATTATTATTTTTAAAATTCTGTATGTCCTATAATGTGGTAATGACATTAATCACAAGCTGTGTGAGCAGGAATGGGAAATCACATGTTTAATCATCATCATCATTAGTTTTCTCTTCAGTTCATATATTCTTGCCATAATTAGAATTTATACTACATTATCTCAGCCATTCTCACTATAGCCCTGCTAGATTTCCAAGTGACACAGAAGTGGTTGAATCAATCACTCATATTATTTTATACTGTAGGTTTTATTTGACAATGCACCAAAAATTATTCCCATCATACAGGAACAAAAGGAAGCTCTTGCTAAATTCCTGCAGAGATTTCATAGTTGAGGGAGGACTTCTCCCATGAAGAAACATTTATAATCATAGCAACATTTGTAGTTTCTCTCAAAATTCTGAGAGCTGTTTTATTTCAGAAATATTCGTTTTGGTAAAATGTCAGAATAGCTCTGCATATGATATTCTCAATGCAATCAAACAGTTACTGCAATTTCATTTTTTCTTGCCAGGATCCCAGAGGTGTGTCATATGAGCTGGACACATCCTTTGAAACAGAAGAATCGCAAACTGAATCTTACTGTTTCTGCATGCAAAGAAGAGTCATTGTTATGGCTCTTTCATAGTGGCTCTTTCAACACTATGAATGCAACACAGCACATGAAGAAATAAGGCTGGAAATGACCAGCAGTAATTTAGGATCAACTCCTTAGTAATAACTAACAGCCACTGAAATGTCAGAAAAATACTGTCATATACTCATCCCATTCGTAATTTGTTCTTGGTTTGACTGCCAGCATTCCTCCCCAAATGATCAGAAGTGTTTTTAGACCATTTCACAAAGCTCCTTCAATAACCTCAGGTTCCACTCCACATCCTGAGCCAGCCAGTGGTCCTTCCAAATAAAAACAGAAGCAAGCCAGTTTCTTGCTCCCTTCCTTCATCATGTTTGCCTTTTTGTGAAGAAAGAGATGCAAAGGAACCATAGCTCCTTTGCGTCAGGAAGGAAAGAGAAATCCCAGAAACTGGAGGTGGAATGGGATACGAATTTCCACTAGTGATGAACCGCCTGCCCTTCAACTACAGAAGAAATATAGCAAATCTATCTTAATTGTGTTTCATCTACAGCAGCAATTTCAAGTTAATGGCATCATGGAAACGCTCAAGAGCAGTACCAACCCAGGATCAATGCTATTTCCATAAATCAGAGTCTGATGTGTGCATCCAGATAGTCACAGATATGAACACCCTATGTCTGGAGATACTCAACAAGGATTGCTATCACTTTAATACTTTGGGTGCCAACACCAATCCAAAAGAGAGTGCTCTGAACTGGAACTGGTTCTTCCCATATGCAAACCATAGAAATCTTCAATCAAGGTAGCCTAATGATGTGAAGTTAACCTTCCAACGGGTTTATCAAGACTAGAAAGCTATCTGGAATTATTGTTCCCACCAGCAACATTAATGTCTCCATTCCTAAAGTTTGGTGGCTGACGAACTCATTCACAGGTTTGAGATTTAAGATGGTTCTCCAAGTTCTGTTCTTCTTCCACACTGTAAAGAAAATAGAAGACAAGCTGGAGAAACTCTCCTGTGTCGGGACAAGCTCTAGCACACTAATCTCCAGTAGTGACTTTTCCATTCTGATACATTTCTCTTTGTTCATGGAGAGAAGGGAAGGCAGGAGCCTGTTTCTTAGTGTCTTTATGAATTCCATTCCATATTCTTACCCAACTGCCTCCTACATCCATCTGCCCCTACAAGTGTGTTCCTGGTGTGTGAGAATCTCTGCAGTTGCCCTCCCACCTAGGAGATGACAGTGCCAATTTGGGGTCCATTTCTTCTGGGATCTACCTCCTCTGCTTTGTCTATTGGGGTTCTGTTTGTGTGGGTGGTTCTATTTGCTGTTGGAATGAAAACTGGTCTAAGTAAAGTTTCCGGACCACAACATAAAGAATGCCCTTCTCTTGTACCTGATTTTTTTCTTTCCTCAGAGCTGTTCTCTACAAAGACTGCATCAATGGCTTCTCTAAATAGCTTATTCTGGTTTAAGTATGGTGAGTCTCTTGGTCACCTAACCCTCTTTGGAGTCCTAATCAGCATGATGGGGTTAGATAACACAGCTCATGACTCTCCTATTCTCCCTAGGCTCACCCTTCTTCCTCTGACAAATCACTCCAGTTGATATTCCTTAGAACCATTTTCACAGAGATGGGAAGCAGAAAGGCTTCACTCATACATCCTCCTTGCCTTACACAAGGATCCAGCCGTTAGAGGGCACTGCTGCTGGCACCACTTGTACTGATGTAGTTGTTGGTACTCCTTCAGGCTGCCACAGAGCCATCACAGTTGGCACCATATGCACCTGGGTCTGCTCTCTGGGGTGGGAGAGGGCCTCCAGAGGAAACCACAGTTGATACCACTTTTGCTGAAGCTGATGTTCTCCTTGCTGCTTTTGAAGATAACCTCTGGGGGTTCCATGCAGTTGTGAAGCTACAGAATCCAAACAATTGCAGCTCGGCTATCTCTGAGGCCTGCTCAAGAGTCATGTGATAGAGAAATTACAGCACTTTTTTTTCCCCCAAAGAGGCATACCAGTAGATGATTGAGAGCGTTACCCTGCATATGGAGTGTTCAATCAGTCTCTTCTGTTGTCACGCAGCCATAGGTGTTCAACCCAATCTTCCTCTTTTATTTCCGACCCTCAAGCTGGAACCAAAAGAAAAGCCACCACTTCTTGGACTTGACTTCCAGTAAGGCTAGCAAACTGACGCCCCACGTTGTGGGAGACATTGCAGCTGAAAGCCAGCTGGATGTGGATTCAGACTGCCTTTAATTCTCTCTGGATAAAAGAGAGATTTTGAGATTACCCTCATGTATTCCAGATAGCTGGGGGGGGGGGCGGGGTCTTGTGAGTCAGCAGCAGAAACTGATGTTTTTGTAGCCACTTGAGATCAGCTGGGAGCCATAGTTTTCACCATGCTCTGAGCCGTTAATGTAGCCTTTTAAGTTCATCTAAACCTCATCTTTTTAATCATCTTGGAGATTAATTTTTTTCTTATTCTTTAAGATTGAAAAATCTTCGGAACTGCAAGTTGGGTATTCACTGCATGAGTGACTGTTGAATCTATTTAAAAAGAAAGAAAATTGTGTTTCCAGCTTTGTATGATCTTCATTTTTTGCAATATATAACAAAAGGGAGACTGTAGTGTTGTTTTTTGGAAAGTTTTTGAACACTAAGGATTTGGAAGAAATTGATTTTAAGAAAGACTTTGAAGTTAATTAAAAAGACCCTTTGTGTAGGAAAAATTTCATGTTTATATTTTGACCTGAGAACTAAGCTTTGAAGGTTAATCACTAGAGAGCCACAGATGGCTACTTTAAAGGAAATGTTTTATAAGCTGCCTCAAGAAATGCTTTGACTATTTAACCCTATACTGGAACCAAAAGTTGCTACTGAAGAGAATTTGGAAGATCTTTTTTTGGAAGATAACTGAAATGGATTTTAAGGTGGACTTAAACAATATAAAAAAAACCAATACTTTAATGGCCAAGTATAAAACATACACAAGGAATTTATCTTCAGTGATAACAGCAAAATCAACGGTGCGTTTGGATAAGAGCAAAAAAAAGATCACATGGTATTCAGCAAAGCAATGGCATGAGGGAAAAAACTATTCTGATGTCTGGATGTTTTAACATAAGGAGCTCTATGGCGCCGTCCTGAAGGAAGAAGTTGGAACAGATTGTACCCAGGATGAGAAGAGTCTGCAGATATCCTCTCTGCCCTCCTTTTGACCCTCACAGTATATAGTTCCTCTACAGAAGGCAGATGGATTGCAATGATCCTTTCTGCAAACTTAACTATTCGTTGGAGTCTGAGTCTGTCCTGTTTGGTTGCAGAACCAAACCAGACAGTTATAGAGGAGCAAATAACAGACTCAATGATTCCCCTGTAAAACTGCACCAAGAGCTCCTGGGATAATTTAAACTTCCTAAGTTGCCGCAGGAAAAGCATCCTTTGCTGTGCCTTTTTAATAATGGCTGTAATGTTATACGTCCATTTCAGGTCTTGGGAAAGTATAGAGCCCAGGAACCTGAAGGACTCTACCACTGATACTAGACTGTTAAGTATAGTAAGGGGAGGAATAGGAGAAGGATTCTTCCTAAAGTCCACAATCATCTCCACGGTCTTAAGTGTATTCAGTTTTAGGTTATTACTACCACACCACAAGACCAGCTGTTGAACCTCCCGTCTATATGCTGACTCATTTCCATTTTGAATTAAACCAATGACAGTTGTATCATCTGCATATTTCAAAATTTTAACAGAAGAGTCCTTTGAAATGCAGTCATTGGTATAAAGGGAAAAAGCAGTGGAGAAAGCACACATCCCTGAGGGGCACCAGTACTGATTAACCGAGTACTGGAAATAATTTTGCCTAACCTCACATGTTGTTTTCTGCCTGTTAGAAAACTAATAATCCACCTACAAGTATGCACAGGCACAGTAAGCTGGATCAGTTTGTTGTACAGAATTTCTGGTACAATAGTGTTAAATGCTGAACTGAAGTCCACAAAAAGAACTCATGCATAAGACCCCGAAAGTTCAAGATGTTGCAGAATATAGTGAAGGGCCATATTAACAGCATCATCCACTGACCTGTTCCCCCGATAGGCAAACTGCAGTGGATCTAACAGGGGATCCGTGATGGCTTTCAAGTGAGCCAACATGAGCCTCTCAAAGGTCTTCATGACCACAGATGTCAATGCAACCGGTCTGTAGTCATTCAGCTCACTAATGGGGGATTTCTTAGGAACTGGGATGATTGTAGAACTCTTAAAACAAGAAGGAACATAGCCCGTCTTCAGTGATTTGTTAAAAATATGCGTGAAAACGGGGGCCAGTTGTTCTGCACAGACTTTCAGACACGAGGTAGTCACACCGTCTGGACCTGGAGCTTTTCCAATCTTTTGCTTTTGAAGCAAACCTCGCACTTCTTTTTCCAGGATCACCAGAGGTAATTTTTTGCTGTTATCACCGAAGATAAATTCCTTGTGTAAACAATATAATGTATAAGAAAGAGATGGAAATATTGGATTTACAAATGGAATTGGCCTATCATTTGAAAATTTAAAAAGGTACACAAATAATGTATCAAAAGAGGGATGACCCTTGTCATTTAATCTGTTAAATCTTGTTTAACAGATTAAACAAAAGATCTGTTTAAACTGGAATATAAGAGACTTACAGGAGTAGCTACATTGAAATTACGTATGGATTTTGATAAAGATGACAAGGATTTTGAGAGAAGAGACAAGAATAATAGAAGAAAACAAATGTTAAGAAATTTTATCTATGGGATTCAAGGATTGATGGAAGGAAGAAGAAAAAATACAAAACTGGTTTGATTAATTGGGTTATTATTTTTGGTTATGTTTAATGGTTACTTTGGATAACTCTTTTTCGGAAATGTCCAAATGGATGTAATGGATTAGTTAGTAATATCTATGTTACTACTTTTGGTATACAAATAAGGAGTTATTATTTTCGGTAATGTTTAATAGTTTTTATTTTTCTGTAATGTTTAATTGTTAATTGGGATTAATAATAGGTTGCTATCTCTGGGGATGATTAATAGTTGATTTTTTTTATCTTGTAATGTTTAATTGTTAATTGGGATTAGATTTTGATTATTAAGAGAGGGATTAGGGGATTATGTTTAAATGGAAAGGGGGACTAAATGCTTATGTTGTTAGTTATGTCCGTTAATCTTTACACTTTTATTGATTAATAAGGAGAAGTGAAAATTTAGAGATGGGTATAAAAATGGGTGAAGTATGGAATGAAGATGTATTTGGTAGTATTTTAAAAGATAGTGATAAATTGTTAATATATATACTTACTGGGGATAAAGGGGGAAGTTTCTTCTTTTTATTTTTATGGGGCGGATTTTTTTTTCTCTGCACTTTCTTATATTATTTTTTAATGTAATTTTGTATTAGGTTTTTTGTATTAGTTTTATTTGTTCTATATAAACTTTAATAAAATTATTGGAAAAAAGAAAAGAAAAGCCATCACTTCTTGCAGAAGGCAAAAGACTAAGAGGGAGTTTTTCTCCATCAGGCAGGAAGAAGTCTTAAATTGTGCCTTCTAGTTAGAAGAGTTAAAGTTCATCCTTTCCTGTTGGCTCCAGATACCTAGTCTGTTCTGAAGGCCAGAATTAATCAATGCAATGAGCTAGCTCTTGATATGGTAAGGATGAGTGTTACTTGGCCATTAATAGCCTAACATTGTACCTTTCCATCATCAGCCCCCTTTCCTAGCACAAACCAATATTTATATAATTCACTTAAGGTCTGACTATTTTGGGGTTATCAAATGTTTTATGGATCTGTTTTGTTACAAGTATGCATTAGGCTAGCAGTAGGCCACTTTTTTCAGCTGGTGGGTGATTTGGAATTTTAAGAGCATATTGCGGGCACTCTCACAAAATGGCTGCTATGATGAGTTAAACCAGAAATAACTTATTAACCGGAACACAAACATAGAAGATTTGTCCCTCCCATTTTTAGGATGTTCTTTATCACCTAAGATTGCATTTATCTTTCTTTTTAGGCAGATGACACATTTCTAAAGAAAGTACTTTGCTCCCGCCACTTATTATTTTATTTACTAAAAATGAGTAACGGGTTAGTATGAAACTCAGAAACATTCCTGTGAATAAAGATGAGGACTGAGGACAATGCTTTACATTAAAAAGTTAAAAAATATAAAGTCAGTTGAGGCATACACTAAGATGTCCACGAGCATCTTGTTTTCTATTCTTGCATCTTGTTCTCTATTCTTGCATTAGATATATTGTAGTAATCCAAATTTATTTTTATTAAAATAGATATATTCACCTTTTAAAGCAAATCTTTACAAGCCAGCTTATAATAAAATAAATTTTAAAGAGTTTTTAATATAATTTTATTAAGAATTTTGATTATAATAGTAAAATCTAATACAAACTAAAAGGAATAGAAGAGAAAGGAAAAAGAGAAAGAGAAGAAAAAAGTAAGAATATAATAAAGAGAAAAGAAATATATAAAGAAGTGACTTTCAACTTTTATCACAAGTATAAACAAATTTAGTAATCTTCACCCCCTCTAAAGTTACAATTACCTCTTCATCCCATATCCCATCCCTTATCTATAGATGATTCCATAAAATATAATCTTTTCAGTCCTGGTATCAGCAGAAAGTCCATAAAGGGTTGCCAGAAGCAATAACATAACTTGTTTTAACCTTGATCAAATAAACCAACTTTACATTCCTCCCTTTTGCTTCTAACAGTCCTAATCTTTAGTTCACTCAAATATTGTTGTAGGGTTTTATTTCTCTTCATTTTTTTCTTTGTCCCATCACAGAGAGTTCTTCAAGGCTTTAACAAGCCTCTTTTGTAAATACAATAGGAAAAAATTGTCCAGGTCATTCTCTTGGTTTATCATTTGTATTTCCCTTTTGAATTTTAAAACATCACCCAATTTCTTTTGTAGATCCTGTGAAACATCCTTTTCCAAGTCATTTTCTTGGTCTGTCAGTTGTAAATCTACTTTGATACCATCTCTATCTTGTCAGATAAAATTTGTTCTATATCTGTCATTTCTTCAGTAACATTTTTGGGACATAGTCTATCTATAGAAGCAGACATCATTACTGACATTGTTAATATTATGGCTACTAATTTCTGACTCCATTCTTCAAAAGTCTCCTTCAGTATTTTCACTGCTATAACGCAGTGTTGTCCAAACCTGGCCACTAAGATGAGTGGACTTCAACTCCCAGAATTCCCTAGCCAGCCATGCTGGCTGGGGAATTCTGGGAGTTGAAGTCCACTCATCTTAAAGTGGCCAAGTTTGGACAACACTGCTATAATGTTTTGCATTCTATAGGCTAGTATTTTTTTCCTCTACCTAAAATCTTTAGTCCCCTCTAGTGTCCAGTTTTTAAATCATGAAATTACTCATCTCTGTTATGTCTTCCAAAAAGCAAAACAGATCTATTTCCCACAAGAAGCTGTTTGATCTTTATAATTAATTCCAAAGTCTTATTGTAAAAGTTTCAATATTCCAAATTTATCTGTAACCTTAGTACTTTTATAACTTTGTAAGATCAAAATCTTATTTAGCTTTTTCCTGTTTGTTTCAGATTCTTTAAATTCTTACTCTTATAATTAATTTTTCTTTTGTTCAGAGTTTAATATAAACTCACCCAATGAAGACTTTTCAAACTTGTCATTCTGAAGATCTCTAATAGCTTTAAGATGGGCAATTTCTGAAAATGTTTAGAAAGTGAGGTTTGCAAACTTAGTGTCCTTTAAAAGGCTCCCACTTAAAATGGCTGATCCTGTTGTCTTCCAGCACTCAAACCTGCAGAAAACTGCTGTCCTGGGGTCTCCTCACGAGGAGCAGCTGTCTAGAGCACATATGGGTGATCTCCCATCCTCTCCTTATCCAGAAAGGTTCCAAGGAACCAGTCTACTCACCAGTTCCTTGATCTTTGCTGCAGTCATCAGCTCCGCTTTCACAGAGCTGTCTTCAGTTCACCATGCCTCCCCCGGAAGTCAAAATATTTTAAAGGTTTTAAAATATTAATATGTAGTTCAAAAAATAGTAACCAAATGTGGGGAATCAATAGTAACACTAACTAAAATATTGCACTTATTCCACAAACAATTATTCTGAACCAACTTTCTGTCTGATTCTATTCAATTTATTTGAAGGTATTTTCTAACAAATGAATGAACACATTCCTGCACGAGCTAAGTGGGAGTTTAAGAATGACAGCAGTCATCCAAATGTGCACTGAAAGTAAAGAAAAACAACTCTCTATAGATGTGCATCAAATTGTTGGCCATATTTCCAAAAGATAAGGATATTAGAAACATAATGAAGAGCTTTCATATGTGTCTGAAATCATGGGAGATAAAAGCAGAACAATTCCACAGAGTCACAGTTTCAGGTTTTACATGTTCCTAACCCTCATTTTATAAACAAGTTATAAAATTTATAAGGACAATTCCATAGAGAACAGGGTTCAAATGGCTAATCCTATACCGGCACTGATATCTAATCAACTAAAATAAATTAAAAAAGGTTTAATTGAAAAAAAAAAAAGAAATCTTAAGAATAAAAATTTAGAATTACCTTGTTCCAGCCTGAAACACAAAGAACGTTTTGCAGCTTCCATCTCAGGGCTTGGATTATCAAGAACATGTCGGCACCACTGCAGAGGACTCAGTGACTTTTCTTGGGGCATGATACACTTAGCAGGGGCAGCATATAACCTAAATAGAAGCAGAGAAAATCCTTCAGGACAATATATTCTTAGTAGTGATGCTAGCTATGATTTTCTACCTTTGGCCTCTGAAGATGAAGTACAAGTCCTAAAATTATACAATAGCTGAGGCATATTTCAAACCACATTAGATTTAGACCTATGTAAATCAGGATCATGTAACTATTTATTCTTCCAAGAATGGAGATAACAGCGTGAGTCTATAAAGTGAAATAATATGAACTTAAAATAAAGGTCATACAGCTGTTTACAAAATGATGTTCTCTTAGCCAGAACCTTCTTATAAACCACCCAGATGAATCTCACGTGGCAATAACACAGCTGAAGGAGATTGAGGAAGCACCCCTCCTCAGAAACGGAGAAGATGCAATGGAGGAAGAAGTGCTGCCCATAGACATGGACAAATGCCTGATGTGGAATTCACTGGAGAGCCAGCCTGGTGCTGTGGCAAAGGTGCTGGCCTAGAAACCAAGACTCTGAGTTTAGCATGAAAGCCGGCTGGGTGACTTTGGGCCAGTCCCTCTCTCTCAGCCCAACCCACCTAACAGGGTTGTTGTTCTGGGGAAAATAGGAGGTGGGAGGATTAGGTATGTTCACCATCTTGAGTTATATATAGAAAAGGCAGGATAAAATAATAAGAATAAGAATAAGGATGATGATGATGATGATGATGATGATGATGATGATGATGAAGAAGAAGAAGAAGAAGAAGAAGACGAAGAAGAAGAAGAAGAAGAAGAAGAAGAAGAAGAAGAAGAAGAAGAAGAAGAAGAAGAAGAAGAAGAAGAAGAAGAAGAAGGCAGAATGGGATAAACATGTAGGAATAACTAAAGACTTGGCAGGTATATCTCAGCAAATGAATAAACAATTTAAGGAAACATCATGGCAAGTAGCAGATATAGTTCAGGTAGCCAGCAAAGTTTACAATATGGCTACAAATAATACTAAACAAATAAATAAGACTCACAAGAATATTTCTAAAATTAAGACTGAATTGGCAGATATACAGGATCATAACAGGAGAAACAATTTAAGGATTAAAGGAGTGTCAGAGAAAAGTGGAATGACCTATTGGACTACTTATCATATTTCTAAGCTGAGTTCTGATTTGAATCTAACAGATAAAAACACTAAAGATGCTTATCAGGTTTATTTTCCTAGGAATACACAGAAACCTAGAGATATCTCAGTCAGATTTGTTAATTCAAATATAAAATACAAAATTATAAGAAAATCACATGAGCTGGAGGAGATTAAATGGGATAGTGGGAGAGAGTTCTTCCAAGACATAGCATGGCTACAATGCAGCAAAGAAAGAAATTTAAACCACTGACAGAAAAGCTTATTCTGAACGAGATTCGTTACAAGTGGGGGATCTCCTTTCAAGTTAATTGTTTTTATGTCACAAGGAAGAAAACACTTCAACTGTGACTGAGATGCACAGCTTGCTGGCAGAGCTCTCTAACAAAGAGTAAAGGAAGCCATCATTCCATTTGTCCTTGGAATGTGGAAAGTAGGGTCAACAACAACTGAAGATTAGATTACAAATGCTGCACTGAGTTGCAGAGCAAAAGAAATTATATTGACTGTATTAACTCTTTTTGAGCCTTTAGATTTAGAGGAAGGGGGACAGGAAAGAGTTAGATAAATAGGGAAAAAATTAAAAGAATATTGTAGGTTAAACTATGCCGAGGCATTATAGAAATTAATATTGGGAGCTTCCTGGCTGGGGAGGGGGAGAAGGAAGCTCAGTAATCACACACATCCCTTAGACTGTAAAGAGGATCCTTAAAGGATCCTCTGCCATTTCTTCGCTATTGGTCTAAGTGGGATTGGAGGGTATGAAGGTTAGTTATGGAGGTATGGCACAGGGAGGGGATGGGTTGGGGAGGGATAAGGGAGGGGGTGAGTTTCAAAGTGGGGAGGGAGAATAGGAGGAGAGAAATAACACAGAAAAAAGAACGTTAATATTATACATGTTGTTTAAAACATCAGGCAACATAACAAAAGATTCTGTGAGTTTTCAAAAATTCCCTGGGTGTGAGAAAATATTATTTGCACAGAGAAAGTAGATAGAGATATTCTAAAAATGCAGGTAATGAGAAAACAATATATATATATATATATATATATATATATATATATATATATATTCTACTTTTATGCAATACCCTGCACCAGGGAGAACTAGAATCTTAGAAACAGTATAAGATAATTCTGATCTTTAAACTGGGTAAAAATTCTCAGGAATTGGCATCTTACAGACCCATCTCACCCGTATCAATCAATCTGGTTTCATTCCAAATTGAAATATAGCTACTCCTATCAGGAAAATTATTAAATATTAATCAAATTAGTAAAATTAATAAACTGTTCCTTAGAAACTTTAAAACTTTTTAAAGCTTTCGATTCTTTCAAACTACAATTGTTAAAACAAATATTAAAGAAATTTAAATTCAGCTGGCTTTTGCAGAAGACTGAGTATATTTATGGACCAACTAAAGCTCAGATAAGACTTAACTGTTATTGATTCATATTCTGTTATTGAGAGGGCTGCCTCTTGTCACATCTGTTATTCAACCTAGCCACAGAAGCGCTTAGCAATAGCACTCAGATTTAACAATCAGATTTATGGGATGAAACTGGGCAAAAAGACCTATCTTTTAAATTTATTTGCAGATGATATGGTTCTGAGTCTCTCAAATGATAACTAATTCAGTTAACTATATTAAGGAGTTAGAGGAATTTGAAGAGGTATCAGGACTATCAGTTAATTTCCACAAATCACATCTGATGCTTTTTCACACACACCCAAAAATTCAAAAGGAAATTTCTATAGATTTAGGGATTTAAATAGTATATAAATCTTTAAAATATTTAGGGATCATTATTACCAAAAACATTAAGAAAAATTATTAATATTTATATACCAACATGGAAGTAATTAAACAGGGAAATGAAAAGTTGGGCTACAAAACATTTCAACATTTTAGGGCAAATTGCAGCAGTTAAAATGAAAATCCTTGCAAGGCTCAATTTTCTATCTCAATGCCTCCCAGTGGAAATTCCAAAACAGGTTTTAACATATTGGCAAAAATAATAAAAGTGTTTACATTCATGCAATAAATAAATAAATAAATAACCCTATAGATAAGTGGCCACGAGATTGGAAAAGGTCAGTTTACGTTCTAATTCCAAAGAAGGGCAACGCCAAAGGATGCTCAAACTATCACACAAGCACTCATTTCACATGCTAACAAGGTTATGCTCAAAATCCTACGAGCTAGGCTTCAGCAGTACGTGAACCGAGAACTACCGGATATACAAGCTGGATTTCGAAGAGGCAGAGGAACTAGAGATCAAATTGCCAACATTGGCTGGATCATGGAGAAAGCACGAGAGTTCCAGAAAAACATCTACTTCTGCTTCATTGACTATGCAAAAGCCTTTGATTGTGTGGATCACAACAAACTGTGGCAAATTCTTAAAGAGATGGGGGTACCAGACCAACTTACCTGTCTCCTGAGAAATCTGTATGCGGGCCAAGAAGCAACAGTTAGAACCGGTCATGGAACAACCGATTGGTTCAAAATAGGGAAAGGTGTACGACAAGGCTGTATACTCTCACCCTGCTTTTTTAACCTATATGCAGAGTACATCATGAGAAATGCCAGGCTGGAAGAATCACAAGCCGGAATTAAGATTGCAGGGAGAAACATCAATAACCTCAGATATGCAGATGATACCACCCTAATGGCAGAAAGCGAAGAAGAACTAAAGAGCCTCTTGATGAGGGTGAAAGAAGAGAGTGCGAAAGCTGGCGTGAAACTCAACATTAAAAAAACTAAGATCATGCATCTGGACCCATCAATTCCTGGCAAATAGAAGGGGTAGAAATGGAAGCAGTAACAGACTTCATTTATTTGGGCTCCAAGATCACCGCAGACGGAGACTGCAGCCATGAAATTAAAAGACGCTTGCTCCTTGGGAGGAAAGCTATGGCAAGCCTAGATAGCATATTAAAAAGCAGAGACGTCACCTTGCCGACAAAGATCCGCATAGTCAAAGCTATGGTTTTTCCAGTAGTAATGTATGGCTGTGAGAGCTGGACCATAAAGAAGGCTGAACGCCGAAGAATTGATGCCTTTGAACTGTGGTGCTGGAGAAGTGTCCCCTGGACTGCTAGGAGGTCAAACCAGTCAATCTTAAAGGAAATCAACCCTGATTGCTCATTGGAAGGATTGATAATGAAGCTCAAGCTCAGATACTTTGGTCACCTAATGCGAAGAGAGGACTCTTTGGAAAAGACCCTGATGCTGGGAAAGATTGAAGGCAAAAGGAGAAGTGTGTGTTATCATACACACAAAGGATGTGTGTTTTGTCATACATGCAGAGGATGAGATGGTTAGATAGCATCACTGAAGCAATCAGCATGAAACTGAGCAAACTCAGGGAGGCAGTGAAGGACAGGAAGGCCTGGCACAATATGGTTCATGGGGTCACAAAGAGTCGGACACGACTTAACAACTGAACAACAACAACAACAACACCCAAAGTCACTGGACCTGATCATACTGTAGGTATGCTTAACTTCAGGTACAAATAGGTTTTATGGATATTTTGTATTCTGTATCCTTTTGTCAACCTTTTGTATTTTTTTGGTCTATGACCATCTATTTTAGTAAATTAACTGAGTTGACTTCCCAGCAGTCTCCCATTTAAGTACTAACCAGGGCTATCTTCCAGATTTCCAAGTGGCACACCACTGTTGCCAAAAACTCTATGTGTTACCTGGATTTGAATTCAAATGGAGGGGAGCCTTTGTGTAATTGCTTTTTGTCATACACACACACACACACATACGTGTGTGTGTGTATGTATATATATACACACACACACATGTATATATACATATATATAGCTGTATACAGCTCGCACAAGTCGCCATCAAGTGCGGCATATACCAAGGTGATGCACTGTCCCTGCTGCTGTTCTGCATAGGCTTAAACCTGCTCAGCCAGTAATCACAAGGGCTGAATATGGGTACAAGTTCAAGAGTGGAATCACCATCAGCCTCCTCCTCTACATGGATGACATCAAGCTGTATGCTAAGAGTGAATGAGACATCGACTCACTGATCCACCTGACACGGATCTACAGTGAGGACACTGGGATGTCATTTGGACTGGAGAACTGTGGCAGGATGATAGTAAAGAGAGGGAAGGTAGTTAAGACTGATGGAGTGGAACTACCAGTGGGCTACATAGCAGACATAGAGACCAGCTATAAATACCTTGGTGTCCCACAGTCACATGGGAACCATGATGAGGAGGCAAGGAAGACAGCAACATCCAAGTACCACCAAAGGATAAGACAGGTCCTGAAGAGCCAGCTCAATGGGAAGAACAAGATCCATGCCATCAACATGTACGCCCTGCCAGTCATCAGATAGCCTGCCGGTATAATGAGCTGGCCAAAGGAGGACATGGAGGCTGCCGATGTGAAGACCCTGAAGCTCCTCACAATGTACGGAGGTTTCCACCCCAAGTCCAACACCCAGAGATTGTACATGAGCCACAAAGAGGGTGGGTGGGGTCTGATGAATGTCAAAGTCACTGTCCTGGACAGAGTACATCAGTAAGATGGCACCCAAAGATGAGCTGCTGAGAGAATGCCTCAGGCAGGAGCAGACATGGGAAGAAGTTCAAGTGGAGGAAATACCATGGCAAGACAAGCCCCTGCATGGGATGTACCATCAACAGATAGCTGAGGTGGCTGACATCAGGAAATCCAATCAGTGGCTGGAAAGGGCTGGACTAAAAGACAGCACTGAGGCACTCATCATACCAGCATAAGAACAGGCACTAAGCACCAGATCCGTAGAAGCAAGGGTTTACCATGCTAGACAGGACCCAAGGTGCAGATTGTGCAAAGAAGCCTCAGAGACAGTCCAACATATAGTGGCAGGGTGTAAAATGCAGGCAGAAACAGCATATACTGAATGGCACAAGCAAGTAGCTGGCATTGTGTACAGGAACATCTGCACAGCATATGGGCTAGACCCCCTCCCAAGTCCAGATGGGAGATTCCACAGAAGGTTGTGGAGAATAATAGGGCTAAGATCCTGTGGGACTTCCAGATCCAGACCGACAGGCAGGTACTGGCCAATCAACCAGACATCGTGGTAGTAGACAAAGACCAGAAGATAACGGTAGTGATAGATGACAGCAACATCAGGAAGGAGCATGAGAAGCTGGAGAAGTACCAGGGCCTGAAGGAGGAAATAGAGAGGATGTGGAAAGTAAAAGCCAAAGTGGTCCCAGTGGTGGTAGGAGCACTCGGGGCCGTGACTCCTAAGCTGGGAGAGTGGCTCCAACAGATCCCAGGAACAACATCAGAGCTCTCTGTCCAGAAGAATGCAGTGCTAGGAACAGGTAAGATACTATGCAGAACCCTCAAACTCCCAGGCCTCTGGTAGAGGACCCGAGATTGAGGAAGACACGTACACACACACACACACACGCTTATGACTGATTTTACAAAATTGTGTGCTAGTGAAATAAAAATAAAAAGAAGCTTTTCTTCACAACTATGTTGTTTAATATTCACCAAAAAGCCTCATGAGAGACAAGCAACTTAGCTCCTGAAAAAACCAGGAATTGTTTGTTTATAGTTGTAGTTATATGGGCCAGAATTGGTATGGCCTGGAGCACACGCATACTAAGATGATGAGTGCCAGCTAAGGTCACTGCATTCAAGACTCACAGAAGCTTTTCAGTAGTCTTCAGAGGCAGCCACAAGTATAATGCATTGTTGGCAATCTTCAGATACTGGAATAAGACACTGACAGCATCTACTGTCTGACCTGGGCTGGTGATATACAGTTGGTATTGTTAGCATACACCCCAGAGCAATAGATGATGCAAAGCTCCCACAGCTGGCAAACCAAAAAAGTGATAACTACACAGATTTCAGAAAAGTATATTTAATGCTAGTCAGGAAAAAAGTATTGAAAATTGTAAGAGTAAATTCCCAGGCAGACTTATAGGACTTATCTTTCCTTTCCATTGCCCTCACATCTGGGTATGTAGCCTCTTCTCACATAAACTGAACTCCTTTTCCCAAACCTAATTCCCAGTCTTTCACACATGAACTCTTCTTCTGTTAAAAGTTTTGGGGGCGGGGGGGGGGGGAACGACAGTATCAAACTCAAGGGAATGGACGCCTGGCTGATCTCTCCACTCCCACTGACATCCACTAAGGAAGGACAGAATCACTGTAAAACAGTGCCTACAATCCCTACAGTTGCAGGCAGACCAGAAGGACACAATGGTCAATGGTATTAAACGCCTGGGTTTTTTTACGTTGCTTCTACCAGGTAAACAGAACTATAACGTTTTCAATAAGGAGCTGGCTGTGGTAGACAGCATTCCAGCAATAAAGGAAGGTGCAGCCCATCCAGCACAGGTATATATAGATTACAAGAATTTAGGGGTCCTGCAGAAAACACACCCTCTCACACCTCGACAGATCAGGTGGGCACAATTTTTCTCCTGTTTCAATTTTTATGTCCCATATATTCCTGGCTGACAGAACAAGCTTTATCATGTAAACTTGAATATGACCTTTCTTACTCATCTCCCCCTACCACAATCTTTCAGCCAAGCAATTTTGCCTCTCCTGTTTATACATTCTCTTTCTTTAAAGGAAGAAGTGCTACAACTCTGCCATGATAGTAAAACTGCTAGACATGGGAGATATCTGCATTAGATACTCAAGAGTGGCCAAGAGTGAGGGCAAATGTCAAGGATTATGTTTCCTCTTCTCACATTTGTCACAAAGCAAAGTCTTTTCCTGGAAAACTGGCTGGCTTCCTCCAGCCTCTGAGTTCCCCTCTGTGCCCTTGGAAATGCACCTCAATGGATTTTATTACTGATCTCCCCTCTGTACAGAGTATACTAGCATTCTTGTAATTATGACAGCTTATTTCATTCCTTCCAAGAACCTTCCATCAGCTGAGGAAACAGCACAAGTTTTTAAGACCACACTTTTAGACACCACAAACTAGTTAATCATGCCATCTTGAATTGCACATCTCAATTAACCTCCAGGTTTTAGAAGGTCCTCTTTCAATTATTAGACATTAAAATCCATTTGTCAGCTTTTTGACATCCAGCCTCTAACAGTCAAATTAAACATATAAACCAAATTCTGAAGCAATATCTACAGAGTTTTGTCTCTTATCAACAAGACAACTGGACCGAACTACTGCCTCTTGCAGAATTTGCTTCCAACAACCAAATGCTTTCTTCCATCGGTGTGTCTCCTTTTCAGGCAACCTGTGGTTATCACCCTTGCACTTCTTCCTCCAGAACTCCTGTATCTGCAGTTCGTCGTGCTCAGACTTTCTGCAGGTTAGGCAAGCTCCTCAGCTCCTCTTAAAAGAAAGCCAGATTTGGAAAAAGCTGCGTACCAGTGAGTGACAGATGCGCACAAGCAAGACGGCGCCAAAAATTGCAGTAGGACATTTGGTGCGGCTTTCAATTAAGTCTTTATTTTCTGCCCAACTCTCCCGAAAACTGGACTCAAGAGTTTACTGGCTCCTTCCCAATTATTCAGCAAATTAACCGAATGGTCTTTCATCTACAATTGCCTGCATCAATGAAAATGTACCCTGTTTTCCATTAATTGCTACTTGTGTGGGAGGACCCCACCCCACCCCCCACAGCTTATGCTCTAGGACGGTTCCACCTCTTCCCAGTTCTGGTACATGGCAGGAAGAGTATGAAGTAGAAGCTATTCTGGATTCTAGATGCAAGGAGAAGCAATTCAAATATCTGATGTGCTGGAAGGACTATCCAGAATTGGAGATCATGGAAAAGTGCAACAGTTGTTCATATCCCATGCTTTGTACACCAGTTTCATCTAAATTCCCAGGAAGGCCCTATGCCCATGATCTGCCACTGCTACAAAGTGACTGTGGGTCCAGGATGAAGAGGACTCTGTGTTTCCCAGCATAATGGGTCTCCAGAACTGATGAGTGTGTAGCCAGGGGTAAGAGCAGGATCTTGAGCTCCATCTACCTCTAGGCTGCAGGAGTTGCCGTGTATTGTGGGGGAGCTGCCAGATGGGCATAAGGAGGATCAGCTCAGGCAATAGCAGGAAGAAGGGGGGAGTGCCCACTCTTTCTACCTCTGCCAGGACTTGTCTAGTGATCTCAGGAAGCTGTTGAGTGAGGGGGAGAGGAGTGAATCTGATTCTTTTCTCCATGACTCTGTTCCAGGGTTTTCTTTGCACATGGGACAGGAGACTGAGTCTAATGGGGAGGTAATATAGGGACCCATAGAGATGACCTTGGAGAAACTATGCAGAAACCATTGCAACAGGTGCCAAAACATGCTTCAAGCCTAGGAAACAGAGAAAGTATTAGGAAGAGTCTCATTCTGGCTTCTCCCTGACTCCCTGGAATATAATAGGAAGGAAACAAAAAATGCAGTCAGGCTTGCAAGATTCTGTTACAACAGCTTCAATCAGTATAGTCCTAGTCTTTCTGTGGTATTTGTTTCCTGATCTGGACAACCTCAAAGGGCTGACCATAACCTAGTCTGTACTTATTAAACCTAATAATAATAATTATTATTATTATTATTATTATTATTATTATTATTAATAATAATAATATGTTATAACATTATATAATATATATATAAATAATAATAATAATACAATCTACTTACTAAATGGTGTGTGTGAAAACTCTTAACCAAAGCCACCATGAAGAACCATCTAGTGATAACTATGGCATAACAAAGATTGCAAATTGGAATGTAGAATAGTAAAGGATTAAGATTGTAAATTCATGAAAGAAAATAAAACTATATATGTGTGTAAACTAACAGGAACAGGAATGATGTCTCTACACGTTTTGAATGAAGATTGCCTGATCTTATGGTGAGAAATGGATGAAAACATGCAGAAAAGTGAAGATATAGGTTCAGTTATAAATGAAAGAGCTAAAATCTATGTCAGAAAGTATGAATTGATTGTCATGGATACGTAAGAAAATAAGAATCCATAGGATAGCAATAGTTGCATGTTACAGTCCAGTGAATGATGATAATGCTAGGACAGGATGAGTTTTGACAAAAACTGTGTAACATTCTGAATGAATGCAATGCAAGTAACATGAATGCATAGGCAGGAATGAGACAAGAGTATAGAAAAAGTGATCCAGCCATTTGGCAACCCAAGAGCAAATGAGAATTTGTAACTGGTGAATATCTTTTCACCAAAAGAAAAGGACCTGTTTGTTTTGACTATGTAGTTTAAGCATATATCTAATCATACGGACACGTAATAAAAGAATATAAATCTAAAAGCGTGGTTGATTGGCTATGATGAAAGATTGAGATAATTAGTGAAGGAATCAAGAGCGAGGAGAGGTACTCAGTAGGATTGACAAGAGCAGATCTTGAGAAAAAAAGGACATAGGAGAAAAGAAATGAAGTAACTCCTTCAATACTTTAGTCATTGCATTCATTTAGGCAGGTTCACTGCTAGAAATGACAAAACCAACAGGTGTCTGTGTTGTATATAGTCCAATGCTATAATGTTCTATCTGGGTCCAGGATTTTTCTGTATTTCATCTCTCCAACTCATAGGTGGTCAATCTTGCAAGCATCTAAAGGAGCTACCAATATTTCATCTTTGAAATATCCATTGCCTTGCATATTTAAAACATGCTCTATTCATAATTTCTTTCTGTGCCACTTTGATGACATCTTCAAATTGGTTCTACAGTGAATTTCTACATTTCAGATTTGGCGTCTGAATGAAATTTTTAGTATTTGCCCTTCCACCACATACTGCATTACTCAAAGCTTCTCTATTCCAGATTTTCTTAGATTCTACACTTTGCAGCCATAGGTCATTTCTGGTATGACTATGGTGCTGAACGTGTCTGTTCTTGCTTTGGTGTTTTTCATGTGTTGGACAACTGGGTGGCAGAGGTAATTGTCTAAAGACCCATCTTAAACTGAGCCATGTAGCTGTTCTTCAGCATGATATCTCTTAGTCAGTTGTGTGTATGGCACTGATTTCTTAGCCAAGGTAAATGGAGTTGACATTCTGTATCTGCTCATTATCTAGTTACATTTCATGATATGGTTAGAATTAGATTCACAAGCTTTGGGAGATTTTTCTATTGATTTTCAGGCCAACCGCTGTGCTCTACCATGCGGAGCTCTTTTAAGCATTACTCAGCTTTTAAGACACTGCAGCTGATGATTAAAATATCTTTGGTGAACCAGTGTGGCTGCATTTCTTGCCATTGATATTGATACCTTTATCTCCCCAGCTGAATCACTTAAATTCTGGAATGTTTTACAGAAGTAAAGAGTTGAAGTTTGATTGCTGAATATGATACGAGCAGTATATAATGGAAGTAAAGCATGTGTGAGAATAAAGAGAATTCTTAGCAAATTGTTCAACATTGAGCAGGAGTAAACAATTACATGTGATGTCTTTGTTTAATGTATTTATGGATAAACGCTTAAGGAAGGCTTGTGGTGATGTTAGATCACCACAAAAGGATCTGTGTCCTTTTGTACACAAATAATGCCATACTAATGGCTGAGATTCTGAAGAAATGCACTGACTATATGATGCAACGAGGAGTATGGAGCTGAAGTTATCAAAGATATTTGATATGGGGTACAGAGCAAATGTTTCTTCTTTCCACATGATTCTAGATATACTTTTCTCTGGAAGCATTTTAAATTTCACGAGGAGGAAGCATCAAAGAAGGTACGGTTGTAAGAAAGTGAAGAAGAATGAAGCAGTCTTCTCTTCCCAAACTTCTCCACTTCTTCTGAAAAGACTGTATTTCTCCTACAATGGCTCCAGTTTTTTCTAACAATGGAGAAAAAGCCCACTAGCTTTTCTGACTCTTGGAGTTTATACCATTTTCTGCAGTGAGAAAAATCATGAATGCCACCTCCATTTTCATTCCTTTTGCAGGCGCCCTTATTGCTTTGCATCTATTCAGAAATAGGGCCGTGCCACCACAAGGGCTGCTGACCATAGTTCTGAAATCCACGTGCATTTTTCCAAGCCATGAGATTTTCTATGACCCCACTGAGGTGGCAGTACCCATTCATTTTCAACTCTACCTCCATTTCAAACACGCATGTAATACCAAGTCACAAGCTCCACAGATTGCAAAAAGACTGGCTCATTTGGGTTCCCCAGCTTTTCCCATTTTATATTTTCTTTCCTACATTAGACTGTACATAGTTGTCGTCTTTCAGACAGCACCAACCTAGAATCTTGACGGGCACCATGATTATTATGCACAATACAGTCAAGGCAAAGCAGCAAAGAATGAAATGCTACCCAATTTCAGTCACTGGCTCCATGCTGAATTTTATTTTAAGAATCTATACCCTTTCCCATTTTCAGAAATAATCCTAAAATGTACATACATGCTCATGTGTGGCGTTTATCCACCAATAAGTACAAAGACAGGTCTTTAAAGCCCAGTGTTTTTAAATGTTTTTTTTTTAAACCGCACATGCAAAAAGGCAGGTTGGAAGCAAATGGAGGACTTGGAAAGCAGCAATGGGTTGAATAATCAGCAAGAAAAACGGAGATGTTCGGGGACCAGGGCAGATGTAAATAACAACCGAGCTCAAAGAGATAACAAGATCAAAGAGGACTGGGCAGCTAATGCTAGAAAGGTGGGTTTGGAAAGCGCCAGCTGGATACGGAAAGAGGAAGGGGCTTCCCTCATAAGAGACGCAGGAAATGAGGGGGAAAGGGCAAGGCGGGAAGCAGCTCTTTGTGCGGAGAACTTGCAGCGCGCCCGCGCGTGATAGATACCTACCAGGTTTCCTCCTCCACGAACTGCTGCTGCTGCTCTTCTTCCTTCTCTTCCCGGCCAGAGCAGCTCAGCCCTTGGAGATCCAGTATTTCCACCTCATCCAAAAGGCTGGCCGAAGGCATAAGGGCGGCAGTGGCGGCGGCGAAGGCCTCGTGGGGTCCCCCGGTGGGGGATGGCTTGAAGTAGACGAAGGGCTCGGCTTGGCACACGAGAACTGGCGCTGGGTTCGACACGCCGGCCGGCGGGGAGCCGCTGCGGGGAACTTGCGCAGCGGCGGCGGCCGCGGCAGATAGCAGCCGCGGCTGCAGAGGACTGCTCGGGCCAGGCGCTGAAGAAGGGGAGGTAGCAGCGGCCCTATTGCGCAGCTGCTCGTTTTGCTGCTCCAGCTTGCGCACCAGCTCTTGCAGCTTCTTCACCTCCAGCTCGGCGCTCACGGCGCCTGGCTTCACCTCCGCGACCATCGGCTTTACCAAAGCGGCCTCCATGCCCGGAGGCACCTGAGAATGGTGCGCAAGAGCCTCCCCTCCTCGGCGAAGACGATCCCCCCCCCCCCCGGGTTTCTCTCGGCAAGCGCCCTTCCCTTCGCCCAAGACGCACCGAGTACCTTCTGCCAGCGAGCCAGCGCGCAGCAGCAGCGCCGGGACCCCCGCGCCACGCGGAGCTTTGGCGGGCAGGGACCGACCAAGCGCAAGGGGGAAACAAAGCAGGGCGGGGAGACACCCTTGCGCTGCGGAGCGGAGGGAGGGGAGTCGCCTGCCCGTGGAGCGGGAGGGGGAGCGCCGGGCTCCTCCTTTCCCGTCGCCCAGCCCGTGGTGGGAATGATCTTAGGCATTTATTTTAGCGGAGAAAATGGCGCGGAGAATTTTGGCTTGCTTGATTCGAAGCAGGTCAGCCGGATAGTTTCCTCCAGCCCGGCTCTCTTCCTAGATCCTCAGGTTTGCCAAAGAGGGGACGTATGTGCACGTGAGAAAGCGTTAGAAAGGGAAAAGGAGGGAAGGAAATATAAAATAGAGAAAAGCGAACGCTAGTTTTAATTTCGAGAAGATTGAGAAATGCAGTTCCAGAATAATCATGCAGGTAAAAGAAAGGAGAAGGCTGACCCCCGCCTTAGACTGAGAATATCAGACAGTGGCTGCTCCCTCCCCCCATCTAATCTTCCTCGTCAGGACGATCTTAAAATCTTAGTTGCCCTGCTTTCAGAGAAGCACGGTAGGAAGTTAAAATATGCTATGGCTGAAATTTGAAGGAGCAAGGAGTCCAACAGAAAATGCTGTGCGAAGTATTTACCTTCCCCTGGGCCCGTCTCGTCCCTGTCCCTGTCCCTGTCCCTGCGACTTCGTGGCTCCCTTAAAGAAAAGGGTTACTCTCATTCTCGGTCCTCCATAGAAATGCTTTTAAAACAGGTTTTATTGCTTAGCTCTGATCACACGGCGTCCAAAGTATTGCCAATCTGATGTTAAGCAAATAAGGCAGTTTTGAACTCGGTGCTGAGCAGAGCCTAGCAATGAATGATCTACGTGGTAAAAATCTCACTTGTCCCACTAATTTCAGAAAGAATAAATATGACTACTGTAATATGGATCCTGTATTTAATCATAGAGTTGGAAGTTGACTAGTGGTCATCTAGTCAAACCACTTGCTCAATGCAGGATCTGCCAGAGTACCTCTGAAATATGACCATTCACCCTCTGTCTGAAGACTTCCAGCAAAGGAGAACTCACTATTTCATGTGGCAGCCTATTTCACTTGGTTGGTAGCCCTTTCTGTCAGAAAATACCTTCTGATATCAAGTTTTAATATACAGTGGTACCTCGGGTCATAAATGCTCCTGTTCACGACCAATTCAGGTCATGAACAGCACCGTTCACAAAATTTTGCTTCCGTTTGCGAACACCGGATCGGGTGACGAACAGGATCCGCGGCCATTTTCCCTCCTGTGACACGTGGTCGTGGCTTCCTGTAGGGAGGGGGACTCTCCCTCCAAGCAATAACCGCCTCCCCACCCGCCTTCCTGTCCTCCACGCCAGAAGTCACGTCGAGCAAGGTTAGTGTTCTCTCTCTTCGTACTGTACTTTATGTCATATTTTTGTGGTTTAAAAAAAAATACATATGGTTCAGAACGGATTAACCGTAATTACATTGAACCTTATGGGAAAATTTGATTCGGGTCGTGACCAGAGTCGCGGAACGAATTAAGTTCGTGAACCGAGGTACCACTGTACTTCCTTGGAGTTTTAACCCACTGCTTCAGGTACTGTTCTTTGGGCCAATAGAGAATAAGTCCACTTCATCTTCTGCATGACACCTCATCAGATATCTGAAGGCCACTATCATATCATTCTTTAATCATCTCTCTGGTAGGCTAAACATATCCAGACCCTTTAGCCGTTCCTCTCTAGGCTGGGTTACCGGACTCTCACCATCTTGGTAGCCTTCCTGTGAATGCAGCTCCAATTTGTTACTGTCTTTTTTGACTTGTAGAGTCCAGACACAAAGGGCTGGAGTTGAATTGAACATTTACTTCTTATGCTGTGGACTCTGTGCTTCTGTTAATGTACCCCAGAATAGCATTTGTCTAATAAGGAGCCGTATTACACTGTTGGCTCATGTTTAACTTGTAGGCAACAAGGACAACCAGATCCCTGCCAGGTCACCCCCATCCTAAACTTGTGACTTGCATTTTTCTTAACCAGATGTAGAACTTTACATTTCTTCTTGTTAATTCCATTTCATTCATTTTAGCCCATTGTTCAAACCTGTTTAGCTGTTTTTAAATCTTTGTCCTCTAAACCAGTTCTCCCAGCATTAGGTCATCTGCAGATTTGTTAAGTGGAGGGACTTCAAGGTTGGGCTTGGAGTCAGCAGCAACACAATTTTTGTGAGCTCCTAAGTTTTCAGATTTTATATCTTTAGTACTATACTTCTTAGTGCTAATTATTTACAATTTTTTAATATATTGGGCTGCAAAGAGGGAGGAAAAAGCAGAAAAACAGAACATCCCTGTGAATAATTATAGTTATACAACTGTATCAGTATAGCTGAAGGTCACAACTGGTTTTACATATATGAGTTTTAATCCTCCCCTTTGGAAATTACAGCTGAATACAGACACAAATAGACCAAAAGTCTGTGAAGTTTGCCAAGTGTACTTTATTTGTCTTTATTGATTGGTCTGAAATAATTGTCAAATCAAGCTGATACCATTAATGCTCAAGTCATAAATAAAAATGGTCTTCCTGGTTCTTCAATTAATAGGTCTTCACATTACAAATAACTAAGCTGTACAACTGCTAAGGATTCCTTAAAGTTTATTAAAATAGCATGATGTAGTATGCTTGCAAGAAAGTTGGATCCCAGAAAGCAAGACTAACATAACTTACTTAGTAGGATTTAGATCATGGGTTATTTCAGCAGGGAAATTACATTCTATGGGCTGCCTTTGGGGAGCGGGGTAGCTATTTCATTAAATAGAAAATGGAATCTGGAGGCAGCTCAGATAAATCTGGACTGTGATCCCTCCTTGGTGATTCATGAAGGAGCCTGCTGTAATAATATTAGAAGTACAGTGGTACCTCGGGTTACGAATTTAATTCGTTCCGTGACTCTGGTCACACCCCGAATTGGTCACACCCCGAAGCAAATTTTCCCATAAGGTTCAATGTAATTACTGTTAATCCATTCTGGCGTCCGCGGACCACGCAGCAGGGGCAGAAAAACGGCCGCGGACCACGTGGCAGGGGCGGAAAAACGGCCGCGGACCATGCGGCAGGGGCGGAAAAACGGCCGCGGACCACGCGGCAGGGGCAGAAAATGGCCGCGGATCTGGTTCGTAATCCGAGGCGGAGTTCGTAACCCGAGGTAAATTTTTGCGGCCGGAGCTGGTCACAACCCGAAAAGTTCATTAGCAGAGGCGTTCATAACCCGAGGTACCACTGTACCAAATTTCAAAATCAGGACTAGTGAGCTTTACTGGGAAATCCAGTAGATATACTAAAAGGTAAATTTTCAGTGGATACTATTATATTAGTAGAGTTTTTAATGGAAGGATAGGAAGTAATAAGTATAACATAGCAAAATGCTTGAAACTTGATTCTGATGAACTTTATCTTCCCATATAACCTAAAGGATTCCAAAGTATATCTTTTTTTTTTATCCACACTCAGTCGTTTACTGACTCTGCAGTGACTGCTTGGATGAGTCCTTGCAGTTTTCAAGGCAAGATGTTTTTCGGAAGTGGTTTGCCAGTGCCTCCTTCCTAGAGCAGAGCCCAGCTGGCAAGCACAGGAGGCGGGGTTTCCGTTGCTTCGTGCCTTTTTCGGGTGTGCGCAGCTTCCGTGCTACCGGCAACTGCTCCCAACTCCTTTTGCAAGGCGCCGCCAGCATTTTTCCTCCCACTAGAGTGAGAGTACCCATTTATCTACTCATGTGAGTTTTCGAACTGTTGGGTTTACAGGAACTGGGGAGGAAACAGGAGCTCACCCTGTTAACACGAAGGCTGGACTCGAACCGCTGAAGTGTCGACCATTTCTGGCGTCATTAAGCCACTGCGCCACCACATCCCACAATCCTGGGATATAAACATTTATATCCTGGCAGCATATAAATTCTGGGATTTACTTTATAAATGGAGCAAGATGGATGGACTCAGTTATATCCATGAGTGCACCTTTGAGAGACCTAAAAGAACAGGTTAGGGATAGAATCATGGAGAAAATCTATCTGTGTGGTCAGTAGGAGTCGAAAACGACTTGATGGCACATAATTAAATCCTGAATGACTTCCATCCCAGGGATATCCTTGGCAATTACACCTATTTATCAATAAATAAATATAATTGATAATCCATTCTACTAAGATAGGAAATTTCAAAATATGAAAGTCATCTTATGAGTTGCAATAATCACCAGCACATTTGGTTCCAAAATATTGGGCTCAAAGCCAGTAGGAAGTTGACCATTTACCTGAATTAGATGTTTTGAGTAAAAAAAGAATCAATTTGTACATTTAGCAGAAAAAAATCACTGCAATGTTACATTCAAGACATTTGGCAGATATTTGCCACAAATTGATTTGTGTTCCATAGAATAAGGTCTGGCTATGTACATCTGATGATTCTTAATAATGATGAAACTGATCACACACCTAGGGGTCATTGTAACCAAAAATACAACCCAGGATATGCTCTGTAAAAGTATAAAATTCTAGTGGAATTTTAAGAGGTGGAAGGCATGAAAAACCTTGTACACAGGGACATAATGAAATGAAAGCACAGAACAAGGCAAACCAAATATGCACCCTATTTTTTTTTTCATTCCAGTGCTCTCCAATTAAAGACAGCAAGGGGTCTACCATGAGCAAAAGTGGAAATTAAAGTTGTAACATATTATTGGGGACTGAAGCAAACATGTTTGCAACCTTCTTTGCTTACTGACTAGGGAAAACTGCAAACACCCAAGTATCAGAAAGTGGGTAATCTTCCAAAGTTAGTATATATTAATAACAGTTTAGTCAAAAAGAGAAATTGCAGAAAAATTATGGAATTAGGAGGTAACATGTAGCTATATCTCTCTCCTAGAGTTTAATTCACAGAAGGTGGATTGTATATACCATTATGATAGATAATGCTGTCAGGGTATCCAGATGTTTTAAGTTGCTATCAAAATATACATAGTACTCACTTAATGACCACAACTGGGACCAGAATTTTGATCGTTGAGTGAAGCAGTCATTAAGCGAAATGCCCACATGGCTGCCTCACTCAATGACTGCAATCTGGGCACTCCTGGTTGCGGTCACTAAGTGATCTCCAGGTCGTTAAGCGGATAGAGCGAAAGAGCTGGCTGCTGAAGGATTTCAGCTCAGCACAGAGCTGAAATCCTTCTGGCAGCCAGCTCTTTGAGAGTGAAAGGGCTGCCTGCCGGACAGCTTCAGCTCTGCATGGAGCTGAAATCCTCCTGGCAGGCAGCCCTTTTACTCTCAAACTGATCCGAGGCCATCATAACTTCAAATCATTGTTAAACAATCTATTGTTAAGTGAAGACTATCTGTACAGTATAATAATTAAAACCAAAGCTAATGCAGAATCAATTGGAAAACCAGAGTTAACTTAAGGTCCTTTCAACAATTTAATGATTGGTTCAATATAGAATGCAGAATAGCACATTGAATGGTTAGGAACCTGACAATAAAAGTGAAAAAAAGACACTCTCTGGGTGATTATGGAATTTGGTACAAAGGAAACAAAAGAGAAAGAAAACGTTACGTCAAAGGACCCTTCAGGCTCCTAGAGATGGAAACGACCATTGAGATCCCAATTTATTAAAAAGGTGATCAACACCTTCCAGAAAATTAAAGACTTATTAGCTTGATTGACATCACAGCCATAACAGTATTTTTCAGTTGTTTAGACATAGAAAGCTTAGACATTAAATCTTCTTGTTTCAGACTCAGAGATTGGACTAGATCAGCTTTTGTCAATCTGTTCCTGCCAGACTTAAAGAATTTTCATCTACCATGCTAACTAGGAAATATGAAAGTTACACTCTATCAAATCTGGAGAATACAAATTTAGGGAAGACTGAACTTAAATGAATGAATTAATTAGTCTTAAATGAATTCCCTGATTGTAACATAACAAAAAAAATATAGACTGTAACAGGTTCTGAGTTAGAGAGCTCACAGAATAACTCTTTAAAGAAAATAAAGTAAAAATATAAAACCATGTACTGTAATTCAAGCCGAAAGTGTTAAATGGAGGTGGTAATTATGCAAATTTTATATTGCAGAAATTGAAATCATCAGTATAGGTTGTAGTAAACACTGATACTTTGAATGAAAACCTTATGTGTTCTTTTTATACCTAATCATTTTTGGAAGGAGTTTCACTTAACTAGTACTATTAACTTTCAGTGATGCAGTTATGAGGGGGAAAATGTTACTGGAAAAAATTATGTTTAAAACCTGAAGTTTCACAATAAGCAAAAGGCAAATATTAAAAATAAAGTAAAATTAAAATAGTTACACATACTTCCCATTATGGATGTATACAAAAGTGTTGTACATTCAATTGTGGATTTTCAAAGTACAGTAGGTAAAAAGCAATGTGACACTGATAGAAAACAAAAAACAAAGAGACCGGACACAATTAAGATGGAATTGTTCTACAGAAAGATCTTTTCTTCTTATTGATTTTAATTGTGCCAATCAAATACTCTTACAGCTTAATAAAGACATGCCCTGACTAGAAATTGGGCATGAAACATATAGTACTCTTAAGTCATTGATGGTATGTTAGAATATATTAGCCATTTGATACTTTAGATTTGCTGATTGTTCAAGACTTGTTAGTTATCTACCTGTATTTTATTTATTATTTTGTTTTGTTTTGTTTTGTTTTTGGTCTTTCTCCCTTTTTATTATATTTTCTTATATTCTTTTAAAACTGACTTTGTATCAGTACTATATTCTTCCTTTTTTCTTCCAAATTATTAGATAGATCGATCGATCGATCAGGGTCATAATCTGGGAGGCATCTGGACTCATAGATAGTGCTCAAATGTCAGGAGGGCCTTTACACAGTTTCAACTTGTGTACCAGTTGCCATCTTATCTGAAAGAGAATGCACTGAAGATAGTCCCTCATGCCTCTGTCATTTCTAGATTAGATTACTTTGACTTGCTCTATGTGGGGCTGCCCTTGAAGACCACCTGGAAACTTGAGCTAGTACAGAATGCAATGACACCATGGTATGTTGCACCTTTGCTGCAGGAGCTGCACTTGTTACCCGTAGGTTTCTGTGAGCAATTTGAGGTGCTAGTCACTATTTACAACACTCTGTATGCCTTAGGGCCTGTGTATCTTAGGGACCCTATTTCCCCAACAGATTCTGCCTGTCCTGCCCAAGCAACTAAGAAGCACCTGCTAAGAATCCCCACCTGCCAGGAGGTAAGGCAAGAGGGGGCCCGGCAGTGGGTGTTCTCTGCAGCAGCTCTCCTCCCTTGGAACAGCTTCTCCCCTGAAACCAGGATGGCCTCCACCCTCAGGGCATTCTGGAAATAGGTGAAGCATGGCTTTTCTGGAAGGTCTTCAGGCATTAATTATTACCAGTGTACCATTTTCAATAAGTTTAACTTATTACTATTAGCATTAATTTGAGAGTTGACTACCATTTTAATTAATGGTTTGTACAGTATTGCCTTTTATAGGTAAGTTCTGTAATCTACCTAGAATTCTGGTTTTAGGTGGTAAACAAATCCCATAAATTACTCAATTAGTCAATCAGTCTGAACAGAATGAGGCCAGATTTTGTGTGTGGGGAGAAACTGGCAAAAGAAAAAAAAGAAAAGAAAAATCACATTTGAAAATGGGCTTGATTTGCCCAAATGCTCTGGCAGAAATGTCCAGAATATTTTCCCCCATGCATCCCCATGCATTTGGGCAGCAGCTGTGGATCTTGTGGACTGTTAAGAGCCCTCCCTCACCCTTGTCATGTGATCCAGAGCAAAGCATGTGCTGCTTACCCTGTGCATCCCAGTGCATGCACACACACAAACACACAGAGAGACAACATCAAGGGGGGAGAGCAGAAATACATACTCAGAGGCAATCCATTTGTACCCACCCTGATTAGACCCTCACAGATACACATGCGCAGGCAATTCATATGAATATACCCTGATAGTCTCTGGGGAGAAAATGCAAACACACACAAATGCAACACATTATTTTGGGTTCTCTGTTGAATATAGACAATGAAATCTTCAAAACAATGTTAGCTTAAAGGACAACAGCCAGTTCATCATTAATGCAATAGAGTACATCAACAACAACAAAAAAGAAGGCAGCACTCATTTTCCTGGATGCAGAAAAAGCTTTTGACAACCTGCAGTGGCCATTTTTACATGCAGCACTGAAGAAAATAAATCCATGAGAAGAGTTTAAAGACTGGATTGAAAGTATATATCAATGACAAATGGCTCAGATCATGGTCAACTCAAAATGCTAAACCATAAATCAGTGTGTCATATGAACCAGACCACAACATTAAAATATAATATGGTATCTTTATTTTTTAATTTTAATTTATTATTTATTTATTTATTGTTTTTTACATTTTCTGCAGGTTTTTAAATAAGCAAAGGCACTAAACAAGGATGTCCATTTTCTCCTCTATTATTTATCATTGCCTTGGAAATATTGGCAGAAAAGGTTCATGGTACCAAAAAGAAAAAAGAAAAATACCCAGCCTCAAAATCTGCAGAGAGGAATATAAGCTTAAGTGTTAAGCGAATGATGTACTACCAAGCATTGCACAACCACAGCGGCTTTGAAAATTCTCTGGATATAAAATCAATGTTCAAAAAATGAAAATAATTACAAGATACATAAGGCAAGAAGATTATTATGGCAGGTCACTAACTGGAGTCCTTCACCTAGCCACAATCCAGGAAAAACTATTAGTAACAGTGAGACCTTAACAATGCAGACCCATCTGAGAGTTCAGCGACAACTGCAATCCAGTCCGCATTAATATTGTTTAATATTGTGAAGCTGAAAAATTATGCAGAAAAATCAGCATTTGTGATGTCACTTAGGAATGCTGGTGGCCTGGTATCCATAAACATGACATGCAGAATAATATGATATAAACAGAAGTAATGGATTAACATAGTGAAATTAAATTGGAGTTTTCCATTGTGAATGTCTGGCTGAAGCCATTTCAGCACCCATCTTCCTTCTGCCTGCCTGCCTGCCTTTGCAAACCAATTCTCACTTATCAGAGGAAGCCCACCTCCAAAGGGCACATGCAAGCCTAAGCTTTCATTCCTACACAGCCCAATGGGACTTACTAAGCATGCACAGGATGCTGCTTTAATGGCTCAGCAAACCTTTTGGGGACATGCATATGCACATATACAATTCTTGTCTTTTTAACCTTTTAAAAATTATCCTGGCTCTCTCTGCTGCATTTAGGATAACCAGTCTGAAACTGGGAAAAACATCTTACACAGAGAAGAGGCCAATGCATTTTTGTGAATGTTGCCCTTAATCCATTGTGGAAGCCTATGAAGTTCTTGTGGAACCCAATGTGAAAAACCCTGCTGCACACCCTAACCATAATGGCTATTTTCACATAACACACTCAGTCAAAATAAACATACCATATAATATTTTAATGTTGTGGTCTGGTTCATATGACACACTGATTTACAGTCAGGACCAGAAATATTGGAACAAGGATAACTGTTTTGGCATTTGGCCTCTGTACACCACCACATTGAAGTTGAAAGGAAACACACCCAGATGGGAGTGAAGTCAGGACTTCCAGCTGTAATTCAAGGGGTTTGACAAAAGTGGTGCACCAACTATTCAGGAAGTACAGCCAGTGGCATACACATACTGTACCCCCATCATTGGTGGCTCATATGTAATGGAACGAATGCTGACAAGCAGCTGCATGGCCAGGTGTGACCTGTTTCCTGGATACCCCATGACCAATCAAGCAGATAAAAGCCTGGAGGTGATTCTGAATGTTACATTTGCATTTGGTAGCTGTTCACTGGAACTCTCAACATGAGGTCCAAAGAGGTGTCCATGAGAGTGAAGGAGGCCATCATTAGGCTGAGAAAACAAACCCATCAGAGAGATAGCAAGAACATTGGGAGTGGCCAATACAACAGTTTGGAACATCCTGAAAAAGAAGGAATTAACTGGCAAGCTCAACAACAGCAAAAGGCCTGGAAAACCACGGAAGACAACTAAAGTGGATGACCACAGAATTCTGCTCATGGTGAAGAGGAACCCTTTCACAACATCTAGCCAGGTCAAGAACGCTCTTGAGGAGGTAGGCATGTCATTGTCAACATCTACAGTCAAGAGACGGCTTTATGAATGTAAATAGAGAGGCTTTACAAGAAGGTGCAAACCACTGGTAACACTCAAGAACAGAAAGGCCAGATTAGACTTTGCCAGCAAACACCTAAGAAAGCCTGCCCAGTTCTTTGGACTGATGAAATAAGATTCTTTGGACTGATGAAACCAAGATTACCTTGCACCACGATGGGAAGAGAAAAGTATGGAGAAGGAAAGGAACAGCTCATGATCCAAAGCATTCCACATCATCTGTCAAACCTGGTGGAGGCAGTGTTATGGCATGGGCATGTATGGCTGCCAATGGAACCAGGTCACTGGTGTTGATTGATGACCTGACTGCTGATAAAGGCAGCAGGATGAATTTTGAAGTGTATAGGGCTATACTTTCTGCTCAGATTCAGTCAAATGCTGCCAACCTGATAAGACGCCACTTCATATTGCAGATGGATAATGACCCAAAACTTACAGCAAAGGCTATCCAAGAGTTTCTCAAGGCAAAGAAGTGGGATGTTCTTCAATGGCCAAGTCAGTCACCTGATCTCAACCCAATAGAGAATGCTTTTCACTTACTGAAGACAAGACTGAAGGCAGAAAGTCCCCCAAACAAGCAGCAGTTGAAGCAGCTGCACTAAAGGCCTGGCAAAGCATCTTGAGGGAGGAAACTCAGCATTTGGTCATGTCCATGGGTTCCAACTTCAGATAGTCATTGACTGCAAAGGATTTTCATCCAGGTATTAAAGGCGATCCTTACATTTGTCATGATGTTGGTTTGTTCCATTACTTATGAGCCACCAACAATGGGGGGGGGGGGCGTATATGCCACTGGCTGTACTTCCTGAATGGTTAGTGCCCCACTTTTATCAAACCCCTTGAATTGAAACTCCGGACTGAAAATTTGAAAGTCCTGACTTCGCTCCCATCTATGTGTGTTTCCTTTCAACTTCAATGTGGTGGTGTACAGAGGCTAAATGCCAACACAGTTATCCTTGTTCCAGTAATACGTCCTGCAAGAGGCCATAACTCTGTAATTTTTGGTAAACTGATCTTCTCCAGGCAGATTCAAAATTATCCATAAGAATTAGGGGTTCCCACAAGGAAAGAACATTAACTTTAGCCAGTGTGACAGTAACAGGTAGTCCTCGTTCAGTGACGGCCTCATACAGCAACCATTCACAGTTACAACGGTGATGAAAAAGTAACTTTGCAACCAATCCTCGCTTTTACAACCTTTGCATGTCTGTAAAGCAAAGGAAAGCTGAAGTAAAATCATAAGCATAGTCTGTTTCACTTAGTAACCGCTTCACTTAATGACCGATTCCTGACCAATTACCAGTCCCAGTTGTGGTTGCTAAATGACGATTACCTGTATATACTGCTATATACTTTTCTAGACTCCATCTATTATCCATCTATTAATATCCAAGGCAACCTTTTCTAAAACTTTTAACATATTTGTTTCCCTGTATTTGGAAATAGTTTCAGGAATATAAAGTCCTAAATACTTAACATATTAAGTAGAAATTTCATTTCATCTTATTCCTTATGTTAGAGCACCCTCTTGTGGCAAAAAGAAACGGCCAGCTTCAGCCAGTTTAAACAAATTGGTGACGTGTATCTGATTTCAGCAAAATAAATAATAATATAATATCTAGAGCAAATATCTCCAGATTAACAAAGTTCTTAACTGTGCTGAAAAAACAGCTTGATAATATCAAAGCATGGTTCCTTTTAAGTTATTTAATAAAGAAGGAAAAGGAAGGTAATAAAACTGAATAAGTAAAAAAGAATAGACCAAAGTAACTCTTTTTCTTGATCTTCCTTGTAGATTAGAATTACACTTCTATATTTTATTAAAACATAAACAATGAGCCATTAACAGAAAAAGAAAAAAGATATGATAAAATATAGGGAATAAAGCAGTCAAACAAGGTATTCTTCCAAGCATAAAAAGGTCATAAATTATAAATAATAATAAATACTCTTCAGGATTTGAAAAAATATTTTTAAACATAGTTTTAAAAAAGTTTGACATTTCATTTATATGTGACATATATAGATACTTTCCTCCTTTTCTGCCTTTTTGTTTTGCTTTGTTTTTTGTTAACTTGGGTAGCTATATTTTTGTAGATTTTCTACAATTACAATTTGCAATTATAATACGAGTTACAATTACAAACACAAAAAAGTGTGTGTGTGTGTGTGTGTCTTTCTCTCTCTCTCTCTCTCCCCCTCCTATAAAGCTTGTTAAATAAATAAAAATGTAATGAAAAAATCCCTGTCAGGAATGTTTCAGCAAATATTCCAAAAGAAGCAGTTCAGCCAGTCGGATAATCTAAATAAAATACAATATGAAGAAATTAAAATTAAGACTTAAAATTTCAGCATGGGTGGCTGTAAGTTGGGCAACTCCAGCTGTCAACTGCAGAAAACTTAATTAGAGAAAGATGTCAAGTCTCTGGAAGTTTTATACTCCTCTGGGTTGCCCCCACAGCTCCCTGAGGAAAATATGTTCTCCAAAATTCCTGGCAATTAACAGCCAAAAATATCCTTTGTCACTTAGGAAGGAGAAAGGATGGGCAGTCTTTTTCCTGCTGTGAAAGTTGCAGTCTCCCTAGCAAACTGCGGTCTTGGCTCCACCATCTACAGGAAGAAGCAGGAGAAGATCGTCATGGCATGATCACTGAAGATAATGTGTGAACCAGACATTGAAGTTCCAGAAAGGCAAGTTTGTGCTTTGAAAGGAACTCAGATAAATTATCAGGCTCCTGAAGCATACAGTATTCAAAGTTATAATTGTGCTGATTTATACCAATGATGTAAACTGTGATGGACAGATTCTCATGCTTTCTTTGTAAAGTACATGGGTTGGCCCATACAAATATGTATTTGGAGTGCCCAATGAATAGTTTTTAAACTGGATGAGACAATGGGGGGACTCTCTCTCTCTCTCTCACACACACACACACACACACACCTTGGTTGACTCTCACAAACAGCTAATTGGCTGGTGACTTTTTCCTGCTCTTTCATCATCCCAGTGTGAATTATGCTCTTACCAAAGGGGAAAGTTTAAACTCTGCTAGAAGAGGTAAAACACACCCAGCTACTGAATCAGTCAGGACAGCTGGATATGCAGCATTCATTGCTGTGTAGGATTCTTACCCAGATTGAGAGAAGGGTGCAGAAGTACACCCTTAGGCTCCAGCTGGCATGAGATGACAATCCTCTGAGCTGTGACAAATTTCAGGGGTTCTATATATGGAAAACAATAGGTACTAACTCTTTAAGGATAACACGTGTCTGTCAGGCAGAATTCCCAGATAATTACCAGACAGAATGTGCTCACAGTTGGCTGCAGCACCACATCTCTGTACTTTCCTGAGTATTATAATTAACCCTTCAACCATAGTCAGTTTGGCTTGGTAAGATGACTTGGCTAACCCTTGTTTAGACCCAAAAAAATCTTAACACCCAATCTAATAATCTGGAACTACCTATTATTTCTTCTGCAAAGATACATTTTAGACTTTCTCTTCCCTCCATAACTGCTGATAAAATTCTTGGAAGAAATATGCATAGATTTATAATAACTATTGTTTAAGACAATGCAACCCAGCTGTAATACCAGCAAAATGCAACCATAATATTGATTTCTAAGGCATACCATTATGGTACGCCCATTAAACTCTATTAAATGTGGTGCTCTATAAGAGAATCAAGATGTGATCAGTCTGCCAACCTGATGGCCTTCAGATATCTTGGTCTATAATTCCCATCAGCCCTAGCAACTATGGACAATGGTCAGGTAAATGAGGGGTAAACTCCAACACATTCAAAGGGCACCAAGTTGGGGAAGGCTTTATTATCTATAGACAGTAGTCCTGTGGTGGTGACATAGAATAGTTCCTTCTGAGATGGAACACAGGTGTGGACAAGAGGCAACTACCTTCATTGGTATTAGTGTTTCATTGGTAAGTGGGGAGTGGAGAGGAATGGATTAAATGTTATGTTTCAAGCTTGACAGTAAAAATGTTCTTAAACCGGTTCTACCTCTCCCAGTTTCTTGCCACTCCCTGAAAGTTTCCCATACTATAAGGACAAGTTGCTAATGGAGTAAAATCAAGTGTGGTGATTTATCATGCAACACATTTTAGGTATTTAAATACACACCCAAGTCAGGCATGTCATTAAGTTGCACTGTAGTTCAATGGCTGAGAACTCCAATCACTCAGTTTAGCTACAATTCCAGAAATCAAGTATTTGATGTATTTCTAACATGACCATCTCTGCTTCCGGCTGACAAAGACAAACAGCACTTTTTTCAGTGAGTAAAAAATGGTGCAGGCAGAGCTGGGATTCTGAAGATACAAAAGTCTGTGCATGTATAGCAATGTACTCTTGTTTTTCTTCAGGCCCTTTTGCAGAGGTAATATCTCTTGCATATTTCCATCAAGGGCATCTTCCTTAGTCTCTACACCTGTGAACTGTATCATGCTATCAAGCCAAATAAGGAATCAATGTGACATTGAGCCAGAGCGACTCTGATGGAGTATCATCATAATCTGTACAATACATATACCTGGATGTCTTTCTCAACCACTTGCCTCAAAATATATTGGGACAGAAAAAACCTTTGGCATTGCTATAAAGGAATACTGGAAATTGTGGCATCAGGGTGGCAGGATGATGAACTTAAATTAACAGCCATTAATTTATCCATTGATATAGTAAATGCTATAAATATTTAAATGTACTGTATATTTGGAGATTCTTCAAATGTATAAAGAAACTCCTTTAATTTAATGTACAGGCTGCATCAGGACACAAATGTCAACAAATATTTCTTTATCCATTATCTTTATCTATTTGTCAATGTTTATACTGCCTTTCTACTAAGAAGATATTAAGATGGGTTATAACAAATTTAAATTAAAAAGAACCACTGCAATATTAAAAATGAAATTATGTCACAGTATTACAAGAACAGTAAATTACTAAAAATTACTTGCTTACAGTAGATGGCAGCACCCAGCCAATGTAGCTGATCCCTCAAGGTTAAGCAGGATTGTACTGGCTGGCCCTGAGGTGGACATCCCAAGGCTGTAGGAAGGACTGACAAACAATTTGCATATTGCTCGGCCCCAAAAGTACATTGATGTTTATGGCAGTAGCCACTGAGAATCATGCTCAGTTTAAGGGAATCTTTGCCTTAAAGTAATTTATAATGTGAAGATAAAAAGTTGTGTCTTTACACCTTTGCTAAAACCAGAGAAGCCATCTTAGCTCTGAAGGAAGGGCATCTCAGTTTGGGAACATCATGGGATAAAGCTTTTTGCCACATTCCCACCAAGAGGATCTTTAAAGGGCAGAAGTATCTCCTGAGGGTTCAACAGCATCAAAATGGCAGGCACAAGCAGGATGATAGAAATCCTGCCCCTTTTTGCATGCCTTTGATGCATTCAGTGTACCTGAAAAAGGGGTGATTCAAAGATTCATGCTGCCTCTCACCACAGCATTTGAAATGTTAGCTGCCTTAACCTTTTGACACAGAAGCTGACAGCTGAGGTGTTACGTGCATTCAACTCATCTTTATCTGCTCTTATGAATTTTCCTGAAATTTGTGGGAAAGAAATGTATTGCCAAAAGCCTTTTCCACACCCATTGAAAGCTCTCTTAGCATCTAAACTATGTGTTTGCTAATTGATAACCACTTCAACAGTGATCTCTTTCTTATTTCTTAAGATGTAGAATGAGAGCACATTGCTGCTTTGTGCCTGAAACTCAAGGCTAGCAGTAGAGTATTTCTAGCAAGGGCCATTTTTCATCAGTCAGTCGTGGAACAAGGTATTTGCAAAGTTATTTATTCTTACATTTGCAGTTCTATTAACATTTCACAGCATCTTCAGTTTGAATTTCTGATCTGAGTTTCCTCTGTTCCTAGTATATTATATATTGGCAGAACTTTGTCTTGTTCTGCCTCAGCATAATATTTGAAATTCTTTTGCAGTAGAAAAGTTCATGCCACTCTGCCCAGGTTTAAAAAGAGAAGCAACCCTCATCCCAGGTTATATTTTGTTGACGTTGAGAACAAATATTTTGGTGAGCAAGTATGGTAGCATCAGAGATTAATTGATTTCCACACCTTTAAACAAATATGTCAATCTCATATATTCTAATTCATAAACATTAATCTTCCTAGACAATATTATATGTTTTTTACATAAAAATTCCTTTTATTATAAGTCTATTTAATAAATTTATTGATTTATTTAGTTCATCTATGTTCATCAATATTTATGTTTATCTGTTTAGTTTCAAAACTATTCAATGTTCATTATGATATCCTAGAATCCTGAATTCTAGAAACATGGATTTAATGGATTTCTGACATTGAGAACTTAATGATTTTGAAATAATTTTTCTTCTCTTTCTATAAAAATGCTATCTGTCAAAGTAGAACGCCTAAAAATATCTCAGGATATGCAGTATAAAAACTCGAAAAAGATTGGCAGGGAAATTATAATATATTCTACTTGTGGTAGTGAAGCATCTGGTAGTAATTGGCTGAAGTAGTGTGATGGCAGGGAACCGTATGGTTTGCACTTCAGCTTCTGTGCAGGAGAGAAGAGATCCATCTGGTGGAGATAAAAATGCCATGCATATCGAAAGTGAAGTTTGGGGTAAATGTTCCATGCTGCCCTCTGACAAGCAAAAGGACATTGGCCCCATAGGCAAGGTGGCTAGAAAAAGAGCACAGAATGATAATTGAACTGGAACACGTACCTGAAGGAAGGGTGGAGGGAGAGTGCAACTTGACGATGAGATCGAAGAGTCAGAGAGCCGACGGCTCTGAAATAAAGGCTTAGCTGGGATTAATTTGAGAAAAGAGAAAAAAGTTAAGGATACACTGCATTAATAAATAGGTAATAACTTATAGGCAATTAATCCTTAAATTATTTTGTTTATATAACACTTAGTACATAAACAGGATTTCCCATGTTCTGTTTCCTTTGGGAAATTTCTTTTGGTAGCAATTTAAATTTACAGCCAATATGCAATATTAGATTTTTAAATTTATTATACATCATTTCCCCAAGAAAAGCCTGGGTTTTTTTCAAAATGTTGTTGATATATGCATGCACATAAGCTTATACTATACTGTATATAGATACACGTGAACACACTGTTTCATCCTATTGTAGAATTCCATCACCCATCCACCCTCATATAATAAAAATTGGGCAAGTACCAGTGTAAAACAACAATAAATATATTTAAATTACTGTATTTAAACTGTGAACAAGGTGCCCTCCCTTTTCCACACCTCCTCCCTCCTCTCAGAATGCCTCATCCCCTGGTGGAGAAGACTCAAAGCTGTGAAGACTCTCAGGTAGAGGCAATACTACTTTTTTGTAAGCTGAACTGCACAGTATTTCTGGGGACTCTGGATTTTGACACTGATTACATAAAGAGGTAAGCAGATATTTATAGGTCAGCATGTGATTTTTTCAAAAGTGTTCAATTTGAGATATTTAGAGGGCAGGGGCAGTTCATTTTATGAACTTCCCTTATCCTGATTTGAATTTGATCTACCACTGTATATTGCATGGAAGCTCAGACAGGATGCACAAAAACAATGCCTTCAAAACCTTTGTAGACCTAAGAAATTTTGCATTGACAGTTGTGTTGTGATCATTTGTACTTTGTTTCTGCTGATCAAAAGAATTGCTTAGAAGGAGGCTTTTTTAAACCTAGAATCTCACCAGTGGGAGATGACCATAGGATTAAAATTGTACACAAATATATCTTTGGCATAATAGTAAAACTAGGCTACTATCTGTCTTTCACAGGCAAAGTATTAGACACTGAAAAGGCAAATCTTCAGAGACGAGAGAAGGATTTAAAGGAAGCATTCACTATTTATTCTGCTTTATTTTGCAAGAGCATAATATGCCATTTAGGAAAACACTATATTGAACAAAGAAATAACTAAAGAATTAAGTTTGAGATTGTAAAAAAGTGCCTTAAAAAAGAAAAAAAAAGAACAATTAGGGTGTTAACAGAAAACTCACACATATCAAAATTGTACAGAGAAATTAGCTGATCCCATAGCTACTTACTATTTTAATTCTTTCAAGACAGAATCTTCATCTCCACCCAAATCCTGAAAAACCTGTTCCTGCAGCTTGTGGTTATACTGAATAGACAAGTGATTTTTGGTCTCCAGTTTTGTACTCAGATAGCAAACCTTTTCTTTTATATACGTAATCTTGTTTTATGATTGGAGCTATGATGGTTACCAACATGGAGAAAGTAATTCCTAAATGTAAACTGGATTACATGCTAGTTAATAATATATTATGTGAATGTTGTAAGACAGGCAGATGATAATACTGAGAACTGATTCTGGCCAATGCCCAATGGAGATTTTAAAATCTTGCAAAATTTACATTGCCTTAAACAAAGCTTTAGACTCCTCCATTTATAGCCTCTCCAGAGGAGTGAACATGGTGGATTCCAGCCCTTGCTGTGGCAACAGAAATGATAGTGAGAAATTGTCTGGATTCTTTTATTTTCCACTGTGTTTTATGGTTGACTAGTCTTTTGAAGTATAGAAGACAACAGAACAGGGCTGCATAAGTTAAGGCCTAGGGTAGAAACAAGACCAACATCATGAGGACAGGGGGTAAAATTGATTTGAGTATATGCTGTAAATGTTTATAGGTAAAAAGTGATCAATTTGAGATAGCTTATTATCTTCACATCTTGAGTTTATTACCACTGTATATTGTATGGAAGCTTAACACAAGGCACAAAAGCTACGACTTCAAAACCTCTATATGGTTTAAAAATCTTGCTTTGACAACTGCATTTTGATCAGTTTCTACTTTGGTTCTTTTTGATTGCCAAATAAACATCTGTGTGTTTCATAGCACTGTACAGTACCAAAGTCATAGCTGCCACATAATACAATGGGTTATTAAAAACCCTGTATATAATCACAACTTTATGATATATATATATTTTTCTTATCCACACTCAATCGTTATCGATTCTGCGGCGACTGCCTGGACGAGTCCCTACAGTTTTCAAGGCAAGGTGTTTCAGAAGTGGTTTGCCATTGCCTCCTTCCTAGAGCAGAGCCCAGCTGGCGAGCGCAGGAGGCAGGGTTTCCATTGCTTCGTGCCTTTTTTGGGTGTGCGCGGCTTCCGCGTTACCAGCAACTGCTCCCGTCTCCTTTGCAAGGCACCACCAGCATTTTTCTCCCACCGGGGTGAGAGTACCCATTTATCTACTCACATAAGTTTTCGATCTGTTGGGTTGACAGGAGCTGGGGAGGAAGCAGGAGCTCACTCTGCTGCGTGGAGCTGGGCTCAAACCGCTGAAGTGTCGACCATTTCTGGCCGGCAACTTTCAGCATCATTAAGCCGCTGCGCCACTGCATCCTCTATGATATTATATAACGTTATATATTTCCAAATTTAAACTATATTTTAAGATATTGGGTGAGGCGTGAAGTGTAGAGGGAATGAAACTCTTTTATCTCAAGTGACTGGAGAAATGATGAAACAGTGCATTGCTGAACTCAAAACAAAAACAAAAAGAGAAAAGTATATAGCCCAGGGAAAGAAAAATAGTAATTAAAAAATTCTCCCAGGTTTTAAACCAACAGCCTTTAATTAATAAACCATGTGTAATAACCTTTGTGTTATTTTAGCATTATTAGTAAAGGTGGCTTTAGAATACATTAGAGACCATGGAAACCACTGACTCAGTTGAGGGGGCACGCCTGAATCATAGATAGAAATGCTATTCACACAATCTTTGTGTCATCCTCAAATGTGAAAATAGTTTTTCTAACCTCTCATCCAAGTCATTTATGTTAAAGTTTACAGGGCCTAGAACGGAGCTCTCCAGTATGCTCTTAATACCTCCATCCAGCTTGACAACAAGTCACTGACACACATTCTTTGGGTACAATTGTTAAACCAGTATCTACAGTATTTAATGGCAGTATAGTCCAGCCCACATTTTACCATCTTCTCTACAAGAACCTAATCCTAATCCTGACTGTTTAGTAATCTCTTCCAGAGTTTTGTTTGGTTTTGACATCAAACAGCCTTGTACTTACCTGGGCCTTCTTTTTTCCCCTTTTTGAAAATCAGAATGGCCCATGCACAACTCAAACAACTAATAAGCAAACATGGACAATATCTGAAGCTTTGCTTAGCCCTCTGCTCTCTTGCTTATTTTATCACTGGTGGTGATTTAAATGCCAAGGTGAGTCAGAATTATATCGCCAAGCACTTAACACTTATTTCATTTGTGGCCTCTGGATGTTAAATCTGATCCAAGAGTCTCAATAGATAATATTTGTAATGTTGTTGGCTGTTGCCTCACATAATTGCCAGATAGTCAAGATCTTTCAATCTTATAAAATTGTTCAAGGTGACCACCCTGACCAATACAGATTCAATAATCCAAGATCATAAATCTTCAACTATTGATTATGTTTTGATTTCCCTAGTGAGCAAAAAAGCTCGATGTAATGCTGTACACACAATTAGGGCCCCACAAGATGTTGAAGGTGTATGGAAAGTAATTTGGAGTCTTTCAGGACTGTGTTACAAGAGGGAAGGCTAGATCTGTGCAACTCTCCAAAATGGTTTAACTGTGAATGTGTGGCTGTCAAAAAATGGTTATTAGGCATATTCAACAACCAGAAAGCAAATCGCTCTGGAGTTCTGATGGACTGCTGGATCCAAAAGGTACTATGAATTCCTTTGAAGAAGCCCCTCTTCCCCTTCACTGGAGGTTTTCAAATATTGGCTGAATCTGGTTGGATGGTGTAATGAATCCTGCAGAGTGTTGTACTCAATGACCTCTCAGGTTCCTTCTTCTATGATTCCATGAATTGTTATTTTTTAAAGAAGCAATTATACTCAATCAGCTGTTGCCAAGTGGGTATAGTTGTTTCTCTTTTTAAAAAAATGACAGATTCCTCCTCCTCTTGATATATACATATGCGGGACTATCTCAACTGACTTGCTGTATCCCAATTAATGCACAGAAATCCCATTTTCTTGCCTTATATGGCAAAACATAAGCTGATTCTCTTACTTTGAACTTGCTTGTGGACCATTTCAAAGCTGGCTTGAAGTATCTATTATGGAGGCTAAACTGTTGAAGCCTGGGACCCCCTAGACAATCCCCATATTGGCATCTCTATTTTCCTTCCTTCCATAACCAGTCGCATGCTTGACTGGAGTATAGCAGTTATGGTTCCTATATTAAAAAAAAAATAGAAATGACCCTGGCAATTAAAGCTCAGGCTGGCTTTAGAGAAGAGAGATCCATTTCTTATCATTGTCTAGTATAATATTTGGCTAAGAAACACACCTGCAATTTAAAATCCCAAGTATCTGCAGCAAAATAGGAGTCGTGGAACTCTGTCCTCTTCCTGTCACCTTGCCATCTTCTCCAAGTGGTGGGTCCACTACTTTCTTTTTCTTCTCAAACTGTAGATGGTTCAGATCCTGCAAATTCAACTAGAACAGCACCATTGTGGTTAATATCATTCCCCCAAACTGATTTTCAATCTATAAATATTTTTCAAGCAACTGTTGTTAGGACACTTGGAAACTCAAAGCATAATATGGGTAAATTGTATGTTAAATATTTTAATTTTTTTTTTTAACTAAACAGAGATTGATTGCTCTAGGAATGCCATTTTCAGTGGCACCTCTTTGACATAAAGTTTTGGTTCTATGACTTTTATTTAACTTCCTCCCCCACCTTTTTTTTTTTTTTGCAATTTGGTGCCAGTTTCAGAGCCAGACAGCAAAAATATTCCTCCCTCTACTCATTCAATAACTTCTACATCCTTTAAGTCACTTCTTCCTTCCATCTCATCCCCCGAATATCATTCTTGTACTAATTATCACACCCTAGTAATATTTTCCTGTGCAAACAGGATGTGCTTATAAAAACTAGAAATAAGCTTATGTGGAATTTTTTTAAAAAGCTGAGATAACAACAAAAGTAATAGCAAAATACACTTCTAAGCTTTTATTTCCAGTTTGGCACTGAGTTAAGAGTTTGTAATTTGTAATTTTTATGGCTTATTTACATTATTTGCTGAACTGGTTCAGAGTAGTGTTTCCCCTTTATTTTACCACTGTCCAAGGGTGGTCCCAAAAAGCTATGGATTTTGGAAGAAGTCTGGGACTGAGGCCTTGGAAACAGAGGTGATTGAGGTGGGGGAAGGAACAGCAATGGGGACAGCAAAGTTCATCCCAACATAATTTTCGGCAGTTCAGCGATGGGGAAAAGCTTTGAGGCAATAAAACTCAAACCCCAAAAGCTTATAAATGCTGTGGTTCTAAGGAAATGCTCTGTGTTGGCAGAATGCTTAGCAGGCATTTTGCAACATTTTTTTTCTTTTCACAATTTCTTATGCTGTGCTCAAGAATTTCTTATTCTGAGTTAGAAACAAAGCTTTTAAGTCTCATGTTCTTCTGATAAAGTTATGTGAATGAATTGTTTTGTAACAAGATATAAATGAAAAGGAAAAATATGTTAATATTTTATGATCAGCAAGCTAAATTTTAAAATGTATATAAGCATGTTTGAAGTCAGCATTGTAACACCAAGTTTTTCTGATTGTGCCTGACAATTGTTTTCACACCTACATGTGAAAAGTTACATTAATTACTTTTTTTCATGTTTCAGGGATGCTGCTGGAATCTCCTCTAAACTGAGCATTGTTACTGTTGGTTTACTGGTGATTCTTCTCTCAGCTGCTGAGCCAAGTAATATTATTTTCATTCCTCATCTGATACTGACTTTTTCTCCTATGACTACAGTTGGCAAATACAAATTGGCTTGGGACATGCTTGCAGGATGTGCAGAGCAATGCTCATATGCTTATTTGATGCTTCAGAATAAGAAGTGTGGAAATTAAAGTAATGTCTGATTTTTAATTTGACTATTGTTGAAATTTTGAAGTCACATTCCAAACATTTGCAGATAGTACACTTAAACAGTGTTTTAAGGGCAGTTAGGGAAAATGGGAAAAAAGTGTTTTTCAAAAGAATCTGAATGAAAGTGGCATGAGCACAAATTTGGGAGGAAAACTACCAGTGGCATTTTGCTTGCTTGAACATAAAATAGCAAAATTTTGTGAACAGTTAAACCTTTGGAACTTGCTGTGTGTTTCATGCACAGTTCTCCGTGTTTTCTTGAAAGTAGTCAGTTTTTAAACCAAAATGCTATGAAGGGAAATGTTTAGAATTCTAAATCATTTAAGTTATGGCATCTTTTATTGATTAAATTTCAGTTTATCTCCGTGGGAGTTTAGGCAATAATATGTGTCTTCTCAAAGTTTTCCTCACAAGACATCCCTGTGAGGTAGGTTGGGCTGAGAGAAACTAGACCAAAGCCATCAGTAAATGCCAGCCCCACTAGCTAGACCAGATCAGGAAATCAATTTATTTATTTATTTATTTAATTTATATATCAAATTTGTCACCATGTATCTCGTTGAAACGACTCTGGGTGGTTTGCAAAACAGTTAAAATCAATTAAATTACAATATATGATAATCTTAATAAATAGAAAATAAATCAAAGAATAGATATAAAATTGGCAGTCACTCAGGGAGCGTCATCAAGGCGCCAGCCACCCCCAGGATTGGATAAGATTGTTGTCACCCCACGCAAGCTGACAGAACCAGGTCTTTAATCCTTTCCAGGAGATTGGGAGGGTAGGGGCCTGCCGCACCTCTTGGGGGAGAACATTCCAAAGGGTGGGGGCAACAGCAGAGAACGCTCTCCTCGGCCCCACCAGCCGACATTCTCTCACTGACAGGGTCCACAACATGCCCTCTCTGCCTGACCGGGAGGGACGGGTTGATGTGATGGGGAATTCCAGGGGAAGGCTAAAACTACTTGTATTGAGAGTCACTATAATAACAGAACCTTGCACATCTCATTGTGCTGAAGAGGCAGTTAGCAAAGGGCTTTGATGAAGAGCAATGTTTTGCCCTGCTCACCCTGGAAGCATTCTTAATAATCAAGCATACTTTGTTTGGTAACTTGCTAGGAAAAACAATCAAAAGTAAGCTAAGGTCATAAAATGTCAGGAAATGCACATCTCCCTGAACTTCCCCAATAATAGTCTTAATAATAAGAATGGGTATTTGCAAATTTTCTTAAAGAGCCCTTCATTTTTGAGTGGGTACTTCTAAAATTTTAGGTGAGTTGCAAGCCTTGGCTCACTATTACAGTATCCTATTGCTACTTTGGACTTGAATCAGACAGCAGCTAATCTCCTCTGATTAGTCAAGGGTTCCAGAGCCAACAAGAGTGCATACTTCAGATCTCCACACCCCAAAAGCTACTTTTGGTATAAGAAGCCATTTTTCCTGTCTTGTTTGTAAGAGGATCAGAAGGAATCAGAAAGGATGAGCTGTTGGAAGTCAGTCCCAAAGTCTTTCTTATGGCCTTTGATTGTCTCTTGGTGAGAGTTTCAGCACTTCCTTAAAAATTCAGACACTCACCTTTAAAGAATTTGCTGAGTTCCAACATCATTATAAGGCATAATGTGATTTATTTGCTTTTGATTTTCTGTGTAGTTTATAACCCATAATTTTTAAATTAGTGGGTTGCATGAACCTAACCACTTGTGATTCTGAATCACAAATCACTTTGTGATTAAGTAAATTATAGTTTAATACAATGTGCAGCTCTGATCAATGTGAATTACTAAAACTAGACTATGCTCTTTTCAAGTTCAGAAGCAAAATGCCAATGAGCACTAACTGCAGAAAGCAACATTAAGGAAAAGTTATTGGATTCATATTGTGATTAAATATATCTGGTTGGTCACCATAGGAACAGAAAGCAGGTTTGTCTTTGTTCTGATCTAGCAAGGTTCTTGTGTACAGGAAAAATGGGGAAGAGATACATTCTGATGCCATTTTCTATGTTTTGACCGCTTAATTTTTGTGTTTTTATTTTATTTTAGGACAAACTGGATATAGCCCTGAATAAAATGACAACGTTCACTGTAGGAAAATCATCTCATAACAAAAATGGTAATATAATTCCTCTTTCAGTTTTGCTTCAGTTGCACTGATTAATCACAGACAAAGAGGAAATATTAAGTACTTGGACTGAAATGCCTTCCAATGACATACATGTGTGTGTGTGTATGTGTGTGTGTGCGTAGGACAGACTGGTGCCTTCTGTATTAAGGATGAACCAATGCTATTTCATTGCAACTGCATTGATTAAACTTCTTTCATCACTTGTTAAGCTACAAACGTTATTTTAGCAACATGTTTAACTAGCTGTTAAACACAGTTAAACATTTTGCAAGAAAGTCCAAATTACAAGAAAATCATTTTTTAAAAAAACTGTTCATTAATTATAAACTTTCTGACAACAGCAGAAGTGTATATATGATGGAAAAATGTATCTTGGAGACATTTCAAATAATGTATCTGATGCACTTTGGCTACACTCTTGGACAAGCTAATTTAGAAGTGTGCTGTATCAAATTCAGAAGGATTTACTTCTAAACAGACATGCAAAAAAGTTGCACTTTTGTAAGAGTTTGAGAAGAAAAACAATGAAGAAACAAATGTATTGAAAACTAGTACCTAGCTGACCTTTTCTAGATTTGGAAGCTAAGCAGCCAAGCTGAGCAAATATTTTAAGTTAGTATTTGGATGGGTGGCTAACCAGTGCTGTACGCTAGACGGGAAGCTAAAAACCGTTCTGGAAGAAGGCACAGGTTATGGACAGAGGTTTGGCATTCTATCCAAAGACTCGTGTCCACATGTCATTTGGCAGCTTGAAAGATGGTTAAGCCCTCCATCTCAAGCACCCTCCTACACCCACCCATTCTCTCCCTACCACACAACTGATGTTCTTCTGACCAACAGGTGATGTTCAGTGGAGCAGGAACAAAACCAGAGGATTCACAAATTCACAAATGCTTTCCTTAACTTGTAAAAACTGTAAACTTTAAAACTGTAAAAAAAAAAATCTGCACCTTGGCAGCCTCATTCCTGAGACAGAATTGAGCTTGGCAGTTGGGGCAGCAAAACTTAAATTGGCATAATTTTCTGCCAACTCAGAGACTGGAGGATAGCATGTTAATGCAGCTATGAGCAAGAATCCTGTATGCCACACAATGTGGGGAAGAAGTTTGGAGAGTGAGTGAGATGATGATTGTCTGGTAATAGTTTATGGGCTGTGGACATAAGAGGTTTCTGAGGCTTGCATATGGCTCATGAGCCACAGGCTGCCCCACATATACTCTAAATCTTCCTTAAGAGATGCTCTTTATTTTTACTTGTATTGCTTATTAAAATGTATCTGGAAATAAATGCTTAATTATAAACCTATATTTATAACTGTATTAACTATATTTCCATAACTATATTAAGGGATAAGACCCTCAAGTGCCAATTGGAAGAGAAATAATTGCTTGCTTGATCTGTCTCACTTAAGTTCTTAGTTCAGTCAATTTATACTTCACTGGAATCTAAGTTGTTTTGAACTCAGTGGGATATGCATCTTTGAATCCAGATACAGGCTTGCACTGTAATTGTTTCTGGCTTAAAATAATTAGTACTTGTTTGTCATGTCAACCATATCCTGATTCTAATTTTTGAGATTTATATGGGGAGATAAATTAGTAGTGTTCCACACCTGTCCTTACACGTTGCACGTACAAGATTAGCTAAACAAACAATTACTATTATAGATTGAAATTTTATTAGAAACAATAAGACATTACAACGTAATATATAAAATTAGTAATGTTATAGCTCCTCATAGGGTTGATCTTTTTCCAGTTAAAGTTACTGACTATAGCATATTTACAGACTTAGATGTGTTTCAGAGATCTGAAATAATAAAAATCTGGAGGAACATTTTAAGGGTCTAGTATGATGGCTTTATTGGGCTTGACCATCATACATTTTTGTAAAAAGTAACAAAAGTTTCCAACTCAGATTGCCTGAATCCAATGAAGGCTTAAACAGAAGCGATAAATATTGAGAGGGTCCAACTTAAACATAGACCACATTAAAGGCCAGTTAAAACAGAAAATCCTGAGGGTTGACTGAAGGGACCCAGCTAGACTCTTGGGGCAACTAAACTCTGTGACATTCCAGAGAATATTTGATTACATTATACTACGTACTGTTTAATATATTGTTGGTATACTTACAGATATTAAGAATGCTTCCCTTGCAATGAAGAGCAGACAGCAAGTTATTAACGAGGTCAACAAGCGAAGGACCCTTTTGCAAGATAATAGCTGGATAAAGAAAAGACCTGAGGAGGAAAGGTAAGGAAAGAATCCATTGGCTTTTTGGCAATATGGTCAGGCCTTGCAACTTTTTCTGGAATTCTTATGTAAATCCATGGAGGTGATTGACTTGTTTTCATTGGTTAAAGTCTGTTCAATTTTATGAGCTTAGTTTTCCAGGTAGATATTTTCCAGGTGGATATTTACAACTTGTAATTTACATACCTGAAGCCATGCCCCCACTTCATTGCACATACATAGCCTAGCAATCTTTTTTTTTCTGCTGTGTTCCCATGAAGCTGTCTTTTTCTTGTCCTGAGCCCATGAGGGAATCAGTCGTGAGTTCTGTTCTTAGCTTAACTTCTTAGCTTACTGCTGTTAAAGCAATATTGTTCTCCCTATTCTGACTCTTTCCAAGAGCATCTTCAAAGTGCATAGAATCTATTAGGCCTTCTCTCCTATTACCTTCGACAGAAGTCATGGAATAGGACTGAGTGACTGAGCACAGAGGCAGGAGGGGCAGCATAAGAATTAAGAAGGGGGATGGCCAATATCATGCCAGTATTGTTTTCTGCCGACTGTAAATTGAACAGAGAATTATTTATTTATTTAGTTTATGTAGCTGCCCATCTCACTTTTATTTAACTATAGGTAGCTTACAATAAAACCAATAAAATACCTACAATTCACAGTATAAAAAACAAATGAAAATAAAACACATAGCAGCCAGGTGTAATCTAACCAATCATCCACCCAACCAGAAGATGGGCTCTATGCCATGCCCAGGGCCCCAGGTTTGGGCACAAAGCCATCAAGGCCTTACAAAAGGCCAACAGGGACAGGGCCAATCTGATCTCAGGGGGGATGATGTTCCAAAAGGTATCTCTCCTGGGCCTTGCCAGCCAACGCTCCCTAGCTGACGGTATCCAGAGCATGCCCATCCTGCCAGATCTGGTAGGAAGGGTAGAAACAACTGGGGAGAGACAATCCTGTAAGTAATATAACTCGGCTCTGAAGGCTAAAGGTAAAAAGTGGTTGATCACTTTGTGGTTCATTGTGTTGTGCCATCAAACCAGTGCAGCAAGTTGATGGTTCAATGTACTATGCAAATTGGATTTATTCAGTTAATAAGGGATTAGCATGTTGTGCAAATGGAGCCATGGTGATCTGCCAGGTGGAAATAGAAGGGAAAAGAAGATGAGTGTTGGAGAAGAGGTTTAAATTAAACATAGGCAGCTCAAGAGATAGAATATTTAGTACTGCTTTATAGAGTTTTTTCTGTATACATCTTGTAAATCTTGGAAACTTCATAACTTCACTCCAGATGGCACAATACTTACAACAAATAATTAAAGAAGAGTTTTGAAATGCATCTGTTTGCTTTCCTGTATAGGTTGTGCGTGATACACAAAAGATGTAACACAAAATGGTTAATTTAATTTGATGGTTTTCAGAGTTTGTTCCAATGAACCTTAGAGTGTCTTAGAAATTTAACGTTTCCTCATGTGAAAAACAACCCAAAATCAAACTAATCAAAAGTTAGGAATCATTCTTGTTTGCAGATCTAAATGCAGTGTGCCTAATTGACATAGTACCATTTCCTAAAATCCTCTGCAATGTTTAAGACATACAGGGGTCCCCCATGACATAAGACTAGGTCCCAAGGCTTCTTTGAAGATTAAAGCAGGTTGCCAAGAAAGGGGTAGGTCATTTTACTGAAAGTTTGAAATGCTTCTTTGGAAGGGATGCATGAGACCAGATTGAGAGCTACCTGAGAAATTGAAAGACATATGCCATCCTAGAACTACAAGTCACTCAATTCTGGATTTAAAGTGCTGGCTTCATTTGGACATAATGAAGATCCAGGGTTTATTGGGACAGAGTTCAGCTGCAGTGAGCTTGGGGTTTGGATGCTTTCCATTTTTTTCCTCTTACTTTAATCCACTTAAAAATAACTAAAGTATTTTGTGTTACTCATTAAACTTATAGTTTAAAAAATCCAGTTTCCTAAGGTATTGTTGTTATGATGTCCAGTCAGATTTATTGTATTTAAATAAGGATGATATCTAATTCTTTATTTATCGCAGCACCAATGAAAACTATGGCAGAGTGGTTCTTAATCAGTACAAATCACAAGATAGCTTGCACAGGTACAGTAACATTTTAGTGTATGTATTCTTTCCCATGTACCTTTCAGCTGTTGCATATATATGTTGCAGTTCTTTGTTCTGTTTAATAATTTGTAGTAAGAACCTGCTTTATTAATTGAGTAAAACCAGGCCTTTGGTTTAATTCAAATGCTAGCATTTTCTGTTACTTGATTGTGATGCAGTAATTTCTTCATTATTTAAAACAATCACAAAATCTAATATATACATTAATTCATGATGAGAGATCTTGATAGTCAGCTGTATAATTAGTTTAATTAATAATAATTGCACTATTTAATTTTTAAAATGAAGTTGATCCACAGATCTGTTTCCAATAGAGGCGAATATGTGTAGCTCAGTGTTGAACTGTGGAGTCCTTGGGGCTTGGTTCTTTTCTTGCAAACGTTTCATTACCCAGCTAGGTAACATCTTCAGTGCTAGAATGGGTTGGGGTTTGCTCTCTATTTATATACTGTTGCATGCCTTGCCAGTGCTGGTGGGGGTGGGGGTTTTGTTTTGCTCCTCTGGTAGGAGGAGCACTTGTGCTCTGTGAGCACAAACGCATTACAGCAACCCAGAACAGCAGAAAAAGGACCACCTATACAACATCTTCCAACAAAATGGATATCCACACAACTTTATCAAAAAGTGCCTGACCACTCAACCTATTACAACACAACCTACACAAGCTATGAAAAGGATCACACTGCCATACATCAGAAATGTCTCAGAAACCACCAGCAGACTATTACAACCACATGGCATCTCTGTAGCATACAAACCAACAAAATCATTCCAAAATACCTTAAGTAAACCAAAAGACCCAGTAGCACAAGAAGAAAAAACAGAAGTCCTCTGCAACATACAGTGTAAGGACTGTAACAACCACTATGTAGGACAGACAGGCAGAAGGCTGGCAGAGTGCATCCATGAACACCAACTAGCAGTCAGAAGACATGATGAAAACTCCTTAATCTCACAACACATGGACAGACTTAACCATAGTTTTAACTGGGAAACTGTCAACATTTTAGACCAAGCTAAATCCAAAAATGCAGAAGAATTCTTGGAAGCTTGGTAGGCAGCAAGATAAACAGCATCTACATACTATTCAAAGAGACAAAAGACCAGAAGATCACCTCACCAGCAATCATCACCCAGATAAGCAAAAGTTACCACCAGGCACACAATCAAGCAGTAAGCATATGCTAATCAAGGAACTACCAGAGGAGCAAAACAAAACCCCCACCCCCACCAGCACTGGCAAGGCAGGCCACAGTATATAAATAGAGAGCAAACCCCATCCCATTTTAGCACTGAAGATGTTACCTAGCCAGGTAATGGAACATTTGCAAGAAAAGAACCAAGCTCAGAGAACCCCAAGGACTCCAAAGTTCAACCCTGAGCTACACATATTTGCCTCTATTGGAAACAGATCTGTGGATCAACTTCATTTTAAAAATTTAATAGGGCATGTAAGATAGTAAAAAATAGTACTCCCTATCTCTTGAACAGTTTATTCATTAAATTGAGATCAGATGTTGCTGGTCTGAATACACTTAAATATATTACAGCTGCCATTTACAGCTGCAAACATTTGGATGACCAATAGAAGACAACTCAGATCAGGAAACACAAACTCCTTGTTTCCATTTCTGGCCATCCAGAAAATCACTTTTGCAGCTCAGATATGATAACCATAATGGAAAGTGATTTTATCTTAATTTTGTTTTCACATGTAATATATAACCAAAATGTGGAAAGGAGTTATTCTATTTATTTTAAGGATAAAAGTATTATTTATATGGCAGTTCCTACATATATATGTAGGAAAGAAAAAAAAATTCTTGTTATTTGCAATAGTTATATTCTATAAAAATGCTGCAAATAATGAATTAGCAAATGCTGAAACCTCAGCTGGTTTCATGTGTGTTGTGTGATTCCAATGTTTTGTTGCTCAGCATGTCTGCAAATAAGCATGACAGCACCGTGAGTACTGATTTTGTGGTTACAGATACATTTTTGCAAATAAGTGAACTCGCAAATACGGAACCCGCGAATGACAAGGATTGTCTGTGCTTGTTAAATTAGGTTCATCTGAAGCTGTGTAAAAATATATTTACACTGATCAAGCATGGGTAAAGGCCTTTCTTAGGCATTAACTCATGGTGATAAGGGTGGCAAAATGTAATTGTTGTGCCCTTATTGTGTCCACAGAGAGGCTGCTGGTGGCTCTGAGGGTCCAGTCCCTCCTGGTTAAGGAAGACTTGGGGAAACACTTACAGGGCAGCTGTGAGGCTTATTCTAGGCATCTGTTGAATAAAGTTGGTTGGATTCTCTCAGAATTGGTATCTGGCTGTACATATCCTATGAAGGTGCCTGAGGCATGCTCTTTTACCCTGTTATCTGGGAAGAAATTGAACCTGTTAGCCCTTATGAACTAGACAGGACCTTTGAAACTGTGAGTTCAGCCAACTGTGTTTTAGATTCATGTCCCTTTTCGCTAGTCAGTACCACCTGGGAGATGATGTGGTTGGGTCTATGTGGTGATTAATACTTATTTGCAGGAGGGGGTGGTGCAAAGAGGTGGTTATTTGCTCCTTCCTCAAGAAGCCATGACTGAACCAAACAATTTTTGCATAGTTTCCAAACTTCCCCTTTTTAGATAAGGCAATCAGCCTGCAGCTCCAGAGCACCTGGAGGAAGTAGATTATCTGGACCTTTGCAGTTGGGATTCACACTTGGTTATAGCCCTGAGATGGCATCGATCACAGTTGCAGATGATCTCTGGAAGGTTCAGGATGGAGTACATCTCTGTATGGCCTTCAGTACATTGATTGTGGTATCCCTCTGGACTGCCTCAGGGGCTTGGGAGTGGGAGACACAGTGCTGTGATGGTTCTCCACTTTTTTCTGCAGCCAGTTCCAATTGGTTTTGATGGTGGGGAGGAAAGAGATTGAGCCTGAGGCCCCTGCTTTGTGGGGTCCCTCAGGGCTTTATTGTTCTTGTTCCTGTTTAACATCTACATGAAGCCACTGAGCTTCATGTATAATTGGACAGTGATACCCAATTATACATCTCTGCCCCAGACTGACCATGTGATATTGCTGAGGTTCTTTCTCAGGGTGTAGAGGGGTCTAGATGGGGAAAACAAGCTTTGGCTCAACCCTGGCAAAGCTAAGCAGCTGTGGGTTTTGCAGTTCTGCAGATGCAGAAACTTTCCATTTCATGCTTTGAATGGGGTTGCACTCCTTCAGACAGAGTTGGTGTGCAGTTTGGAGGTGGCAGTCGTGGTGCAGGTGGTAGTGATGGCTAACAGAGCCTTTGCACAGGTTTATTTTGTGAACCAGGTCCCCTTTATTAGGGAGTGTCATCTGGTGGGACCTAATCATGCCTGCTCTGTAGCAGTGCACGCCCTCTGAAACAGCATCCCCTGTAGAGATTCAGGTGGCCCTGACTCTGCTAGTCTTTTGTAAAGCATTATAGACTTTACCCTATAAAAGCTGTTACCCCTTTTTAACCCCTGGAGGTTGAATGTGCCCTGCTGGCTGATCTGTTTGGCCTTATTCTAGTGGACTGCTTTTAGACCTTGCACATATGTTTATGTTTATTCTGTTATTTAATATTTTTTTAAAATATGGCTGTGAAAGGTTATTTATTTATATTTTGAATTTAGATACTGCCCAGAGTCACTTCTTTGTGAGATGGGCAGTATCTAAATTCGAAATATAAATAAATAAATAAATAAATAAATAAATAAATATTATCAATGTTACTGTGAGTTGGATTCAGGATAAATTAACTGAAACTAAGATATAATTTAGTCATTAATTTTCAGTGTAAGAAGACAGATAAAATCACCATGCCATCTCCTCTGGGAAGTCATCAAGTTCTCTGATTTTTCTTTTTCTTTTCTTTACCTTTTTAAAAAGATTTTTAAAAATCTCTTTTAACAATGTCACTTGCTTGTTCTTTTATTTCTATGCACATAATCACACCTTTCTTTTTTTCCTCTTAAGAATGATCAAGCAGGATTTATAAAAACTAGGCAAGAAGCAGACAACATTAGGTTAATTTGCAATTTTATCATTAGATGCTGAAAAAGCCTTCGACAAAATATATATGTAAACGGTACATTTGCCGTACTAAATAGACTCAGATTTCCTCTGAAATTCATAAAATGGGTCAAGATATTATGTGAGTCGCCCACATCTAAAGTAAAAGTTAATGGTATGCTTTCTGCTACTTTCCCATTATTTAGAGGAACTAGACAAGGATGTCTACTTTTACCCTTGCTTTTTGATATTTGCATGGAACCCTTGGCTTGTGCTATTTGACAACATGAGGAGATTTATGGAGTAGTACATAATTCAGTTGAACATAAACTGGTTTTATATGCAGATGACATTATTCTGTTTATTTCTAAACCTCACACTCCAGTGTGATGCAAATGATAGATGCCTTTAGTAATATAGCAGGATATGCTACTATATCCAAATTGGAGTTGATGCCAATAGGTGAAAATTTGGTTACCCATCCATTTAAGGAATATCAATTCAGTATTTGTACTGAATTCACTAAATATTTAAGTATGTGCATACCAAAGATATAACTCAGTAACATGTAATATAAATAAAATATATGAAGAGGTTTCTTTAGATATGGATAGATGGGAGTCATTATATCTTATCCTTTCAGGAAAGGTGAATGCTCTCAAAATGTATTATTCAGATTAATTTATAATCTGAGAGGAATTCCTTTTCAAATATCTGGAAAATATTTTCAGAAAATAAGTTCTTTGTTTAGAAAATTTTTATGGAGTTCTTCGATTCCAAGAATATTGATATTTGTTATCAATAAATCAATTTGATATGCAGATGCTAAGAGATGAGTGGAATAAAGAATTACCTATATTGTCTAGACCAGGGGTCCCCAACCCCCGGGCCATGGACCCGTACCGTTCCATGGCCTGTTAGGAACCGGGCCGCAGAGCAGGAGGTGAGCAGCAAGTGAGCGAAAGTGAGCGAACTCTCCATCGCTCACGTTACTGCCTGAGCATCGCCTCCTGTCAGATCAGTGGCGGCATTAGATTCTCATAGGAGCGCGAACCCTACTGTGAACTGGGCATGCAGGGGATCTAGGTTGCGCACTCAGAATTCAACACTTATTTTACTCCGTGCGTGGCCCGCCCATTATTTTATTTACCACTGCCATCCACGCCTCCTTCCCGCACTGCGCACTTGTCTCAGTCACAGTTTTGGTAAGCCCACAAGCTTTTTTTTTTTTTTTAATCCATTCAATTGCGTCTGGTTCTTCGGAGACTCCCTGGACAAGTCCCGACCAGCAACCAATTTCTATCCCCACGCAAAGCGCTGCCAGTATTTCCTCCCACCGAAATAATAATAATAATAATAATAATAATAGAAATAATAATAATAGAAATAACGTGCACAATAAATGTAATGCACTTGAATCATCCCAAAACCATCCCCCTCCCCAGTCCGTGGAAAAATTGTCTTCCATGAAACTGGTCTCTGGTGCCAAAAAGTTTGGGGACCGCTGGTCTAGACAATGGGAGAGTGTCTTAACTTCTATAGCAAGAGTGTCAATGGACCTTAAACTCTGATTTATACAACAAAAAATAATATTTAAAATTTATTGGACTCTATTATGTTTGTATAGAAAAGAACTGTCTAAGACAGCATTTTGTTGGAGATGTAATGAGGATAATGCTTTTTTAAAACTCATGTTTTTACAACGTCCTGTACTTACTAAGTTTTCGGAGAAAATAGTAGACCATATAAATGTGACTGTGTGACAAAAGCTAAATTTTCAGAGGATAATATTCTCTTGAATTACATACCTAGTACATGGAACTTGACAATGGACAATGTGAATGGATTCTCCGTGCCCTTACTATGGGCAAAAGACTGATAATGCAGCATTGGAAAGATAAATGCTCGGCCCCATTCACTCAATGGATTGAAGACCTGATTGCACTTGCCACTTACGAGCGGATTGCTTATAGATGTAGACTTTATATGGACAAGTATAATGGGAGTCATTTATACAAAATACAGTAGTTTAAAAAAAAGATAGTCATATAAATATATTAGAAATATATATGTACTTGAATAATATTTGCATTAGATGTATATATAGAATTGTAACTGCTTACTGTTATAATGACTATCATACTATTTTTTGTCGTATTTCTTTCACTTTTTTCTAAAGTACATTTCTCTTTGACAATGTATATATCTCCAACAATATTATCATGGTGTTCTGTTTTATCTTTTGTTATTAATTAAAAAGCAATAGAATATAATTAAGACATAATTTAGTCATAAATAACAAAAGCTTATAATAATGTATATTTCACACTTCTTGTTTATAACACTCTTAATTCTGAAGATAATTTTGTAATATTAAACGTGTGTTACTTAAAGAAAATATATTATCTACATCTTAGCTGAGATGCTGCAATATTTTAATTTATTCCATAGTTCAGAAGATAATTTTATGATAGAAGCTAATCAGCTGGCAACTGTTATATCTCTGTGAGATGGTAACTAACAAATATTAGCTATCATGAATTAATCTTCCTTTCTTAATAATAGGAACCCAGAAGGGGAGGATGATGAGAAAGCTTTGCTTAATCGATATAGATCTGATACTACTTTAGACAGGTAAAAATTTAATTTATACTGGGTTTTGCTTTATATTATGGAATCTGAATGAAAACAAACTTCAGTTGTTAAAAAAGCTTTATTAATTTAAATATTTCATTTGCATTTTGTGACTATGATGTAACATATATTTACATTATTTATATTTATTAAATTGTTAATTAATTATATTTATTATTTATATGATATTTATATTTAAAAATTAACATATTTGAGTTAAACATCTCTGCTAAGTTTTTAAGCTCACCTTGCAATGCAATCCAATACATGTGTACTTAAAAATAAGGCAGACTTAAGTCAATATATTTTATGAAACAGATCAGATAAGGAGAGGATTGGAGATTCAATGCACCTGAAGGTTTGGAAAGGCTAAATAGCCTTACATGAAATGTGATTACTCCAGGGTTATCAGATCTGGGCTACAATAACTAGACAGCAGCAAAGAGGTATAGAAAAGTTTAACTGTTTGCTACCATCTCATACAGTAGTTGTTTTGCATCACAGATCTGGCAGCTCTAGATTAGTCTAAGCTAATTTCTAATGCTGTTGTGAAGACACATGATCCTCAGAGCAATTTGAAAGATGGGTAGGAAATAAAATTGATAGTAAATATCACAGACGGTGACAAACTAGTTTGGCTCCTACAGATACCTTTTAAAAACAAAAACAAAATGTGTATACCAAAGATATGGATGTTAAAATCAAGTCCAGTTTAATATAGAAAAATGCTATCATCTCCCATTTCATTTGCTTAGTGAAATAATTATTGTCAAATAATCTGTTAACTTCATAGGAATATGGTCCAAATTAGTTTAGCGTCTTACGCTGCATGGCTTAACTTTAGATACCAAAGAGTGAGTTAACAGTAAAGTGTATTCAAAAAGAAAGAAAATGCATTCATTTCTTTACTAGAAAAGAAAGAAATAGCTTTTCCCTATATGGTGTGGAATAGACGAGTTGCTATAAGGTCACCCTGTTACTTTAACAGCTGTATGGCCAGAAGTTAATACAGTGGTACCTCGGTTCACGAAAGCTTCTGTTCACGAACAATTCGGTTCACGAACAGCTCCGGCCGCAAAATTTTGCCTCCATTCGCAAACTCCGCATCGGGTTACGAACAGGATCCGCGGCCATTTTCCCTGCTGACACGTGGTTGTGGCTTCCTGTAGGCGAGATCGCGGTGGCAAACAGACATCCTGTGAAGCTTTTTGGTGTGCTTGTTAGCATGGCTCCGAAAAAGGTGCAGAGCAAGCTTGATCAGAATAAGGGTTTGAAGAAAATAACCATTGAATTGAAGAAGGAAATTGTAGAAAAGCACGATCGTGGTATTCATGTGACTGATCTGGGCTCGGAGAACAAGATGGCGAAGTCGACAATCTCGACTATTTTGAAGAATAAAGATGCCATCAAAGGAGCTGATGTGGCAAAAGGAGTAACGACATTAACCAAGCAGAGGACACAAGTGCTAGAAGAGGTGGAAAAACTTTTGTTAGTGTGGCTGAATGAGAAACAGCTGGCAGGTGATAGCGTTAGTGAAGCTATGATCTGTGAAAAAGCCAGGAAATTGCACAGTGATTTACTGCAAAAAAATCCCTCTATAAGTGCAGCAAGTGAAGAATTTAAAGCCAGCAGAGGCTGGTTTGAAAAATTCCGCAAGAGAAGTGGCATCCACAGTGTAACAAGACATGGTAAGCCTTCCAGTTCTGACAAGGCTGCTGCAGAAGCCTACAAGAAAGAATTTGAGGAATTCATGAAGGCGGAAGGATACGTCGCTCAGCAAGTGTTCAACTGCGATGAAACAGGGCTCTTCTGGAAGAAGATGCCAAAGAGAGCCTATATCACGCAGGAGGAAAAGGCACTGCCAGGGCACAAGCCCATGAAGGACAGATTGACCCTTTTGCTGTGTGCGAACGCAAGCGGCGAGCTGAAGATTAAGAATGTACCATTCCCAGACCCCTCGTGCATTCAAGGAACACAATGTGAACAAGGCCAGACTACCTGTCATGTGGAGGGCCAATGCGAGAGCTTGGGTCACAAGGCAATTGTTCATGGAATGGGTGCACGAGGTGTTTGCACCCACTGTTAAAAAATATCTTTCTGACAACCAACTGCCTGAAATGTGCCTTCTTCTGATGGACAATGCCCCGGCACACCCTCCAGCCTTGGTGGATGATATGGACGCCAAATACGACTTCATAAAGGTCAAGTTCCTCCCCCCGAACACGACATCTCTTCTGCAGCCCATGAACCAGCAAGTGATCTGCAACTTTAAGAAGCTGTACACAAAGGCGCTCTTCACCAGGTGTTTCAATGTCACTGAAGAAACATCCTTGACTCTGAAAGAATTCTGGAAGAAATATTTCAATGTCCTCCACTGCATCAGCCTCATTGACAAAGCCTGGGAAGATGTTACCTACCGGACCTTAAATTCAGCCTGGAGGAAACTGTGGCCAGAATGTGTCACTGAACGTGACTGTGAAGGGTCTGATGCAGAGGTAGTGGAGGAGATTGTGTCCATGTGCAAGAGTATGGGTCTGGTTGTCGATGGTGCAGACATAGAAGAGCTTGTTGAGGACCATAAGGAAGAGGTGACCACGGCAGAACTTGCAGAACTCCAGAGTGAGCAGCAGAAAGCACTTGGTGAGGAGCATTCCACTGAGGAAGAGGAAGACAGGGAGGAGGTTAGCAGTGACGTGATTAAATCTATTATGGAAAAATGGAATGAGTGCCAGGATTTCTTTGAGAAGCACCACCCCAACATAACTGTAACAAACAGAGTGCTGAATCTGATGAATGATAACGTGGTCTCTCATTTCCAGAGGGTTATGCAGCGCAGGAAAAAACAACTGACTTTAGACAGATTTTTCCCCAGAACTGAGCGTGCAGCTAAGAGACAAAGAAGAGAGGAAACCCTTGAAGGAGATCTCCCCGATGTCCTTTTGGAGGGGGACTCTCCCTCCAAACAATAACTGCCTCCCCACCCACCTTCCTGTCCTCCACGCCAGAAGTCGCCTCGAGCAAGGTCAGCGTCCTCTCTCTTCATACTGTGCTGTACTGTACTTTGTTTCATGTTTTTGTGGTTTAAAAATAAAATACATATGGTTAAGAACGGATTAACCATATTTACATTGAACCTTATGGGGAAATTTGACTCGGGTCATAACCAAAAATCGGTTGTCGACCAAATTCGGAGGGGTCAGAACGGATTAGCCGTATTTACATTGAACCTTATGGGAAAATTTGATTCGGTTCGTGACCAATTCGGTTTGCGACCAGAATCGCGGAACTAATTAAGTTCATGAACCGAGGTACCACTGTACGGTGCCTTGAATTGCAGATATCGAAAGTTCTAATTGCCGGATTTTTGCTTTCCCTTCTTGGTAAATATATACAGGATTGCATTCAGTCCTGATAGCAGGAATCTGATAACTGCATCTTTTCAGTGGAAGACAAGGAAATATTTTTTGCCAATGACTCCGTCATAGAATCATAGAGGTGGAAGGGACCTAAGAGATCATCAAGTCCAACCCTCCACACTGCAGGAGTCACTACACCATCCGTGATAAATGAGGATTTGGCCAGGGCTGCGGCAGCGGAAAGAGGGCTGGGCATGGCGTGGGCGGCTACAGGTGGAGCTGCCGCGCGATTTGCTCTCGTGGGGAGGGCCGACAGAGGAGTCCCGTCATGCCCGTCTTCCGGCAGGCGCCTCCGAGGGCCTGGGGCTTCTCCCGACTGGTCTCAACGCAGCGGTCACGGCCTGCCCAGCTGCTCCCGGCGCAGATGGACCCAGGGCTGCTGTGGCTGCGAGCTGGGAGCTCCTACGCTCATGGCACTCCTTCCCCTCTGCTGAACTTGGAGGCGCGGGAACAGCGCAGGCCAACCGTGTCCTCGCTCAGTCCCTGGACGGAAGCCAATAGCCGACCGCTGCGCTTCGCGTGACCTGCTGAACCAGCGCCATTTTAGCCGTGAGCGTGCAGGATTTGTGTTTCAGTGTCATGGGAATGCAGGAAATCGGATTAGTTCCATGACCTCGGTTAAGTCAACCACAAACACGTGATGGGTGTAGATGGCTGTCGCCCTTGTGCATGCATCAGAATGAGGCTGGTGCAAAAATAGCTTCCTTTGGGGATGCTGCCCCAGCGTAGAGCGGTTGCCGCCCTGGCCGCCGGGCGCAGCTGCTCCAAAGGAAAGGAAGCGGGTCTCTAAAGTCCATAAAGGCCAGAAAAGGGCTTGTGCTTTCTCTTTGGTGTAATTTTATTGGGTTAAAGAAAATCAGTGTTAAACATAATTCCCTCTTTGGTTTGATGTAATGACTGTGTTTTAGAGGGAATTGTTTGTTTGTTTGTTTATTAAACTTGTCCCCGCCCATCTCCCCCCAATGGGAGACTCTGGGCAGCTCACAACATATTAAAACAATAAATAAATATACAATTAAAATTTATAACAAGACACGTTTACAAAAATAAAAGGAAAAAAATCCAGGAGGCCGATGATAGCAACACCAGGCCTCTAGGGAGCTAGCCAACCCCACATCTGATGACCTCCCTCCCCACCCCAGGCCAGATGGCAGAGCCAGGTCTTCAAGTCCCTCTGAAAGGCGGGGAGTGAGGGGGCCTGTCTCACCTCCAGGGGCAAGATGTTCCAAAGGGCAGGGGCTACAGCAGAGAAGGTCCACCTTCTGGACCCTGCTAGTCGGAGTTCTTTTGCCGAGGGGGTCCGGAGCACGCCCTCTCTGTGTGATCGGGTGGGACAGGTTGAAATCGTGAGGGAGAGGCGGTCCCTCAGGTAACCTGGCCCCATGCCATATAGGGCTTTAAAGGTGATAGCCAACACCTTGAATTGAACCCAGAAGCAAACCGGTACCCAATGCAGCTCACAGAGCAATGGTGTTATATGGGTCCTTTGGACCCCAGAAATAGCTCGCGCGGCTGCATTCTGGACCAGCTGAAGCTTCTGGATACTCTTCAAGGGTAGCCTCATGTAGAGTGCATTGCAGTAGTCTATCTGGAAGATAACAAGGGCATGAGTGACTGTTCAAAGGGCATCCTGATCCAGGAAAGGGCATAACTGGTGCACAACCCAGAGTTGTGCAAAAGCCCTCCTGGTCACGGCTGCCACCTGCTCTTCGAGCAGGAGTTGTGAGTCCAGGAGGACCCCCAAATTATGCACTGGGTCTGTCTGGGGCAGTGCTACCCCATCCAGCACCAACGGTGACAATGTCCTGGATACAGAGGAGCCATTAACCCACAGCCACTACGTCTTACCAGGGTTCAGCTGGAGCCTGTTGTTCCCCATCCAGATCCTTACAGCCTCCAGGCACCGCGAGAGGGAGGTCATGGCATCACTTACCTCACCAGGGATGGAGATATATACAGTGGTACCTCGGTTCACAAACTTAATTCATTCCATGATTCTGGTCATGAACCGAATTGGTCACCAACCAAATCAAATTTCCCCATAAGGTTCAATGTAAATAAGGCTAATCCGTTCTGAACCATATGTGTTTTTTTTTTAACCACAAAAATATGAAACACAGTACAGTACAGTACAGTATGAAGAGAGAGAACTCTAATCTTGCTTGAGGCAACACCAAAAAGCTTCACAGCAAGTGTAAGTCTGCGACCGTGATCTTGCCTAGAGAAAGCCACGACCACGTGTCAGAGCAGGGAAGATGGCCGCGGTTCGTGTTCGTCACCCGATGCGGAGCTCACGAATGGAACGCTGCTGTTCACAAACAGAAGCGTTCGTGAACCGAGGTATTATGATGATACCTCATCCCATGATGACGGATGATCTCACCTAGCAGTTTCATGTAGATGTAGAAAAGGAGCGGAGAGAGAACTGAACCCTGCGGCACCCCACGGAGGAGGGGCCGAGGATGGGACCTCTCACTCCCTATCACCACCGATTGGGATCGGCCCTGAAGAAAGGAGGTGAACCAGCACAAGACAGTGCCACACACCCACAATTCCCTGAGCCGTCCCAATAGGATACCGTGGTTGAGAGTATCGAAAGCCGCTGAGAGATCAAGGAGAGCAAGGTTGGTCGCACTTCCACCATCCCACTCCCACCAGAGATCATAAGTGCGACCAATGCCATTTCCATTCCATAACCGGGCCTGACATCTGACTGATAAGGGTCCAGATAATTTGTTTCCTCCAGGACCCTTTGGAGCTGTGATGCCACCACTTTCTCAACCATCTTCTCCAAAAAGGGAGACTGGACGGAAATTGTCCAGTATGGTAGGATCCAGGGAAGGCTTCTTGAGGAAGGGGTGCACTAACACCTCTTTAAAGGGCACTGGAAACACTCCCTGTATATGATGGATATCTTCAGGTTATAGTAAACTTCCCAATCAATTATGTATGATGATTAATGGAACCTATTCCATTTGAAGTGGTAAGGGATCACTTTAACTGCAGAGGTACTTTGCTTCTTTGTTAAAGGGCTTGGTGGTGTAGTTTAATGTTTTTACTGCTATGGAAGAATGTGTCATTCAAGAATCTTAATCAGTTAAAATATTTTATTAAATTAGAAAAACTTTTCAAACAGTAACATGTTGGTGCTGTTCTCATGGTCACTGGAGAATTGCATGGAAGAGCTAATGTTTTTTTTTTTCCCAAGGAAATACTAGCTTTAGATGTTTTAATTTAGGCCAACTTTTTTAAAACAAAAACTAGTTTATACCTAATGTGAAAACTAACTTTGCTCTTTAGGATTCCTGGCAGAAGTGATGCTGATAAAGCAAATAGCCCACCTGTCTTAGGCAGCAGGATAAATAAGAGGTATGTATCCACTGAGCATGCACCCGGTTTGGTAGAGGATTGTAACTTTTCTGAGACTGATCTTTTAAATTTAGTTACAGCTTGTTTGCCTTCCTCAGATCTGGATAAATATTCTGAGTTATCTCAGAAAAATAGTTAGTGTTTTTTAAAAAATATTAAATGAGTAGGTATGGCCCAGTAACTTTTATGCTAACGTATAAACTTACTGTATCCTTATATGCCACTATGGAGAGAACGAGAAGGTAGGAGTTGCAGTGTATTTTCTTTACATGTCATCTCAGTGTAACAACTAGTAAGGTGAACTAAGTAACCCATATGGGATTCTTCTGAGGATGAAATGAGTTTCCTGCTGTAAATATCTATATCTACATTTATATTTATCTATATGTATCTATCTCTTGTCAAAACAAATGTGAGCAGGCCTATATGATTTGACCCACTAAAGTAGTAATTATTATTTAAGCAATTTATATGGTCGCCCAACTCACGGTGACCCTGGGTGGCTTACAAGAATAAAAATCCCAAATACAACCCCACTACACCCTCACCCATCCCCACACATTTACACTAGCCATTTGATGGGCTTAAAGGTCCTCCAAGCAGCCATGTCATTCCTTTGGTACAAGCTTGCTTATCTGGGACTACAAAAGTGGGTGCAGGGCAGATGGGGAATGTGTAGTCAAACAAAGATGCTGTTTGTACCTGTGAGTTGTGTAAAACCTTGAATCATGCAGAGTCTTGTCCAGAAAGAATCAGAATCACATTCTCATTTAGTTATGAAATCGAGTGGTCTTAGCAGCCCCAGTCTTAATATAACAAGCACATAGAGTTGTAAATATATACATGTAAGTTGCCATAATGGAAATCCCATTATAAATATTCCATGAGGCTTAGACAATTTATAATTGTAACTAATTGGTCACTGAAATATCTTTAATCCCATTGGTTTTGTTTCATCTTTAAAGGAGCCAAGACATAAAAGCCATTGGTGATAAAAATGAAGGGTAAGTCTCAGAAGTCTATTTTACACAACTCAAATATTATTATTATTTCTCACTCTTATTTAGTTCCAATATGATGGGGTTAAAGGTAGGAGTCACACAGAAATGGATTTAGTACCATATTAATCATTCCAGCAGATTCACTTTTGTCAAAAACTAAAGTTATCTTAATTATAAGTTAAGATTAATAGATGACTTAGTAAGGTTTCATGTAATTTATACTTTGAATATCAAACTCATAATTTTCATAGAATCAGAGTTCAAAGGGGCCATTTAGACTATCACTTCAACTCCGTGCTCAGTGCAGGAATCCAAATTAACAGCCCCTCAATGGAGCTTGAACACATCTGATGAACAGGAGCCCACTGCCTCCAGGGTCATTGGCTCCACTGCTGAACTGTTTTTTCTGTTGGGAATTTTTTTTTCCTAAGATTCAATCAGAATCTATTCCATGCCCAATGCCGCTCCCATAATATTGTGTTATATGAGAATATAGGATCCCAGTTAATATGAGGCAGCTGCATTTTGCACCAGTTGCAGTTTCTGGATAGTTCTATGGGCAGTTCTATGTAGAGTGCATTGCATTCTGATGCATCTGTGGTGCAGGATCAAAAAAGTAGTCATCTTTATTATGGTCACAGACCAGAATTACAAATAAAAATACATTAAAATACATTGAAATACATTAAAAATACATTAAATGAAGTGAACAGAACATGATAATATATTTATAGATTGGTGGGATCATCAGTGGGCAGTCAAAATCTGCCTAATTTTTCAGACAGTATAACAAAATTAAGGTACGTTCAGGGAAACTAAATCATTCTGATCAGATAGCAACAACTGGACGTAAAAAAGATCAGAATTCCCAGGATATTTTATCGGATGAGGAGTTATTAAATGGGTTTGTGAGTCCTTATAGAATATACAGTATAACGGGACATGTGCTATAGTTTCAATAGCCCCTTGTCCACAGGGGCACGATCTCAGCTCATATGGGACTTTTTTGTATCGGCCCTCCAAAACTGCTTTTGGAGAGCATTACACCTGCTAGAGTTAGTGCCTTCCAAAATTTGGGGACAGTGATGTAATTTAGGTATCTTGCTGGCTCATAACAAAAGGCTTGACTGCTCAAAAAAACATTCTTAGACAAAGCAGACTGATCCTGCTGGATTTCCAGATCTTTGATATGCTGTTTGAATTCACTGAGTGCACGTTCGTAGCCCATCATTAGGAATGCCTCACTAGAGAAGCCGAGATATTGAAATTTTTGTAAGATAGTCCTGAACCGTACATCAAAAAATCAAGATGGTGACAACCACATGGTTGAAGCACTGCCTCTTTTTTTTTACATGTGCCAGTGCCCCCTTCCCTTGAGAGTCAGAACAATATAAGAAGCATTAATTGTGAACTTTTAAAAATAAGAAGAGGGATAAAACTTTTCATTTCAGTATAAGTTTTCTATGAAAATAACCACTATTAGAGAAAATAATCCTACAGTGCTGCTAAAATCACTGTAGGATTATTTTCTCTAATAGTGGTTATTTCTGCTAAAATCAGTGGCAGAATCTTAGAAATTGTATCTCATAGGATGGTATAAAAGACAGTTCAGATGACTGGAAGACCATGTCAAAAAGCCCACATACCATATGAACAGACCCTGAAACTAGAGACAATTACAAGCACAAAACCCTTTAGGGCATTTCCCTGTTGGGCTTGCTTTAAAATAAAGCATAAAATCCTGGAGGAGGGTTTTAGCCAAATTGTTCCCCTGTATCTGCCCAAATGACAATTCACAGAATCCAAAATCCTCTTCCTGATTTAAATTTAACTTTTTTGGGGGGGAAGATCCAGGCTTCCTCTTAAAAGAGGCTCTCTTGTCTTCAGACTCCCCTCCTTTTCTCTTTCAGTTCATCCTGAAAACAGTGGCTTTCCCCCCAGAGATGGAGGCACTGAGGGTATTCCCTTTTGCCTCACCTGGGACTGTTCGGACTGGGCTTCCTTGCTCACCTACATGTTCCCAGACATGGCTTACATGTTAAATAGGTTGATTTCATGTCTGGGAATCAGCCATCCATCTTGTGATGGTGCAAAGAAGGCAAGATCCATTAGATAAAAGAGACAATAAACAACATCTCAGCCCTGGGAAAAGAGGGACCATGAGAAAGAGACTCAAAATAACCCTGCCTTGATTCTATATGGTATAAGTGGGGGCAGAAGGAGACTCTGGCAGGCTTTCCGGATTCTGTTGTTACGCCTTACAACAACAGAGTTCTAGTAGCCCTTGCAGTGTCTGTTTCATTATGTGACCTACCTTGAAAAGCTGATAGATGGGTGAAATGAGCCCAGATGATGAATGTGGGAGAGGAGGGCAGGGCCATCTGTAGAGAGGGATGACACACATACAAAAGTAGTGCAAAACTGACACAACACAAGCTCCATTCCTTTTGTATGTGTGTCATGTTATTGAACACACATACAAAAGATGTGGATCTTATGTTGCAACAGTGTGAGACTTATTTTGAGTAAAGTTTAGCAGTTGCCTCTAGAAGAGGGCTTGCCTATTCACTACACATGGTCACTTTCCTACAAAGTATCTGCTCTTCCTTTTTTCCAATTGAATGTTCCTATTAATTAATAAAGCCAAGGATAGCTATTCCCTTTGTGCCTTCTGCCATCCTCTGAAGGTGGAAATTATCAAGAAATGTCAGTGATTTCTTAGAAGGACCATGCTTGGTAGCGTTTGTCTTTCAAATTGCTTGTAAAATTGTACAAAGGTAGGGAAGATAGAATCACATCCATAGCCTTTAGAATGCAGCTATTAGAGACTGGTGGTGCTTTTTCTGTTTTGCTTCTGTTATCAAGTAAATTTTAGACTATAATGAGAATAAATCACCTTTGCTTTTGTTTCAAATTTGCAGGTACCAAGACCTGGATGACCTCATCAAAGTGAATCCTACATCTAAATGGCAAGACAAGGGGTAAGTCTTCAAGTCAAATCAGCACCTAGATTTCATTTAATCTAATTTTTGAAAAGAGGATTATTTTAATTTTCCCTTGTCATTCTCACCCCACCCCAAAAAACCATGTGAATCTAACCATTGATAAGGAGGCAATAGTTATACTTTCATGTTTCCTTACTGAATTTTAATGCATACATATGCATATGTTTTTCCTTCCAAATGTAGCTATAGTATTCATATACATTATTTGTTAAATTTATAACTCATCTTTTTATTAAAATAATGTCAGTGTTGCTATAATAATAGCAACTTGCTGATAGAATCCAGAATTTTAATTCAGATGTTAAAACAAATATATTAAAAGGAATACAAATATCTTTGTACTGATTTTGTTTCATATTTAAAGAAGCTGCAACCTGGACAGTCTCATTGCAGTCAAAGATAACAGTGAGGAGGAGTAAGTCTCTATTCAGTTTTTGGTATAGGTCCTTCGCTACTAATTTATACCGCTTCCCACCATCCTTGACGCTGCAGAAAAGTATACAGGTAGTCCTTGATTAACGGCGGTAATTGGGACCGGAATTTCCATCGCTAAGCAATGCAGTCATAAACTGTAAGTCCTGTGACTGCATCGCTTAGCGACAGCAATCCCAGCAGTTCCCGTTACTGTCATTAAGCAAGGTTTGCAGGTCATTAAGCAAGGGCCTCCTCACAACTTCATGCTGGCTTCCAACAAGCAAAGTCAGTGGGGAAGCTGGCAGGAAGTTGCAAATCCCAGATGTCTCACAAGCAGACCAGGCAGGTAAATGGCTGCTGCTGAGTGGGGGAGGTGCGCAGGGGTCCACAGTGGCCATCATGGTATGTGTGTGGCAGGGCTGGGGGTAGCTGCTACAGGGTGTGAGAAGGTGCATGATGGGCTGGCGCAGCGCAAACTGTAGGGCTAGAGGTCACTGCTGCAGGGTGTGCGAAGGTGCACTGCAGTGTGACTGTGGCAGGGCTGGGGTGGCTGCTTCAGGATACAGGAGGGTACACGAGGAACTGGTGAGTTATGAGTGCAGCAGGGCTGGGGTGAGTGCTGCTGGGTGTGGGAGACTTACCAGAGTGACTTGTGACCTTCCCTGCCAGTCTCCCCATTAACTCCTTGGAAGCTGTCAGTGAAAGTTGCAAATGGCAATCACATGACCATGAGACACTGCAACTGTCATAGGACTGCCGGAACTTTGAGGACTGGTTGTAAGTACCACTTGTTCAGCATTGTTGTAAACAGTCGCTGAATGAGGACTACCTGTAGGGCATGAAATTTGCTGTCTCTGCTGAACGCTGTCTTGCTTTTAATGGCTGTTTCAAGGCACTGCCAGTCACTAACAGAATTTATATTCTTTAAGATTGTACTTGGATACAGTCAGAAGAAGAGGAAAAATATTTTTGCAGTACTGGTACAGCTAACAGTGACTTACGTTTGCCCCCCTCCCACCCTCATGGTCTGGAGACAAAGGCAAGTTGGCAGAATGAGGCTGAGCCAGGGCATGTGTGTGTCATGCTTAGGTTTAAGTGGGGACTGGGCCTTAGAAGGAAAACATTAGGTTTCAAGACAAACACAGATATTACAATAATATCAGTGTTCCCCTATTGCAGTTCTTAGTTCCCAGAAGTTGTAGCCTGAAAATGATAGATTTTTCATTACAAAACATGCTCACCATACATAGAATGGAGATCTACAACAACATAAATATTATAATATCATGTTTTTGTAGAAGAGTCCAGTTCTAACACAATTCTAACATTTTTAGATTTACACTAGCAATAGAAGGGTGATACTAATAACTGATGTTGGATGTCTCCCTGAGTTAATCAAAATGCAATGCATGTTAATATCTTTCACTTGATTTCATCTTGGCAGACATCAGGACTTGAATGACCTCATCAGAGTAGATCATACATCTACCAAGCATGACAAAATGTAGATTTTGTAATCACATCAGACATTTATGTTGTGTTCTTAATCTGGTTTGAAAAAAGTGTTCCATTGTTCCTTCCCTTAGAAAAACTATTACATTGGTAAAGTGGTGGTAATTGCTTTATTCATTAAACTTGTTCCTCTGTGAACTTAGAGAGTTCCATGTTGCCTGTTGAAAGTTTAATACATACATATCCTCTTTTCTACTTAGTACCATGCAGCCATATTGTTTAATCCGTCATCTATGTGTCAAATTTATATCACATCTCATAAAAAGGAATACTGTGGTTGACTAAGAATAAAAAATGCTGATTAAAAAAGAGCAATATTGAAACAAAAGCTAAAACAGATATATGAAATATGTCACTGATTCTGGCTTCCTTCACTGGTTTTGTTTTGCTTCTAAAGAAGCAGTAACCTGAAAACACTTATTGCAATCAAACCTAAAACTGTTGAAGGGGGAGTTCCTATTTCATATTTTGTTGAGGAGGGGGGGTCTCTATTTCATGCACAGTTTATTGGGGGTTCAGTCTGATCCAAATAATCACTTTTGTTTAGATCATTGCTCTGAATCAATACTCTGAATCAGTTTGGAAAATCTAGTCAATTTGAGGCATCTACTTTAGTTTGGTAATTCAATTTGACTTCCTGATTCAGTTCACAGACTTGATTGGATTTGAAAATTCAATCAGATCTGCTTTAATGAAAATACCTAATTGAAGTTTCACATAGCCCCATATTTAGAAGGAAATCCTGAATCAAAGAATAGCAAAATGATATGAAGGTAGGCACCATATAGCAGAATTTCCTTACTCCTTTGCTCAGTTCCCAGGAGCTGTAGACTGAAAACATTAAATTTACATGACTCCTCCTCTACCAAAGTTCCAATAGAGTTTAGATAGATAAGAATTTTTTCAATGTCTATCACTACGTGTCTCTTTGCCTATAAGATTGCTGTCTGAGGTCACTTCCTTCTCCTTTTCTTCCCAGGGACACTTGCAGAGAGTACATGCTCTTGACTCTCTTCTTGGTAGCATGTAGCCAGCTAGGCGTTCAACTTTGGCTATCCCTATAATTTATTTCATGTAAATAAATGCTATTATTTTAAAGTAATTAAACTTGCTTCACTAATTCTTGCTGAGGTTACGTTTCCTGCTTTGAAAATGCACACATAGAATGTTTTAACCTCTAACGGGTTTTTACTGTAATTTGCAGATCGTATAAGGTAAGTAACATAGAAAAAATGATTATAAGATTGTAGGAGGCTAAACCTTCAGGTGTGCTGCTTGGAACTGGAAGTTCCTCCTCCCCCTACGCCCTTATATCAGTTTAATTTCACAATATATTAAGAATAAATTACCTTTGTTTCATCTTTGCAGACACCAAGATCTGGATGACTTCATCACAGTGAATTGTACATTTGAGCAGCATGACAGGAGGTGAGATTTGCAGCCACACTGGGCATTTATATTACATTCATAATCTAGTGTTGAAAACAGTAACTTTCATTGTCCCTCCCAGTCCCCTGCCTGACAAAACCCCAAGCGAATCTTACTTTATTTACAGTCAGGACCAGAAATATTGGAACAAAGTTTTGGCATTTGGCCTCTATACACCACCACATTGAAGTTGAAAGGAAACACACCCAGATGGGAGCGAAGTCAGGACTTTCAGCTGTAATTCAAGAGGTTTGACAAAAGTGGGGCAATAACCATTCAGGAAGTACCGCCAGTGGTATACACTCCCATCTTATAGATCACCTACCCTCTCATCCTCATTCTGTACTACAGAGTGGCCTATTGGACAAAACTGGGACAGATGAATTCTCCAGCATTCTGATGGTCTAGTGTCTTTGATATTACCAAGTTATGATTTTATCAGTGTGATTAAGCTTGAATAACAGTGGATGTTTTACCAGCAGCTGATTAGGGATTGAGAATCTTTTGACTTCTTTTGGTTAGGGTGTAGCCTGCGTTCCCTTCCCTACAGCAACCCAGTTTCACCCTTCTGTTGTAGCTCTCCTGCTATGCAGGCCATGAGTTTTTGCTCCAAACCATTTTCTATTTCTTATTTTCATCTGTTTTCTGGGTACATCTCTTAACACCAGGCCACAGCTAAGCAGCAGTTTTCCTTCCTCCCATGCAATGGCCTACTTTTTCTCCTGACGCTCGCATAAACATAGAAAAATACAAATGAGGTGCCCCTTGGCTCCATTTAAGAGGTTTTAAGAGCATCCCAAAGGAAATCACATATCAAACAATAACCTTTCGGCCCCAGGGCAGTGTTCCTTTTAATCCCCAAAGTTGGTACGCAGAGAGCAGAGCAAGTAAGTATCTACTCCTGTGTGAAAACTCTTTTCCACAGGTACCAAATGCACAAAAATATACAAAGAGGTAAACTGCCTTGTTTCATCTTTGCAGATACCAAGACCTAAATGATCTCATCAAAGTGAATCATATGTCTAACCAGCTCAGAAAGGAGTAAGTTTTACACTCAAATCCAAAATCTGTATTACATTCAGAATCTAGTTTTGAAAACAGTGTAAAATACCGTGTTCTTCCTTATTCCACCCTCCACGCCCAAAACTCTAGTGAATCTTATGTTTAAGATTAGGGTGTTAAGTCAATTTCTACTTCTTTTATGAAGCTATATGTTTCACTGTTCCACGGGCATCCACGGGGAAGGTAAAAAAAGTCAAGATTGCAGTTGCTTCCATATGATTGGAGCTGCAACTTTTTGTTATGTGCACAGGATGTCAAAGCACATACAAAAGAGGCTTCAGTCAGGTGATCACAACCTCTACCTTCACTATTTGCATAGCCACTGCGTAGTAGTTTAATTGATTTTTAATCCATATCCTTTCTTCTTCCAATTTGGCATAGTGGTTAAGGCACCAGGCTAGAAACCAGGAGACCGTGAGTTCTAGTCTCACCATAGGCACAAAGCCATCTGGGTGACCTTGGGCCAGTCCCTCTCCCTCAGCCCTAGGAAGAAGCAGACAGTGGCAAACCAATTCTGAAATCTTGCTAAGAAAACTGCAGGGATTTGCCCAGATAGTTGCCAGGAGTCAACCTGACTTGAAAGCATCACAAAAAAAAAAAATGTGTGTGTGTAAAGATATTTTTATGCTCATAGTATTCTTGTCTTTGACATCTGATTTCTACAAATAAAGATTAAAATGTTTTTTTAATCTCTGTCAAATTGAGTGATTATATCTGTAACGTGAAGTTGTTCCATTTTAGATTTTTACTGAATTGTTTTGAATGCAGATAAGAAACACTCCTTTTAATCAATATTGTTATAATTTGGGCATGTTGTAAGTCATTTTTGTTCTGTATTATATTATTTCTGTTTATGGGTAGTCCTCCCTTAATGACCATTCATTCAGAGACTGATTCATTTGACATTGTAACGGCACTGAACAAAGAGATTTATGTCCTGTGGCCGAAATTATGACTGTTGCTGTGCCCCCACAGCCATGTGATCAAAATTTGGGTGCTTGGCAACCTACCCACACTTACAACCACAAGGGCACTTTTACTCCACCCACCCACCCATCTATCCCCTACATCTGCCCTTTTGACCTCCTGACACCCTGCACTCTGTCACCCCAGCTGATCTTTGCCACCGTCTTCTTGCTCCCACTGCTGATAAGGCATGCCCGGCCTAGCTGCTAGGCCCTATAGGGCTGGCTTTGCATTGCAAAGAAGGGGAAAAGAGCCAAAAGCAGCCTTTTTTTTCCTTCTTCCCACCGCAAAGCCCTCTTTGGAGCTCCTGGGAGGGGGCAGGGCTGGCTTCACGCTGCAAAGAAGGGAAAAAAGCTGAAAGCAGTCTTTTTTCCCCCATCCTTTGCAGTGCTCCCTCTCGTCCCTGGGGGCTGGCTTAAAAAGTTCCGTGCCAAAATTTAAGCAAGATTGTGCCACGGAGCTTTTTCAGCCAGCCCCGAGTCGAGAGGGAGTCCTCTCAGCAGGTGGCAGCAGCTTGCAACCTTCCCTGCTGGCTTCCCCATTGACTTTCTGGGGAAGCTGGCAGAGAAGATTAAAAATTGCAATCACAGGATTGAGGGGCGCTTGGCAATTGCAAGCCACTGTCGCCTGCCGAGAGGACTCCCTCTCGTCTCTGGGGGCTGGCTGAAAAAGCTCTGTGCCAAAATCCAAGTGGGATTTTCAGCCTCAGTGGAGAGGCTTCAGAAGTCTCTTCACTCTGGGGCTGAAAATCCAAGTGTTTCTGAGGCCCCTGCACACCTGACCCGCACCGCACCTCTGCACACCCTCACTGACCCTCCCACACATTCCCTCACTCCCTCCCCCACCCAGCAGCTCCTGGGGCTTGCAACTTCCTGTTGGCTTCCCCACTGACTTAATTGTGGGAAGCTGGCAGGAAGTTGCTTCGCCTAATGATGGGGCGTTCACTTAATGACAGCAACTGGGACTACTGGAGTTGCTGTTGCTAAACAAAGCGGTCATGTGATAATTTGCTTAATGACCACATTGCTTAGTGACCTAAATTCCAGCCCCAGTTGTGGTTGTTAAGCAAGGACTACCTGTGTACAGTGCTGTTGAAGAAGGAATATTTTCTGAAATGTGGCAAGCCAAATAAACACTTTTTTCGTGATACTTGGGATTCCTCCCTCTCTCCCTCTTTAAATTGGCTAACAAAAAATGCAGATAAATCCAAGATTGTAATTGATTTATTAAAAGCAATGAAAACACAATATTCTTAATTAAATTATCTTTCTACTTTCGTTTCTAAAGAAGCCATAATCTGGACACTTTCCACTGAAGTCAAAGATGAAACTGATCAAGGTTTAGTGTCTATTTCAGTTCCAGTTCAGTATCTAGAAAGAAAACATAGAATATCATGATATGAAAGTTTTCTGGCTCTACTACTCAATTCCCAAATACCAAAGCATGCATTATGCAACTATTTATTATCAAACTTCCTTATCAGCAATATTTCATACCATATCAATGTGATAGCTGCCTGTTATTTTACAGGGCTTCCCCCTAGCAGAGGTTTCTACTCCTCCTCCTCAGTGTGCAGATTATCCACACACCTAAAACACTTTCTTACTCATGCAAAGTTACTCTAATGATAGTGAGATCAAACCATAGCCTTTATGGAGTAGTCGTTCCCCCTGCTTTGTCTCTGTATTGGCTAAAATTCAAACTATATGAAGAATAAACTACTTTGTTTTTAGTGGATGTCAGGACCTGGAGGATCTCATCAAGGTGAATCCTATATCAAACCAGGAAGGCACAAAGTAAGTTGTACAGTTGAATCAGGAATCTACATTACCTTTCCGAATCTAGTTTTGAAAACATTTAAATCATCTCACGCTTTTAAAAAAGAGAATCAAATATTAGTATGGAGATAGTTGTTTTATCAGGCAATTCCTTCATGAAGTTGCAAATGCTGTAGTTTCTTACTGAATTGTTAATATATACAAATGAAACCTTATTTTAATGGACTTTTTTAACATAAAAGTCAGTGAGTTATTCGCAAATGTCTTTTAAATATGAAAATGTATCATTGGGGTGATTTACATCATTTACATGATTTCATTATGTGAAGGACCGTAAATGGACAAAAAAATATTGTACCATTTGTCATAATATGTCATTTGCATAATGTTATCATTTTGCAAATGTTGTAAATCATTGTAGAAGATCCATTGCATCCAAAGTTAATTATACTGAGATCCAATAAATCAAACTTTCACTGAACATACATAGTCTTCCCTTCCAAATGCATTGTAACTATGATCCATGTTTATGATAGATTGTTTTTGGTGAAAAGATGGAATATAAACTTAACAATGTTCCACGTTAAGTAATAATAAAATACTTATAAAATAAAGCATTATAATTTGAATATTAAAACAAATATATTAAAAGAAATTAAAACCCATTCTGCTAAATAATCATTGAAATCTCTGTACTTCCTTCTACTAATTTTGTTTCATTCCTAAATAAGCTGTGACCTGGACAGTTTCATTGAAGTCAAAGGTAAAAGCAATCAAGGGTAAGTCTCTATTTCCAGTTTGGTGACTTTTAGAATGGGCATGTTTTTGCCATGGTTAAACAAAGTGGGGTACAACTTGAGAAGGAAAATACGAAATGTGAAACTAAATAGAAATGTCGCAATTACATGAATATCCCCCTACTGCTTTGCCTGAGCACTTTTTAATCACATAACTCCTTAATTATGAAGCTTCTATACATGAAAGTTCATCTATGAACTTAGAGATACTACTTTTGCAGGCAGTCCAATTCCAGAGGCATTTTGTACTACAACAGGACAGTTTGCAGATTATGTAAGGGACGGTTATTGGTTCTAAAAGTATTTCCTTATTCCTGCAAAGTTACATTAGTGATAGAAGGTTATACTATTGATGTTGGGCCTCTCTGTTTATTCATGAGTCAACCAAATGCAAGATATGTTAAGAGTAAATATCCCTTGTTTTGGTTTCCTCTTTGTAGGCCCCAAGATTGAGTTATGTCACCAAAGGACATCTTATATCTAATTAGTATGGCAACTGAAATCAGGCATTTGCATTATATCCTTAATCTGGCTTTGCAGATGTGTATAGTTTGTTTGCAAATGTGTATAGTTCCTTCATGAAGCTACAATTTCCATAAGTAGGCAACAATACTCTCAAGTCAAAGTGTTCTTGAATTTCATGGACAGATCTGTATAATTTTATTGGCAACAATATGACAATAGTTTGCTACAGGTAGTCCTCAACTTACAACAACAATTGGGGCCAGATTTCCATCATTAAGTGATGTAGGCGTAAAACACAACTACATCACTTAGTGATGGCAATCCCTGCACTCCTGGTTGCCATAATTAACTGCTGTCGTTAACTGATGATGTTGTTAACATTGAGCGAGGCAATTTCCTGCCAGCTTCCCACAACCAAATGCAGTGGGGAAGCCAGCAGGGAGTTGCGAGTCCCAGGCCAGCAGGCAGGTAAGTGGCTGCTGCCGGGTGGGGGTGGGGGATGGAGGGAGGGGGTGTGGGAGATGGTTGGGGAGGGTACAAGGGGGTGCATGAGAGGTACCACATGGGTCACGAAGGATACATGAGAGGCCCCATGTAGGTTGGGGAGGGTGCGAGGGGGTGCGCAAGAGGCACCGCAAGGTTCATAGAGGGTCCATGAGGGAGTGTGCAAGAGGCACTGCATGGCTTGAAGGGGGTGCAAGGGGTTGTGTGAGGGTGTGAGGGAGGCACAAGGAGGGTCAGTGGGGGTGCGTGAGTGGCCAATGCAAGCACAGAGGTGCTGGGGAGGGTGCACGGAAAGGGGAGACTTACCCCAGCAACTTGCAACCTTCCCTGCTGGGTTCCCCATTGACTTTCTGGGGAAGCTGTCAAGGAAGGTTGCAAATGGTGATCACGTGATCGCAGGGTGTTTGGTAACCGGTCGTAAGTGCAAACAGGTTGCCAGGTGCCCAGATTACATAACTGCGGGGGTGCATTGCTGGAATAGCCGGAACTCCGAAGACCAGTCATAACCATCATTTGTTCAGTACTGTCATAACTTTGAATGGTTACTGAACGAATGGTCGTAGGTTGAGGACTACCAGTATTGCCTCCTTTTTATAAAAAATTCTCCAATTTGCTTATATCCCAGGGAATTCTATTCAAGTACTATCCAGGCCACACTCTTCTTAACTTCCCAGCTCAGACAAACTTGCAATCTCCTGAGAAAAACTTTCCATAGTTCCTTACTATTTTTTTTAATATTGACATGGCTTTTTTTCATTAATATAGTATAATATGGCTGGGTGACCTCGGGCTAGTCACTCTCTCTCAGCCCCTGACATCAGGCTTGGGCGACAAGCCGGTCGGTCAGTTCCTGTTGCAACCAACAGATCAACATTCAGTTGATCCAAAAAAAGTGGACCGTGCACATGCAAGAAAAATGCTAGGAAGAAAAAAAAATGTATAATATGGGTTCTCCTCTTATGTGAGAGAACAGATATAAAAATTATAGTTTAGGCTTTCTATATTTTTGGCAAATAGTTCCCAGTGTAACACACACACTCTAAAAAGGATTTCATCTTTGAATACAAATTTTCTGGGACTTAGACTTTACATCAGAGCAAATTGTTCTGTTTATTCTACCCAGAGAAATGGATCTGTGTATTTAAATTTCTGGCGGCGGTAAAAAAGTCAAAATTTTCCTGCTTTATGTATTGTCGAAGGCTTTCATGGCCGGCATACGATGGCTGGTGTGGGTCTTCCGGGGTGTGTGGCCGTGTTCTGGAAGTTTTGTTTCCTAATGTTTTGCCAGCACCTGTGACCGGCATCTTCAGAGAGCAGGAGCACAGACAGGAGCAGTTCTGGGCACAGAGAGAACTGCTCCTGTCTGTGCTCCTGCACTCTGAAGATGCCGGTCACAGGTCCTGGCGAAACGTTAGGAAACAAAACTTCCAGAACACGGCCACACACCCCGGAAGACCCACACCAGCCATTTCCTGCTTTAGTTTCTCATTTTAACACTTTTAGTATCATGGTGTGTATCTGTGTATGTATGTACATGTGCACGCACCTTTGGGGCAATATCCATTTAACTCAATGAAACATGCATCTTAAAATGGACGTGCTTTGGATTGCACTGCTTATAACAAAATATAATAACTCTAATGCAGTTACTTAACAGAAGATTATTTGCTCTAGTCTTCTACCTCCCTCTGCCCCAGTTTAGTTCCATTCTTTTGTTCGCCTGAATCCTTTCCACTGCTGGCTAATTTTAAAACATGAGGTTTTGGGCACAATTTTGGCAGCAACATCAGATTCACTTCAAGCACAAGTCCAATTGCAGCCCTAGATAGGAAGAATGGGCTCTGTTCTCTCCATTCAGAAATGCATTATTGAACAGTGGCAAGATCTAGCTGAGGGCACATGCTCTGCATATTTAATAGCAATGGGTGCTGAGAGCCATTCATTCAGAAGAGCTTAAAGTTTTGGCACAAAACTATCAACATTCAAACACAAGACAAAGAAGACAGCATGAAGATTTGTGAGGGATACATTCTCTGAGAACTCTCTCTTTAAAAATTTTCCCCTTACCCTTTGACTATTTTGTTACCTTTATATTTTTTAAAAATCAGAGAAGAGAAATAATGAAAATATTTTTACTAATCCTTTGTTTTTCTTCCTGCACAGGGCTTCCAAACAAAGCTGTGAATCAGAAGGTATTCCAAGGAATCAGTCAGATATGAGCCATTTATCCCAGGTCTCTGGAGACTCTAGGTAAATTAATAGGTTCATTTTTGGATTTTTTTTCCTTCTGCAAAATGCTGCAGGAGGAAAAGAAACATTATAATAATTATTCTCCGGTGAGCAAACTGAAATGGAAAAAAATGACCTTCCTTACTTTTCAGCTTTCCCATTCATTCACTACCTTGCCTGTTTGTTTGTTTTTTAAAAATTTTATTCATTTATTTAGAATATTTTTACCCTACCTTTCTACTCCACAAGCATTCAAACTAATTCTTGAACAGTACATGTTAGGGCACTACATGGGCATAAGAGAACATATAGAATTGCTATATCTGATTTTTTTCCAGCATCTTCGGAGGTTCAGAGAGCTGGGGAAAAACTGTATTATATTAACGGGACTTCTTATAACCATGTGTCATTAAAGAGATTTCTTATTTCTAAATCTCATCAATGACAGCATTCTGAAATTGGGCTATTCAAGTACTACAATGCTTCCCAAGTACAGTAGCATTAATTTCTGTGATACCTGTAATTTGTTGTGATGAGCATAACATCTATAGAATAAGTATGGCAGAGTTGCTCTTTTGACACAGTAGAATATAATAATTAGGAAGATACTATTAATGCAGGGTCATGTTGAACTATTTGTTGGCTTCCATATTTCCCCTTGCGTACAGTATTTGTCAGTCACCAATGACCATTTACAAAGTGGTAATTTATTACTGGGTACTTATATTTACTTACTAAAATGATTGCATTTCCAAAGATAGAAAAGAATTCTTCTGCTCTGGGCAACATATGGTCCTTTTTTACCTTTATATCTTGGCCTTAAGAAACCCTATACAAGTAGTCCTCATTTAATACCATTTGTAATGGTATGTGAGAAAGACTTTGAGAAATGGGGTGAAGAGATGCTGCCTAGGGAACAATCAGATAAAAGAGCCCTAGCCACATAGCCCGCACCTGAGTAACAGATGGAGAAAGAGGCTCAGAATGGACCCTCCCTAACTTCTTAGGCTGTAAAGGAAATGATGGGAGATTTGTATTTTCAGACTTGCAAGATTCTGCAAGTACAATGGGGAAGCCAACAGAGAAGGTCACAAATCGCTCCAGTAATTCACTTGCACTTTCCATTACCCAGCAGCAGCCATCCCTGACTGGCTGCGCTCGCTGGCCACTCATGCACCCTCCCCCACCCAGCAGCAGCCACTCATGCTGTACCTTACCGACCATCTGCACACCCTCCCCGGCCCGGCAGCAGCCACTTATTTGCCTGCTGTCCTGCTTGCAAGCCAGCTGGGACTTGCTTAACAACCCAGTCATGTGATGTTACAGTTTACAACCACATACTTAGCAATGGAAATTTCATCCCAATTACCATCGTAAAGCAAGGACTACCTGTAGTACTACAAGAATGCAAGTGCCTTTCAGGTTGTGGATTCTGTGTGAAGGACCTATGTAATCATTTCATCCATGTGATTATCCCTGCAGCATGGTATCATATGAATGGACCCAACATCTATCATTCCTCAAGTGGTTACTTATTACAAAGGGAGATAATCACTTGAATCTGCTGATCATCTATGTGTTAATCCCATTTTTAATTCTGTATTCAATCAAGAAACTACAGAAGTACAATTTACTTATCATTTGATTGGATGATAAAGATGATCAGATTCCCAAGAGATTATGTGCATATAAGGGATCTACGAAATGCTTCAATTCAGAACATTTTGAGTGGGTGCTTCTGATCCATTGTTCTGAGCTCAAAACAGCCCAATTTCAAGATAAAACACTGATTAATATTTCAGAATACTTCTTGAATGGTCAGAAAAACATGTCTCAAGCTTAAAATGTTTTGATCCTTAATGATATAGTAAATTCTAGCTTAATGTAAACATTGCGAAATGTGGTTGCCACTAGAGGACCACCTCTTCCTGCTGTCAACTTAATTATGGAAAGCCTTGAAAGGAGTCCCCATGATGGATCATTTGCATGCTACCATTAACTTTTGGAAACTTAGTTAATGCTAGTCATTATGATATGGTCTCCTCCCATTTGGTCCAGGCTTTCTCGTATTGCCATGTGACATATGCAAGGCTACAAGAGCCACGAATTGCTATAAAGTTCTTGCTTTAGACCTCTGCAGTCAACATATGAATCAAAACATGGTGATAAAATGCTGATTGTATTTAATCATATCAGATTGTGGATGAAATAACTTTTTTGAATGGTTACTGGAAGCACAATGTGGTTCTAGATCAGCACCCACCCTCCTATGCTAATTTTCTATTTGCAGAAGTTTTAGGAATTACAGTGAACACTTAGGCACTTGATTTTTGCTTTTCAAACTAAGCTCTACATTTCTCTCAAATCTATGGGGATGCATCAGCCTCAGTATTGTGCAGAAATGTGTTACTTAATACTTAATAAACCCTTCTCTGCCTGAAATAGACAGATGCCCGTATACTCCAACATTTCACCCATATTGTCCAACATTTCAAAAGCAAACATGGTTCAAAAACACAGGAACAATAAAACCATGCATGTACTGTAGATGTATTGTGACACTTCTTCCAGTTTGCTTTGTTTATTTTTAGAGAATGAGGTTCTCTGTATTTTTGTATGTATTTCAGCTACTGTGCTTCAAGCAGTCACTCAAGTTCAATGGATGCTATTGTGTATACGAGAATATATGAGAATAGATACCTGAAATATATGTGGAGTATTTTTCACACATATTTCTTTCTCTACTAATTCAAAAATAACTGTTTAAATATGATTTAAATATAATTTATTTAAACATAAGTACTGCTATTTTTTTAATCTTATGGAATGCCTGGCTTGGGATTTCTTGTTTATAGTACTATGACAAAAATGTCTTGAATATTATGACACCCTAGAAATAAAACATGAACATTAAATGGAAGTTTTAAAAAAAGATGAATGAAAAAAGGATGTTATATTTATTTGCAAGCTATACCCCCATAGCATATGGTATATTGCTAAGCTCATTAATGTGGTTGATACCAAAGAAGGAAGTTATTTGTACAAGGTTAGCAGTAACATAATTTAAAACCATAGAATCAATTAATTGTTTACTAAAAGTAAATAAAATGAAAATATGGGACACATTTATCTGCAGGTTGAACTAGATGCATGGCAGATTGCTGGAGGAGAAGGAGAAGCATGTGTTTGCAATTTAGAATTGAGAAACATAGCTATAGATGATTGATTGATTGATTGATTGATTGATTCCATTTATATAGCCGCCCATCTCAGACCACTGACTCTTGGCAGCTAACAATTAACAATTTGTATTAGCTACAAATTAATTAAACAGACAATATTCAGCTTACTCTAGCTTAATTCTTGATGTATTCTGAAATGATACAGTCGTTTGGAGAGGATTATACCAATATCATATTGGCTTTAAATTGGCAAATTAATAGATTCTTGCCAGCATTATCAGCTCCCCAAATCCATAAGATGTAGTGCAAAAATGAAGTCTTGATGCTTTAGTCTTGAGAATGTTCAGTTAACAATTCGTTTCATTTAAACCCAAGAGATGTTAAAGATTTAATATATTTATAATGGCATATGCTGTCAGCATTCCATGTGTCTCTGACATCATTGATTTCAATTTCTTATGTGTATAGATTCCACAAACTCAGAATCACCCTTCATGCATTTGATCAGATGAATTCCAATTTCCAAAAGCTTATGCCATAATAAAATTATGTACTTTTAAGGTGGCTTAAGACTCTTAACAAAAATCTTCCATTCTTGTTCAATTATCTTTGTAACAAAAAATGAAAACAGTTCTTGCAATCCTTGTGCTTCAGCATTTCTGATTCTGAAGTGGTTTCTCAAAGTAACAGTGAATGAAGTGAATAAATATGAATAAAGCATTCATATTTCCTCTTACCTAATGTCTGTATTGTTCATATAATCAATTGCATCTTTAATATGTATTTTTCTGATTTAGAAATCTGTTAATAATAATCCACTTTGGGTACAATTCTTTTTCTGCATGAGGTCCACTGAAAGTAATGGGAGCTTTGCAAAAATAAAGTTTGTGCCCTAAATAAATAGCTCTTTTTCTGGCTTTATGTGTTAACTTTGGTTTTATCTGATGTTATGCTTTCCCTTCTGGACTACACATTTGAACAGTAACTTACTTACTTACTTAGTATGCTGCCCATCTCCCCCAACAGGTGACTCTGGGGGGCTTTTTAAAAAGTATTATTCACTTAGAACAAATTTGTTATATTGCACCCACCTTCCTCATGCTGCTGGTGAAGACTGCATTCCCAGAAGATGTATTAAAACTGTTTGTTCTACTTCTGATAAGTAAGGCACACATGAATATATTTCAGTTCATGTGAATTGATTTCACTGAAAATTATTGTATTGGAGCTATATGAAAGGAGTGCTTGTTAAGTTAAATTTATATTGGTGGCAGCAACTACCAGAGCTATTGTCTAGACTGGGCAGATTAAAAACATTCCAGTAGAAGCCAGTGGCAGACCACTTCTGTATTGTTGTTAAAAAAAAAAAAAAGGCGTGTCCATGTCACCAAGAGCTGAGCTGAACTTGAAGGAAAAGCTGCATTCCGAGACAAGCAGGAACTGCCAAATATTGTATCCATCCACAACACTGGAAGTTGCAAGCTTATTTAACCAAGGCTAAAAGGCAAAAAGCTTATTTTAAACTGACTGTCTGGATTAACCTGCATTTCCCTTAGGACATTTACTATCCACATAATTAGTGAGGTCATGGTTTAGGACAAGGGTGAGACTGTGAGGATGCTAACACCTTATGACATCAGTGGTGACTGTGCACTATTTCTTCCAAATAATTATGAACAACCTGCACCTTTTTCTTACAAAGGGCTATTGAAAAAGAATTGTGTACCTATTGCCGGAAGCCATTGGGCACAGATACTAAGATGATTCTTGAAGCCCTACAGATTTGCTGTCATGCAACTTGCTTCAAGGTAAGAGTGCAGTTTCACTGACTCTCCTAAAATAGGCATATGTGCATATAGTTGAGATTGTTTTGTATTAGCACACATTTTCCCCTCTAAACAATAGTAAACTTATATTGAGTCTGGCCTGCTGCAAAATGCAGAATCCAAGGCAGCAAAGTTTGGATGCTGGACACTAGGGAATAATGCAGAAAATTCCACCTTGGAAGAACAATTCTGAGCTTGGAATGTCTACAAATGGTTCAGCCTTAAAAGGCTAAAACACCCAGAATGGGCCATTCCAAGGTTGGAATACTCTGTGATGAAACATTTTACACACCCTTGCTAGATAGCAGCAGTGTAAAGGGTCTTTGATCTCCTGTCTATGTGTGAGCTTTCTGAAAGCATCTGATTAGCCAGCATGGGATGTAGAATGCTGGAAAGTTGCTACTCAAGCAAAACACCTTTTCTAGCATACAGGTAGTCCTCAACTTATGATGGCAGTTGGGACCAGAATTTCCATTGCTAAGCAATGCAATATAAAGCGTGACCGCATTGCTTGGCAGTGACAATTCCTGCAGTCCCAGTTGCTGTCGTTAACCGAATCCCATGGTCATTAGGTGAGGCAACTTCCTGCCAGCTTCCTAGAGCCAAGGGCAAGAAGTTGCAAGTCCCAGGTGGCTTGCAAGCAGGCTGGCAGGCAGGTAAGTGGCTGTTGCCGGGTGAGGGAGAGCGCTGCAGCAAGTCTCAGTTGTAAGGGAGGCGTGGTGAGGCTTGGGGTGTGTAAGAGAGGCGTGGGAACAGTCAGCGTGCAAGAGAGTAAGGGAGATGCGGCAAGGTCGGGGGTGCATGGGGATGCATGAGTGGCCAGTGCAGTGCAAGCATAGAGCCGCTGAGGAAGGATGTGCGGGTGGGGAAGACTTATCCAGCGACTTGCAACCATCCCTGATGGCTTCTCCATTGACTTTCTGGAGAAGCTGGCAGGGAAGGTTGCAAATGGCAATCACGTGATCATGGGGCACTGCATGACCGCAGGGGTGCTGGGATGGCTGGAACTTTGAGAACCAGTTGTAAACACCATTTGTTCACCACTACAGTAACTTTGAAAGTTTGCTGAACGAATGGTCGTAAGTCGAAATCTATCTGTACTGCATTCTGTTCCCTCCCCCTTTTGTTTTTCTTTCTTCCCATTAAAAATCAATCAGCGTTTTATGGCCCAAAGACAGACAATATTCTGTGCTCACTAAGCAAGTCCACATTAGGATGTTGGAGTTCTTTTGATCCCTGGTAATTTTTTTCCAAACATATGTTTTTATACGTATATTGACCATAGGAGTTTCCTAAAGGGATTAATATTTTGGTTCTATAAAAATCCAGGTGAAGATAAGTTTAATATTAACATTGAAGGACTGATGTAAAAACTAATGCTTTACATACAAATCTATATTCCTTTTCCCCTTTATTTCTCTGACATGACCATAAAGACGGGATTAGAATAATTTGCTTCAGTTTTCAACTGATTATATCTGCATTGTTAATTGTTTATTTGAGTAAACCATAATTTAAAATTATATTTAAAATGCGTTTTGTTCATGTTTGGACATATTAGTTCCAAATCAATATAAACTTGCCAAATCAGGTTTGGGAAGCTCATCCAAAAGAGAAAAAGATGGGTCTGAATTGAATGCAGTTAGGGAACTCTGAAATCATGCTTCTATTCATAGGAGCACATAGAAATTCAATAACAAGATATGTGCTTTGCTGAAGGTCTTTCTGGTGTATCCAGTTAAAATAATCAAGGAGTAAGAGATAATAAACACTTCTACCACTGCTAGCTGCACTGACATTGAACTGGATGAATATTAAATCAGCTTTTTATAAAATAAGCATCTGCTTATTTTATCATTTATCTTTAGCGTGATGGAATGCAGGATAATTATGAAGTTAGGTAGCCAAAATATGGGAAGATTAAACTGTTAATTCAGTTCAGTAGATGATAGTAAATAATAATAAAGCATGGCTGGTGTGGGTCTTCCGGGCTGTGTGGCCGTGTTCTTGAAGTTTTGCTTCCTAAAGTTTCGCCAGCACCTGTGACTGACAACTTCAGAGTGCAGGAGCACAGACAGGAGCAGTTCTCTCTGTGCCCAGGGTGATGTGACCCTTCTGTGGATATTTATAGAGATCTGAGGGGGAAGGGGGATTGGGGGTGTGTTGGGGGGTTGAGTTACTGAGTGGCTGCTTGTTTTGGTGTCAGCATCTGTGTGTATCTTCCTGGGGATTAGGCAGGTTTTTTTTTTTTCTTCTATTGAAATGTTAACGAGGGGCTGCTGGGGGTGATTAGCAAGTTCATTGTGTGAACTGTTCACATGTCCTGGTGGTTGAGCTGAGTTCGTTGACCTTTTGCAGGCTGTATTTTTCTTCAGGATTGGTAGCCAGGTTTTGTTGATTTTTAGACTCTCCTCTTTTTTATTGAAACTGTGCTGGTGTTTGTGAATCTCAAAGGCTTCCCGGTATAGCCTGGTATAGTGGCTGTTGGTGTTGTCCAGTACCTCTGTGTTTTCAAATAGGATTTTGTGTCCAGTGTGCCTGAGAGCATGTTCAGCTACTGCAGATTTTTCTGGTTGCTGTAGTCTGCAGTGCCTTTCGTGTTCTTTTATCCTGGTATGGATGCTGCGTTTTGTGGTCCCCATGTATACTTGCCCGCAACTGCATGGTATGCGGTATACTCCTGCGGCGGTGAGGGGATCCCTTTTGTCTTTTGCTGATTTTAGCACTTCTTGTACTTTTCTGGTGGGTCTGAAGATTGTTTGGAAATTGTGTTTTTCCATCAGTTTTCCCATGCGGTCTGTGACCCCTTTGATATAGGGCAGAAATACTTTGTTGGTGGGTGGCTGTTTTTCTTCTTCAGTCGCATGTTGCTTTCTTGGTTTGATGGCTCTTTTTATTTCATTTTTGGAGTAGCCATCAAACCAAGAGCCATCAAACCAAGCCATCAAACCAAGAAAGAGCCATCAAACCAAGAAAGCAACATGCGACTGAAGAAGAAAAACAGCCACCCACCAACAAAGTATTTCTGCCCTATATCAAAGGGGTCACAGACCGCATGGGAAAACTGATGGAAAAACACAATTTCCAAACAATCTTCAGACCCACCAGAAAAGTACAAGAAGTGCTAAAATCAGCAAAAGACAAAAGGGATCCCCTCACCGCCGCAGGAGTATACCGCATACCATGCAGTTGCGGGCAAGTATACATGGGGACCACAAAACGCAGCATCCATACCAGGATAAAAGAACACGAAAGGCACTGCAGACTACAGCAACCAGAAAAATCTGCAGTAGCTGAACATGGTCTCAGGCACACTGGACACAAAATCCTATTTGAAAACACAGAGGTACTGGACAACACCAACAGCCACTATACCAGGCTATACCGGGAAGCCTTTGAGATTCACAAACACCAGCACAGTTTCAATAAAAAAGAGGAGAGTCTAAAAATCAACAAAACCTGGCTACCAATCCTGAAGAAAAATACAGCCTGCAAAAGGTCAACGAACTCAGCTCAACCACCAGGACATGTGAACAGTTCACACAATGAACTTGCTAATCACCCCCAGCAGCCCCTCGTTAACATTTCAATAGAAGAAAAAAAAAAACCCTGCCTAATCCCCAGGAAGATACACACAGATGCTGACACCAAAACAAGCAGCCACTCAGTAACTCAACCCCCCCCCACACACCCCCAATCCCCCCCTTCCCCCCCCTCAGATCTCTATAAATATCCACAGAAGGGTCACATCACCCTGGGCACAGAGAGAACTGCTCCTGTCTGTGCTCCTGCACTCTGAAGATGCCGGTCACAGGTGCTGGCGAAACGTTAGGAAACAAAACTTCAAGAACACGGCCACACAGCCCGGAAGACCCACACCAGCCATCGTATGCCGGCCGTGAAAGCCTTCGACAATACAATAATAAAGCATGTTCATACAGAAAATAAACAAGCGTTGATGCTGAATTTCTCTGAAATCTTTTAATTCATACTAAAATTCTAGTGAGATAGGTGTTAGCAAACTACAGTCAGATCTTAAAAATAACTGACAGGTATTTTCTTTCCTGGCTCTTACAAGTAAAGGTTTCTTTTTGATTCCATGTCTTCAAAGTGTGAAGTCTGTAAAGCAACTTTAGAAAACCTGAAGGCAGGAGATAGTATTTGGATTTACAAGAACACAGTGCACTGTTCACCATGTTATTCTAAAGTTAAAGGTAAGTTATATCCAAGGCACTTTCCAGTAGGTAAGGATTCAAGAAATACTTGTTCATCCTGAATTTTTGTACAAACATCCAATTTGCAATTTCCTAAAAGTACATGTGTACTGGAATGTGATTGATTGATTGATTGATTGATTGATTATGTCCCATCAATTCATTATCAACTCTTAGCAACCAAGTCTTCTAACGATGCACCCATTGCCACTGTAACTGAGCTTTGCTGCTGGTCTTTTCCAAGGCCTTCATGGCTGCTCTAGCAAGTGCTAGTCTGCGGTACATTTCTTGACTACTTGTTCCTTTAGTGTTGATGTTTGGTCCTAAAAGGCAGAAGCTATCCACCACTTTAATATCTTCATTGTCACTTCTAAGGCTGGTTGTTTTACCTGTTGTCATTAGTTTGGTCTTCTTTAGTTTTAGTCCCATTTTTTCATTGTGCTCCCTGACTTTTATTACTAGAGCTTGCAGATCCTTTGCATATTTAGCTATCAGGGTAGTAACATCAGCATAGTGCAGATTATTGATGTCTCTTCCTGCAATTTTAAAACCATGCTTATCTTGCTCCAATACAGTTTCCCTTAATATATACTCAGCATATAGTTTGAACAAATAAGGGGAGAGTATACATCCTTGTCACACTCTTTTGCCAACCCGGAGCCAGTCTATTTCGCCATGTTCTGTCCATACTGTGGCTTCCTGACCTGTAACTTTCTTTTGAAGACAACAAGATGTTCTGGGATTCCCATTTTTCTGAGCACATTCCACATCTTGATGTGATTAACATAAGTACTAGGCCTTTTTATAATCAATGAAGCACACAGTGACTTCTTTTTGGTATTCGTTGGCTTTCTCAAATATCCAGAGTGCATCAGCAATAATGTTTCATGTTCCTTGGCCTAAAGCTAGCTTGAACATTTGGCATCTCTTTTTCCATGTAGGGCTCTAATCTGCATTGGATGATCCTAAGCATTATTTTGCTAGCATGTGAAATTAAGGATATTGTATGATAGTTTGCACACTCTCTTAAGTTTCCTTTTTTGGTATTGGAATGTAGACTGACCTCTTCCAATCTGTTGGCAACTGTGATGTTCTCAAGATTTCCTGGCATAGCTTGGTTAGAACCTTTACTTATGATTCTTCTTCTGCTGTTTGCCATTTTTCCGTGGGTATTACACCAGTTCCTGTAGCCTTCTGATTAGGTAATAACCGGAGTGCTGCTCTAACTTCACCTTCTAGGACTAGAGGTTCTTATAAGTAAGGAATATCTTCTAGGGTATCTTGGATATTGACATCTCTACTGTACAGTATTTCAGTATACTCCTTCCATCTTTGATCTCCTTTGAATCGGTTACTATCTGTCCAGTGGTGTCATTTAGCATACCAGTGAGATTGGAACCTCCTTTTGAGTTTAGAGATCTTTTGAAAGATTTTTCTTGTTTTCCATGTCTGTTTCCATCTTCAGTGTCTTTACAGATGTTGTAATACTGTTGCTTGTCTCTTCTAACAGTTCTCTGAAACTCTTTGTTAAGTTCCTTTCTGAGATTTTTGTCTTTTCTTGGCATTATTTATTTCTTTGTTTGTTTATTCAATTTCTATAGCCGCCCACCTCAACCCAAGTGACCCTGGGTGGTGAACTATTTCACAATCATTAAAACCATTACAATTATACATATAGGCAGCCAAGAAGTATCATAATTACATAAAAATTAACAGTGCAACCAGGTAACTTTTGGGACCCCAGGCTTGGGGACAAAGCCAGGTTTTTAAAGCCTTATGAAAGGTTAGTAGGGTCAGGGCCATCCTGAGCCCCAAAGGAAGAATGTTCCAAAGGACGGGCTGCTGCTAAGAAGGCACAGCTGACGTTCCTTGGCTGATAGGATCCGCAGCATCCCTAATCTACTAGACCAAATTGGTCAGGTAGAAACTATAAGGAGAAGATGCTCCATTAGGTAACACAGTCCCAAGCCATGGAGGGCTTTAAAGGTGACAACCAGCACCTTGAATTGCACCCAGAAACACACCAGCCACCAGTGAGCTCCCATAGTAGTGATTATTATCCGTGCAGCCGCCTTTTGCACCAGTTGAAGCTTCCAAATGCTCTTCAGAGGCAGCCCCGTGTAGCATGTGTTGCAGTAATCCAAACAGGCGGTAACAAGGACATGAGTGACTGTGAGGAGAGTATACTTTCTTCATTTTTGGCAGTGTCCATGTTCATCCTTAATGATTTCTTTTAATTCATTCAATAATTCCTCTAAATCTCTGTCAATGAGGTTCAGGACTTCAAAGCGATTCCTGATCTTCACCTTGAAAAGGTTGGTATATGTTCAAGATTATATTGTGGAAACTGACTGGCTTCCTCCTTCTTCTTTAGCTCAACTTGGAGCTGGCACATGAGCAGTTTGTGATCTGTTCCACAGTCATAACCTGGCCATGTCTGACTGTCTTTGATGCTATCAAAGTGAGCTCCTCCACCTCCTTTTAGTAATAATATAGTCCATTTGATTTCTATATACTGTGTCTGGTGATGTCCATGTATAGAGGCATTGTTTGGTTGTTTGAAGACAGCATTAGCTATGAAGAAATCATTGGAGTGGCAGAAATTGATAAGTGCATCTCCTGCTTCATTTTAGTTTCCTAAGCCATACAATTCAACTACCTTTTCCTTTTTAATGTTTCCAACTTTGGCATTTCAATTTCCAATTACAAGCTGCCCATCTTGCTTGCACATTCTGTCAATTTCAAATTGAATTTGATTATAAAACTCATAACCTACTCTTCTTCTGCATTGGTGGTTTGAGCATAAACTTGAATGGTCATCCTGTTAAAGGGTTATCAATGAAGTCTTATAGATCCCTCAGCATTTCCTAGTAGCATGTTGGGTGCCATCTTACCTGAGAGGTCCATCATCTGGCACTATATCGTCAGTCAGTTTGGATTTTCTATCCATGTGGTTTTCTACAAGAGTGGTTTACCATTGCCTTCTCCCGTGCAGTATACATTTATACCTTTGCCATTGTCACTAAAGTGATCTTCTACCTCCAGCATCTTTCTGTATTGCTGTTGTTCAATATAGGTGCCTGCTTGCTTTAGCTGGGTAGCTGGGATGACCTTCATGCCTTGGGTGACCCTGCTGAGAATATTTACTCTTGGCATTCACTCCCAACATTCTTCGCTTATCCCTCCCAGGAACAGCCCCCACTCCCACCATGATTTAGCAACACACCAAGAACTTGTAAGAGGGGAATCTTCTTATACAATGAAATCTTCATTTTTCAAACTGTAATTTGGTTCACAATTGAAAAAATGCAGTAACATGCTTATCAAAAGTATCTGGAGAAATGAATATATTCAAGAAAAATAGTTGAAAAAATTAAATGTACTGGGAAAAATGCAGACAGAAAATGTGAATATTAGGAGAAATGCCATAAAACTTTCTGTGAGCTTGCAGACTTTGTAAATGTCAAAAAGATTAAAAGAAACAGCCTCTTCTCTCTCTCTGCATGCGTGTATATGTATAAATAAAAAAATTAGTTTGAATTAATTTGATAGAAGAAACAGGCTAAAATAAACTTCCCAGTGATGAAACGGTTCACATTGGGGAGCAAAGAATTCATTGAGTCCTAAGTCTAAAAGTCTACAACACAATTTATATGTGTGATTATGTGAATACAAAATTGGATAAATATTTGATATCCAGAGTTGACTTAGAAATAAGAACTAAATGAACATTTTCCTCCAAATTTTGGATTTAAAGTTATTTTATACTTTATGAAATATAATTTAACACTTTTCAAACTCCAGTTCATACTTTGGAAATACCAAAATATAACTGATTGACTGACAGTCAAATAAATGATGCACCCAAATTGGTCAGAGATTTTCTTTTTTCCCAGGCTGAAATAAAATTTAAAAATGCAAAAGCAAAATCTGAATGAAACTGGATTTTAGTTTAGAGTCCATTTGAATTAATTTAAATGTATATATAACAAATCCAGATTAAAAGAAAAAGCCTCTTCTCTCTCTGTGCGTGTATCTCCCCATTTGTTTGTCAGAGCACCAGAAAATACTAAGAGTTCTTTGAACTTATTTGGAGCTTCTGGGAGGGGAGTACAATTATCATAAATCCTTCAACAAAGAATGGTACACCTCTTCTACTTTTACTCTTTTCCACTAAGTCTCCAGTTTCAGGAGAGATACCTATGGAGTGATGATGGAGAAGGAAATACACACACACACAAAGTGATGGAATGTGAGTGTGGCCTTGAAAGAGGTGGGAGGGGAAGAGATCTGCCTAAGGAACAATCAGATAAAAGAGAAAGGAGTTAACAAAAGGGTAACAGTCAAAGAAAGAAACTTAGGAAGGACCCACCTTGACTATTCAGGCAGTAAATAAGGAGGGTGGGAAGTTTGTGCTTTCAGACTTGCAAGATTCTGTTAATATAGCCTTACAATAAAGTAGAATTAGTTCATCTAGTCTTGTTTCCTGTCTTGATTTACCTGGGAGGGCTGACACATACACACCCCAGCCAGCCAGATTAATCCTGGTGGTTAGTGGGGTGACAAATGTTGTAGTCATATGCTAATTTTGTGGTTATCAGCATTTACTGAGTTACTTCTGAAATCATGGACATTCACCAAATTTGTCTAGAATTCTCAATGTTGATTTTATCAATATGTGTTTTAGTTGAGGGGTTATTAAACGCTAATTATTTTTCACATTAATGTTTCTAAATGTTTTTATTTCTTTCCTTTACAGCCACATGGACTTACTAATCATTAATGAACTCTGATCAAGCATGTGCTCAGATATTCCAGCTATCTTTATTTATATCTGAAAGTTTTATGTTTTTTTAGAATAAGATATTTCAAAAGTAGGCATTTGAGAATAAAATATTATAGACCATTTCTAAATGAAAGATAACATTATGAAATGTACCTAGAATGCTCCTAGGAGATGTTTTCATTGTTAGCAAGAGAAATGTCTAAGATTGTAGCCTCTAGGACTATTATATTGAATAAAGATGCAAAGAGTTGTACTATAAATACAGCATATGAAGGTATCTATGGTATCTTTGCTTAACTTGTATTCTTTTGTGTTCATGCACTGATAATTCACATATGGGTATTCATAATAGACAGGTTTCTTCTTCCTTTAACTACAGTAGTTCTCTCTCTAGAGAGAGATTTAAGTCTTATTACATTCACAGGTGTTGCAGCTTTCTTTGATTGGGACTGGCATTTTGGAGAAAGACCAAAGCTTTAGAAAAACCTAAAGCTGCCTGAAAGCAGGTGAAATGAAATCAAGCAGTGTCCATGCATGTGCGAATCATCCTTTTCCTATGATAATGGTCCCTAGAAGTTCAGCCTGTTTCACTTTGGATCCATCCATACTGTGGCTCTGTGGAAGAGAACATTGCCTGCAAGAAAATCCATCCTCTGTCTGCTTGCTTTACACTTTTTGTTCGGTCTTCATAGAGTGTCCCTATATAAAAATAAATCAATATAGCAGTGTCATCTGCAATGGGAAACCAAGGGCTAAAATTGCAGGTGCAACTGTGGTCAAAGCTCTGCCACTTTGTATAATTGTGTGATGGTGATTTATGTACAAAGGGTTCCGCCTGCCTACCTTTTTAACCTCGGTTCCTCCTTGAAGATGGTTCTGCAAAGGATGGTCTTCTACTTGCATGTTGAGCTAATTGGAAGAGGCCAAGTCAGGTTTGAGTACACTGTAGGCCAGCACAAGATATGCTAGCATCTGATGCAGTCATTTGAAGATAGAGATACGTGAAGTTAGATACATCTTCATATGATCTGCAGCCAAACATCAACTCTTATGATTTGAAAATATCTTTTTGTATCAATTAATGAATCAGTGAATGATACAATGAAAGTACCTTTTTGTATCAATAATATTCAAATAATTCAGAACCAGTCTAAACTGTTAAATAATATAATTTAAGGCACATACTATAGCATGTAATTTTATGGAATCATATAATATGCCGTCTATATATATTCTAATATGAATAAGCCATATTATGGATGCATATTTTTCTTTTGAACCTATGTGAACAGAAATGTAGAGAAATTATCTTAATATGGAGAAATATTTTAAAATTAAAAATGTGAAATAAAAAAATAAAATAGTGGTTGCATTCATGTGTTACGATAACCTGAAATTTATTGAAACAGGAATAAGCCTCAGGTAGCAGATCAGACTCACATGGTTCCTGCCTATCTTCTCTTTCAGTATGGACACAAGTAATAGTCTGAAAACTTTCAGTTCTATTTTTATTCACCTCAGCTTGTAGTTTAAGATGAAGCTGGTAAACTATTATGATTTATTTGAAGTTTCACTGAACCATAGATTATACATACATACATACACACACATACACGCGTGCACACACACATACAAAATCTAGTAAATCATGGTTTCTTAAGACTATCCATTAACATAACAGTTGTAAAAGTGTATAGCAAGTTAAATTTGTTTACGTATAAAAAAATTGGTATAACATTTTGGCAGAGGGAGATGGAGATGCTATTTGGTCTCTTACCAGAAACTTACTTTTGCCCCTTCTGAATCACTACAATTAAATACTATGAAAATGTAATAATAGAAGATTTCAAAGGAGACAGAGTCTTAGTGTTTATTGAAAAGCAGTGGTAAGAATCTAGTTAGAAAGTGACAGATGTAAAAGGATAGCTCAAAATGCTCAGAATAATACCTTAAAGGGATAAAAAGATAAAAGTCTCCCCCAAAGGAAGCTGAACTTCTGATGACTCTATGAAGGCATCCATGTCATTTTCTTGGCAACAATATGGAAGTTTTTTGACATTCCAGTTGGGGGAGTTCCTTGTAGTTTTCCATCTATAGGAGAATTTCTGGGGATTTAATTTATACCCCAATATAGTCTTGCAAATCTAGTGAAATTATTTAATAGGCTGCACTATAGACTCAGCTAAAGTAATTAAGCACCTGGGATCCACCACCATGCCTGAAGTAACCACAAAGAAATGAAACTGAATGGCAAGAATGCAAGCTAGCTGCAAAGAGTGTATCTGACAACTGGGAATTGCTAGCATTTAGTGCTGGGAACCAAGGTTTTTCTGATAATGGTTAGGTAAAAGTAACAATTTAAGGGCAGGTTCTAAGGCCCTTTGTTTTTAAAAAGACTTTGTTGGGTAGATAAGTGTGATCTTAAATAATTAAATAATCAATCTACCCTGACTGTATACTGTATTTTAATATGCATAACATTAACACAATCAGTAAACCCTAGCCCTCTACAAGCTATTGCCTTCTGGTACTGAATCTGTCAATAAATCATTTTGTTTCAATGTGTGTCTTGGTCTCCAGTTAAAATGCACCCTATCAGGTCCCCCCCCCTTCACATCCATGTAATAACCAAGTCCCCCACTACACAGCATTTTCAGGATTAGCATATGCTGGCTAGCTGTATGCTATGACTCTTGGTGGGATATGTCATTTTTTTCAGTGCTGATGTCATTTCTATAGAGTTCCTTCAATCTTTCAGACGTAAACATTTTTCAAAACCATCTATGTCTCCGCCCACCTTATGGAGGTATGAAAAACTGAGAGGACACTCCACCCCAGACCTTGTGTGAGCTTCCTAGTTCCACCTCTGAGGCCTAGAATCATAGATGGCTGCACTAAAAAACCATATTTGGAAATATTTTTTATTATATATGAATGAACAGCAGTTCCAGCCAATGGTATCATAAGCTAATACTATTTCATTAATATTGAATATTCAATAGTATTATTCAATAATAATGTAATATGTAACATACAATAATAGTATATAAAATTATAGTAAAATTATAATTAATATCCCTGGCATTGGGAGCTCTATAGTAGTTAAGTTCTAAAGGCATTCTGGATTGGCCAAGTTTTTACAAGCTTCCAGAAGACCAGGAGAATTAAAGCAATCTAGGTGTGCAGCTAAGTACACAATCTGGACTTCAGCTCAGAAACTTCCAATTTTTGAGGAGGTGAATGTGTATAGGGCTCACTGTTCAATGCATGGATGTAGGGTGGAATTTGAGAAGCTTCAACATGACCAACAAGTCCAGAGTCACATTCCCACAGGCACATAACTGCATGGACCTTTTTTCAAGTTAAATGTGCTCTAGAAAATAATAGAATTAACTTCCAGCTTATATTTAGTTTAGTATATTAACTATTTGTGATTTTAAATATGTTTTGCAAACTACTTGTATATTTGAAGGGTGAGTTATAATTATAAACAGTAAACATCTATTAAGTCTATGGCTGAATGTAGTGAAAAAAATACATTAAATACAAAATTTCTAACTACACTTGTCTACACTCCTTTATGTATGAACTATATTTGTACAAATATAATTTGTACATAAAATACAAACTACACTCCTTTATGTACAACTTATATTTCAGTTTTTGAACACTGAAAAATGCACCTAGTCTTTTAATTCAGTGGCACATGCAGCTTCCTTAAGTAAACTGAATGCTGGATTTAACTTGACAAATAAGTGAACCTGAAAGGAAGAAAGTGGTAGGGTAATGGGAGAACAAGTGAAAGTTGCCTGAGAATTCCACAGCAACTCACTCCGTTTACACTTATGATGGCCATTTTGCAATAGAGCTACAAGTTACATAATTATACATCATAGCAGTAAGTGTGGGTTTTTTACTGCTCTGCCAGCCTAATATGGAGAGTAAAAAATAATGGTACTGTAAGCCATTTAGAACCTGATATACAGTATTCAGAGTGAATTCAATTGTTTTTAGAAGTACCAAAAATAAAATTGCTAGCCTCCAAGAGTGAGAAATGTGAGTAGTGTGTGAATATGGATTGTTGACTGGTGGTCTAATGAATAGAGATTTCTGCAATGGTAGTGCAAATGGTTGATAACTTGTAATGGACCAAGGGAGGTATAGTGAGGGGCAGAGGTTGGCTATTCCAGCAGAAGGGAGATTGACAATTCGATGTTAATCTCTACTTTTGGTCCAGCTATCTAATCTTTGGTCCTGGTGGCCAGTCCATTTGTTACCTTGGTCTCAAGTTGTCAGTGGTAAATACCAGCTAATAAGACTTTGGTCATCCACAACTTGGTGGTGGACAAGTGAGTGGACATGGCTTATATTATTGGAGATCTGCATTCCCAGTTTCCAGATCATCCAGAAACTTTGATGCTGAGACTGTGTGAGTATATCTGTGCCAGAATGTTGCAAGATCTGTAAAGAGCACTGTGCCCTAACCAAGGCCTCTGCTTCTGAAGTGATGGGTGTGAGTGCCTGTTTTTTAAATTGGGCCATAGGAACCAAAGTGGAAAGCCTGCTGATGATTCAGTCACTGCCAGCTGGAAGGGCTGTACTTGAAGGGTTGCCTTGAAGCTGGTGTTGGAGTCACCTCCCAGGGGCTGGGCTCAGGAAAACTTGGGAGTTCATGATCATCATGGTGGTCATGGATTTCTCATTTATTTCTGGCTGGATATATGGAATAGACTACACTTTTAGTTGAACTCTTAACGGGATCTGCCTTGTGAATTAACTGTTACTTAGTTCTCCTTTCAGAACAGCTATGCAAAAGAGTCCATTAATTGACATACCATAGCAAAGTGAAGTTTCTGATTTGTTGTTTTGTTTTCTCTAAAGTGAAAGAGATATTAATGAAACAGTTTATTTCAAGATTTTCACAACTGGGCAGAACATGGATCAGGGGGCTTTTTTCAGCTATTGTTCCATTTCCTTCAAATGTCATTGACTTCAATTGAGTTCCATTTCCTATACCTATCGCTTAACAGCATGTGCTTAGAGAAGGCCTCTCTTTTATAACATTGCAAATGAGAGAGGCAGACTAGACTACATTTGTCAAAGAACTTTCAAATGGGTCTGGACTATTAAAGTCTCTCTGTTGTTTACTTTTCCCATCATTACAGCTGTGCAAATAAATCTGTTTACTGATATCTTAGGAATGAAAAGTTGATATTTGATTTTGTTATTTTCTTCTCTCTTAAGTAAAAGAATGAAATCCAGTTAATTTTCCAGTTCTTGCTAGGGAGAGCATGGAGCAACAGCTATTTGTCAAATAAATGCATATACATATGAAACTTCTGAACTCTCATTGGATAGCCAAACTATCACTCTTTCTCAGATTTGGTGTTTTGTTATCTCTTAAGAAAAAGAGATATAAGAGAAACACAGTTAACTACCAGATTCTCCTTACGAGGCAGAATGTATAGCTAGATGCATAGCTAGATGTATAGATTAATCTCTCAGTTATATAATGTTTAGCTTGAATCCAACTAAGAACTCCATTTTGTGAAATACTATAGTAAAGAATAAATACTTTGGGTATTTTATTGAAGAAAGATTAGTGTACTCCATAGCACAAAACACCAAATCAGAGAAACTAAGCAATAATACCACATGTCAAAAATTGGAATCCATTACAGAATGCAAACAAGTTCAAAATTAGCAACAATTGCAGTTTACCAATCCAATGAGAGTTCAGAATTCTGATCTAAGTGCACCCTAACATCATAAAAACGCTTCCTGTATGCAAAGCCATGACTCATTTCATACAGAATATGAAATTCAACTGTAACCTTTGAAGATTGCAAGTAAGTGGAATACCAGATTTGAAAAACAGCTGTAGATCAATGCTTTCCCTAGCGTTATATCATGTCAAAAAATGGAGTCCATAGCAGAAGTGCAAACAAGGGGAAAGTTAACTCCAGTGTTACTTTAGCAACCAATTAGAGTTCAGAATTGTGATCTAAATGAAATGTATATATAGATTGTTTCACCATGATAGAGTGGCGTCCTCATAGCAAAGCCTGTGAAAGCTTATAATATAGAATAGGGAATTTAACTTTTGTATTTTGTTCTCCCCTTGGTTCCATTAATGTCTCTCTTACTTGAGAACAAAACACCAAATCTGAGAAACTTCGCTTTATCACTGCATGACACATTTAGATTACAATTCTGAAGTCTTACTGGATTGCTAAAGTAACGGAGTTAACTTTCCCCTTGTTTGCACTTCTGCTAACTCCATTATATGACATGCAATATGTAACATGCAATAAAGTTTCTCAGATTTCTTCTTGGGATCACTCTGAAGGCAAAGTTTCATATTTTTTGTTTTGATCTCTTTTAAGCAAAAGAAAGATTCATGAAACCAAGTGGTTTTCCTGATTCTCCTTGTTAAAGAGAACATGAATCAACAACTGTTTTTCAAATCTGGTATTCCACTTGCTTGGAAACTTTAGTGCTTACAGTTGAATTCTGTATTCAGTATAATACATGTCACAGGGATTGCTGCAGAAAATGAGTTGATTTCCATATTCTGCTTACTAAGGAGAAAAAAAGTGCAGCCCTTTTTCAGTTTTAGTATTTCCTCTTGTTTTTAATTTCAGTGAATTTTGTTCACTTTTGCATTGCATATAAAGCACAAGAGAGGAGTTGTTTAGACTAGGTTGCTGTATGATGTTCATGCAAGTTATATATATAACTTCTCTAAACCCTGTAACCTTTTACAACAAACTTGACCTTAATTTTAGAATATTTAGAACATATTCCATATATCCTCAGGAATAAAGGAAATTAGGGTTTCCTTGAGTTATAGTTCTCATCCTGGATCAATTCAATATTGTTCTGTTATCAAAAATTAATAATTGTTCATTAAACTTTCATTCTTCGCAGTTTCACATGTTATTTTACAAAAATCAGTAAAAGAAGAGAAAGAACACACTTTTCTAAGGTGGAAGAATTCACCAAGATACTTCAGATTGTTCACAGTAATAGGATTTTTTTCTCTATAAGAAATGTGTGCTAAACGAATGCTATAGTTAACTTTTCCATTCTTTGCACTTCTGCTACTAACAATATTTTGTGGAATGTGGTAATAAAATGAAGTTTCTCTGGTTTCTTGTTGAAATCTCTTTTAAGCAAAAGGGACATTCATAAAACCAAGTTGATTGTACATGCAACAGAAAACAGGTGTAATGAATTTAAGCCTTCTATATATATAATCATATAGCCATAGAACAGCCATGTTTATCCTATTCATGGACTTTACTAGGAAACTCACGTTGCTGGCATGAAGGAATGTTGGAATGTACGCTAGATACCTTGTATGAATGAGTTCTCAACAATGATAAGGCTGGAATGCTGGTGGGTGTAAGGAATAAAGTGACACATCATAAATTTATAAGATAACGGGACGAGAGGTACCATTGTAACAAGTTACCCAACTGTATCAAACATGAAATGTTCCTGGCATGTACTGTACCTGGACAACCTGGATGGAGATGACCTGGATGAATTCTAAGTAAACAAGTTGGGTATAAAAGAAAGGATGGAAACCATACCCACCTGGAAGTGCGAGACAACTCTTGTTGGAGCAGGGGACGCCCTGAGTCTGATTCCCAGCCCACTCTAGCACAGCCTGATCAACTGTGTTGAGAGTGTATGTAAGTATTTTGTGTGAATGTGCAGCCTAGTTGGGCAAGAATATTTACAGCAACTTGGAAGGCCTAGATGGGCAGTTTTCTTTATTGAACACAGTTGTTAGCCTAGGTGGGCACGTACATTTATTGCTAGCCTTGATGGGCAAATATTTTATTGTTAGAAATATTACAGGTAACTAGAGAAATTGTATGTATTAATCAACTTTGATTAAACACTGATTATACACTTGCTTTGCTCTCTGTCCAAATAATACAAGAATAAAAGAACTAATTTTGAACTCTGTTTTGAGTGGATTTCAATCAATCATTTTATAACACAGGGATCAACAGAACCTTTTCAAATTTACCATTCCAATAACACGGAAACTATAGTACTTAAATTTAAATTCCGTATTCTATGTAATACAAGTCATAGGATTTGTTAACTAGATGCCACACAATGACACAGAGTCAAATTAGACATTCCACAGTCTAATCATTACCCTGACCAGGAAACTATAGTTTTTACACTTGAATTCTGCATTACCTAAAATAGGCATCAAACAGATTGGTAACATGAAGCCTCTCTATGATGTTCGGTCTTCTGCTCTGGCATCCTTTGTGTGACATGTGGTAATAGTGAAGTTTCTCAGATATGTTTGCATCTCTAAAGAAGAAAAGATATTGTTGATATTGTTGTTCATTTTAGAACTAGACTGGACAACTTTTGTCATCTTCCTTTGTATAACATATGTCATTATAGATTTCTATTGTTTTTACTTTGCTTTTTTTCCCCTCTAACCACAGGGTGGCACTAAAGAATAACAAATGAATACAATCTTCCCTACACCCTATAACTTGTAGGTAAAACATCTGAACCTAACAATAAACCTTATCTCAAATTTAGAATAAAATCAGACTGCTAATATAACACTGAAGTTATATATCCCTGTGGGTAAACTTTTGATGTGGACCCCCATTTTGTGACATACAGTAATGCAGTAAACTGCGAAATTTGTCAAATTAGTTCTTGGGATCACAAGGCAGGGAAAGAGACATTCATTCAACCATGTAGTTTATCTCATTCTCCTTCCTAGCAAGAAGAAAAACAACAGTTTTTCTTTCTTTTTCTTTTTCTTTTTTTTTCCAAATCTGGTCTTTGACTGACTGGCAAACTTTAGTGCTTACACTTCAGTTTCAATTCACTATAATAGGCGTCATAGGGATTGCTAATATGAGGCCTCTCTATGATGTTTGGTCAAACTTGATAGGTCTCACAGACTGCATTTGGATGACAATTCTGAACCCTCATTGGATTACAAATGTAACATTGTACTTACCTTTCCCCTTGTTGAACTTCTGCTCTGACAACCCTTTTGTGACATGCAGTATAAAGCAAACTATTTTGGTTTTTTTAGATATGAAGAAGAAAAGATATTGGTGATAATGTTGTCCATTTTTGAAGTAGACTGTACAACTTTTGTCATCTTCCTTTGGAGAGAATGTAACAGTATAGAAGACAGTCATGGTTTTTAATCTACATTAACCACAAGGTGGCAGCAGAGCATAGGAAATCAATACAAACTCCTCTAAACCCTTTAACTTCTGAACCTAAAAACAGAGACCTCAAATTTAGAATACAATCAGATTGCTCATCTAAAGCTGAAGTTAGGTTTCCCTGCGGGTGGACTATTCATCTGGATGCCATAGGTGACGTGCAGTAATAAAGCACAGTTTCTCAGATTTGTCCTTGGGATCACAGTGTAGGAAAAGAGAGATTCAGGAAACCAAGTGGTTTTCCTGATTCTCCCAGCTAGGGAGAATAAGAATCAACAGCTCTTTTGCGAATCAGGTGTTTCACTGCCTGGGAAACTTTAGTCCATACTCCTGCATTCTGCATTTACTATTATGGGTATCATAGGGATTCCTAATATGAGGCCTCTCTATGAAGTTGGGTCAAATTCGATAAGTCTCACAGACTGCATTTATATGACAATTCTGAAGCCTCATTGGATTGCAAATGTAACATTGTACTTACATTTCTCCTTGTTGAACTTCTGCTCTGGCAGCGATTTCGTGACATGCAGTACGAAAGAGAAGTTTGTCAGATTTGTTCTTGGGATCACTCTGAAGGCAAACAGAGATTTATGAAACCATGTGTTTTTCCTGATTCTCCTAGCTAGGCAGAATAAGAATCAACAGCTCTTTTTCGAATCTGGTCTTTCATAGACTGAGGAATTTTAGTCCTTATGCTTGCATTCTGCATTCACACTAATAGGCGTCATAGGGATTGCTAACATGAGGCCTCTGTATGATGTTCGGTCAAATTTGATAGGTCCAACAGACTGCATTTGGATGACAATTCTGAACCCTCATTGGATTGCAAATGTAACACTGCATTTACCTTTCCCATTATTGAACTTCTCCTATGGCAGCCATTTCGTGACATGTACTAACAAAGCGAAGTTTTTCACAGTTTTTCTTGGGATCACTCACAATGCAAAGGTAAACTGATGAAACAATGTGTTTTTCTTGATTCTCCTTCCAAGGGAAAATAAGATTCAAGGCCTGTTTTTCGAATCTGGTCTTTCGCTGACTGGGGAACATTCATCAATCTCTCATTCCCAAAGGTCCAAAGAATTCCTTCTCCAAAGAATAAATTTGGAAGAAAGGGCCTATTACCACATATGCTCAACTGCTCCCCACACCTGAAGTCTCCATCTGAGGATTCATGTTCACCCTAGGTAGTAGAATCAGAAAAACATCATGGTTCCATGAATCATTCCTTGCCTTAAGAGTGATCCCAAGAATAAATTTGGAAGAAACGGCCGCATATGCTCAAAAAGCCTATTGTAACAAGGGCAAACCTCCACTGTTACAACTGAGGGTCCCGGCTCAGAAAAACACTGTAACGAGCTGCCACCCGTTGATCCGAAATCCAGTAACTTTCCTTGCGACCAATATTGATTGAAGAGAAAGTTCATTTATTGAGAATAAGTGTACAGATCCAAAGCATTGCTAAGACTGATCAAAAGTGCGCCAAAAGCTGTTTTTCTTACTTTCCTCCCCCTACATCGTCCTTACTTCTTGGTCCTCTGATTCTCTTGCTGGTATGATCTTGAGCATGCCAGAGCTTGTGATGAGGACCCATCTGGTTTAAACGGTTTCTCATTCCAACTTCCCCCCGCCGTTTACAATGGCAGAACTGCAACATATCAAAAACCTTTTTTTTTTTTAAACTAGCCATCTAATAACCTATTATAAAATCTTGCAAGGATTCTGACAAACACCAGATTTGAAAAAGACCTGACGATTTCTGTTCCCCCTCGGTAGTAGAATCAGACAAAGATCATGGATCATCAATCTCTCCTTGCCATAAGAATGATCCCAAGAATAAGTTTGGAACAAATGGCCTATTACCGCTTATGCTCAAAAGGCCTATTGTAGCGAGGGCGAAACTCCACTTTCAGAACTGAGGTCCCGGCTCAAACAAAAACCAGATATGAAAAAATCCTGAAGATTTGTGTTCTCCCTAGGTAGTAGAATCAGAAAGACATCATGGTTTCAAGAATCACTCCTTGCGTTAAGAGTGATCCGAGGAAGAAAGTTGGAAAAAACCGCCTATTACCACATATGCTAAAAGGCATATTATATTGACTGCGAAACCCCACTTTCAGAACTGGCGTTCCCGGCTCAGAAAAACACAGGATTTGAAAAAGACGTCATGATTCATGTTCTCCCGAGGTAGTAGAATGAGAAAAACATTATGGTTTCAAGAATCTCTCCTTGCCACAAGACTGAACCAAGGAAGAAAGTTGGAAAAAAGGGACTATTACCGCATATGCTCAAAAGGCCTATTGTATTGACGGCGAAACTCCCCTTTCAGAACTGGCCTTCCCGGCCCAGACAAACACCAGATTTGAAAAAGGCGTCATGATTCATGTTCTCCCGAGGGAGTAGAATCAGAAAAAGATCATGGTTTCAAGAATCTCTCCTTGCCACAAGAGTGAACCAAGGAAGAAAGTTGGAAAAAAGGGCCTATTACCGCATATGCTCAAAAGGCCTATTGTACTGATGGCGAAACTCCCCTTTCAGAACTGGCGTTTCCGGCCCAGAGAAACAGCAGATTTGAAAAAGACGTCATGATTCATGTTCTCCCAAGGTAGTAGAATCAGAAAAACATCATGGTTTCAAGAATCCCTCCTTGGCTTAAGAGTGATCCAAGGATGCAAGTTGGAAAAAACCGCCTATTACTGCATATGCTCAAAAGGCCTAATGTATTGACAGCGAAACTCCCCTTTCAGAACTGGCGTTCCCGGCCCAGAAAAACACCAGATTTGAAAAAGAGGTCATGATTCATGTTCTCTTTTGGTTTCAAGAATCTCTCCTTGCCTTAAGAGTGATCCAAGGAAGAAAGTTGGAAATAAAGTTGGAAATTATTACCGCATATGCTGAAACCTTTTCCACAAGGAACTGCATCCTAGGGAAAAGTGAACTACAGCATTACGTTCCGAATAGAATGAGATTTCAGAATTTCAGGATGAAACCGCAGTCTTTGACATTTATCTGCTTCCATGCAACATGGCACAGACACTCCATTATCGCATTTCTCTAGACATGTATATAGTTTAACCCAAAATCACATGGAGGCCTCATGTTACCAATCCGTATAATGTCTATTAGAGCAACATGGCTCAATTACATCATGCCAGCCATTGGACTCCTGACTGCAGATGCAAAGCTGAGGAAAGTGAACTGCACCATTACTTAACAATGTAATGAGGCTTGGAATTGTCAGGTAAATGCAGTCTATTACACATATCCAGTTTCATGCAACAGCACAGGGAGGCCTCATGTTAGCAAAACCTATAGTGCCTATTACACTGAAACCAAAATAAAAGTTAAAACTACAGTTCCCAGGACAGTCACACTCCAGATTTGACCAGCACCTAGTGATCCATCTTGTGCCTACCAAGGGGAATCAGGAATACCATACACTTGCATGAATTTCTCCTTGCCTACAGAGTGAACCCAAGAACAAATTTGAGTAAGATGGCATTATTAGTGCATGTAACCCTTTGGACTCCAGAATGTAAGCGCGAAGCTGACGAAACTAAACTGCAGCATTACTTTAGCGATCCAACAAGTGTTCAGAATTCTCATGTAAATGAGGTCTATCACACTTACCTAGTTTGATGGAACATCACCTGGAGGCCTCATGTTAGCAATCAGTAGAATGTCTATTAGAGCGCGTGCAAATTCAGGCTTAGGAACTAAGCTTCCCACAAGGGTCAAAGTGCAGATTTGAAAAAAGCTGGTGATGCATGTTCTGCCTAGAAAGGGGAAGCAGAAATACCATATAGCTTCACGAATCTCTCCAGGCCAATACAATGAAAACAAGGACAAATTTGAGCAACTTGGCTTAATTACTGCAAGCCAGCCATTCGACTCCAGAATGCAAGTGCAAAGGTGAGGAAAGTGAACTGCACCATTACTTTAGCGATCCAATGGGGGTTGAGAACTGTCATGTATCTCCAGTCTATTACACGTATCTACTTTGACACAACCTCACATGGAGGCCTCATGTTAGCAATCCGTATAATGTCTATTAGAGTGCAAGGAAAGTCACCTTTACGAACTAAAGTTCCCACGAGAGTCAAAGTGCACATTTGAAAAAAGCTGGTGAAGCAGGTTCTGCCTAGCAAGGGGAAGCAGCACTACCATATAGCTCCACGAATCTCTCCAGGCCAATAGAGTGAAAGCAAGAACAAATTTGAGCAACATGGCTTAATTCCTGCATGCCAGCCTTTGGACTCCTGAATGCAAGTGCAAAGGTGAGGAAAGTGAACTGCAGCATTCTTTTCCCGATCCAACGAGTGTTCAGAATTCGCATGTAAATGCAGTTTATTACACGTATCTAATTTGACACAACATCACATGGAGGCCTCCTGTTAGCAATCCGTATAATGTCTATTAGAGTGCAACCAAAGTCACTTTCAGGATCTAAAGGTCCCACGAGAATCAAACTCCAGATGTGCAAAAAAGCTAGTGACGCATGTTCTGCCTATTAGGGGAATCAAAAAAAGAAAAAAAAGAAAAGAAAGCTGAGGAAAGTGAATTGCACCATTACTTAACAATGCAATGAGGCTTGGAATTGTCAGGTAAATGCAGTCTATTACACGTATCCAGTTTCATGCAACAACACAGGGAGGCCTCATGTTAGCAAAACCTATAGTGCCTATTAGACTGAAAGCAAAATAAAAGTTAAAACTACAGTTCCCAGGACAGTCACACTCCAGATTTGACCAGCACCTAGTGATCCATCTTGTGCCTACCAAGGGGAATCAGGAATACCATACACTTGCATGAATTTCTCCTTGCCTACAGAGCGAACCCAAGAACAAATTTGAGTAAGATGGTATTACTAGTGCATGTAACCCTTTGGACTCCAGAATGTAAGCGCGAAGCTGACGAAACTGAACTGCAGCATTACTTTAGCGATCCAACAAGTGTTCAGAATTCTCATGTAAATGAGGTCTATCACACTTACGTAGTTTGATGGAACATCACCTGGAGGCCTCATGTTAGCAATCAGTAGAATGTCTATTAGAGCGCGTGCAAATTCAGGCTTAGGAACTAAGCTTCCCACGAGGGTCAAAGTGCAGATTTGAAAAAAGCTGGTGATGCATGTTCTGCCTAGAAAGGGGAAGCAGGAATGCCATATAGCTTCACGAATCTCTCCAGGCCAATACAATGAAAGCAAGGACAAATTTGAGCAACATGGCTTAATTACTGCATGCCAGCCTTTGGACTCCAGAATGCAAGTGCAAAGGTGAGGAAAGTGAACTGCAGCACTCTTTTAGTGATCCAATGGGTGTTGAGAACTGTTATATAAATACAGTTTATTACACGTAACTATTTTGACACAACATCACATGGAGGCCTCCTGTTAGCAATCCGTATAATGTCTATTAGAGTGCAACCAAAGTCAGTTTCAGGATATAAAGGTCCCACCAGAATCAAACTCCAGATGTGCAAAAAAGCTGGTGACGCGTGTTCTGCCTATTAGGGGAATCAGGATGGACATATAGCTTCACGAATCTCTCCAGGCCAATAGAGTGAACCGATGGAGTACCATGGCTTTTTTACTGCATGCCAGCCATTGGATTCCTGACTGCAGATGCAAAGCTGCGGAAAGTGAACTGCACCATTACCTAACAATCCAGTGAGGGTTGGAATTGTCAGGTAAATGCAGTCTATTACACTTATCTAGTTTCATGCAACAGCACAGGGAGGCCTCATGTTAGCAAAACCTATAGTGCCTATTATACTGAAGGCAAAATAAAACTTAACACTACAGTTCTCAGGACAGTCACACTCCAGATTTGAAGAGGACCTAGTGATTCATCTTGTGGCTACCAAGGGGAATCAGGAATACCATACAGTTGCATGAATTTCTCCTTGCCTACAGAGCGAACCAAAGAACAAATTTGAGTAACATGGCATTATTACTGCAGGGAACCCTTTGGACTCCAGAATGTAAGCGTGAAGCTGAGGAAAGTGAACTGCAGCATTACCTTAGCGATCCAACGAGTGTTCAGAATTCTCAGGAAAATGAAGTCTATCACACTTAGCTGGTTTGACGCAACATCACCTGGAGGCCTCATGTTAGCAATCAGTAGAATGTCTATTAGAGCACGTGCAAATTCAGGTTTAGGAACTAAGCTTCCCACGAGAGTCAAAATGCAGATTTGAAAAAAGCTGGTGATGAATGTTCTGCCTAGAAAGGGGAAGCAGGAATACCATATAGCTCTCCAGGCCAATAGAGTGAAAGCAAGAACAAATTTGAGCAACATGGCTTCATTACTGCATGCCAGCCATTGCACTCCTGACTGCAGATGCAAAGCTGAGGAAAGTGAACTGCAGGATTACTTAACAATGCAGTGAGGGTTGGAATTGTCAGGTAAATGCAGTCTATTACACGTATCCAGTTTCATGCAACAGCACAGGGAGGCCTCATGTTAGCAAAACCTATAGTGCCTATTACACTGAAGGCAAAATAAAAGTTAAAACTACAGTTCCCAGGACAGTCACACTCTAGATTTGAATAGCACCTAGTGATTCATCTTGTGCCTACCAAGGGGAATCAGGAATACCATACAGCTGCATGAATTTCTCCTTGCCTACAGAGTGAACCCAAGAAAAAATTTGAGTAAGATGGCATTATTAGTGGATGTAACCCTTTGGACTCCAGAATGCAAGTGCAAAGGTGAGGAAAGTGAACTGCAGCATTCTTTTAGCGATCCAACGAGTGTTCAGAATTCGCATGTAAGTGCAGTTTATTACACATATCTAATTTGACCCAACATCACATGGAGGCCTCATGTTAGCAATCCGTATAATGTCTATTAGAGTGCAAGCAAAGTCAACTTTAGGAACTGAAGTTCCCACAAGACTCAAAGTGCAGATTTGAAAACAGCTGGAGATGCATGTTGTGCCTAGAAAGGGGAAGCATGAATACCATAGATTTTCAGGAATCTCTCCAGGCCAATAGAGTGAAAGCAAGAACAAATTTGAGCAATATGGCTTAATTACTGCATGCCAGTCTTTGGCCTCCAGAATGCAAGTGCAAAGGTGAGGAAAGTGAACTGAAGTATTCTTTTCGCGATCCAACGAGTGTTCAGAATTCGCATGTAAATGCAGTTTATTACACTTATCTAGTTTGACACAGCATCACATGGAGGCCTCATGTTAGCAATCTGTATAATGCCTATTAGAGTCGAAGCAAAGTCAACTTTGGGAACAAAGGCCCCACGACAATCAAACTTCAGATGTGCAAAATAGCTAGTGATTCATGTTCTGCCAATAACAGGAATCAGGACTGACATAAAGCTTCACAAATCTCTCCAGGCGAACAAAGTGAACCCAAGAACAAACTGGAGTAACATGGCTTAATTCCTGCATGCCAGCCATTGGACTGCAGAATGGAAGTGCAAAGGTGAGGAAAGTGAATTGCAGCATTATTTTAGCAATCCAATGGGTGTTGAGAACTGTCATGATTGCTAACATGAGGCCTCCAGTTGATGTTACGTCAAACTAGGTAAGTGTGATAGACATAATTTACATGAGAATTCTGGACACTCGTTGCATCACTAAAGTAATGCTGCAGTTCACTTTCCTCAGCTTCACCCTTACATTCTGGAGTCCAAAGGATTACATGAAGTAATAATGCCATGTTACTCAAATTTGTTCTTGGGTTCTCTCTGTAGGCAAGGAGAAATTCATGCAACTGTATGGTATTCCTGATTCCCCTTGGTAGGCACAAGATGGATCACTAGGTGCTGGTCAAATCTGGAGTGTGACTGTCCTGGGAACTGTAGTTTTAAATTTTATTTTGCCTTCAGTGTAATAGGCACTATATGTTTTCCTAACATGAGGCCTCCCTGTGCTGTTGCATCAATCTAGATAAGTGTAATAGACTGCATTTACCTGACAATTCCAACCCTCATTGCATTGTTAAGTAATGGTGCAATTCCCCATTCCTCAGCTTTGCACTTGCATTCTGCTGTCCAAAGGCTGGCATGCAGTAATGAAGCCATGTTGCTCAAATTTGTCCTTGCTTTCACTGTATTGGCCTGGAGAGATTCGTGAAGCTATATGGTATTCCTGCTTCCCCTTTCTGGGTAGAACATGTATCACCAGCTTTTTTCAGATCTGCACTTTGACTCTCATGGGAAGCTTAGTTCCTAAACCTGAATTTCCACGCTCTCTAACAGACATTATACGGATTGCTAACATGAGGCCTCCATGTGATGTTGTGTCAAAATAGTTATGTGTAATAAATTGTATTTATATAACAGTTCTCAACACTCATTGGATCACTAAAAGAGTGCTGCAGTTCACATTCCTCACCTTTGCACTTGCATTCTGGAGTCCAAAGGCTGGCATGCTGTAATTACGTCATGTTGCTCAAATTTGTTCTTGCTTTCACTGTATTGGCCTGGAGAGATTCCTGAAGCTATATGGTATTCCTGCTTCCCCTTTCTAGGCAGAACATGCATCACCAGCTTTTTTCAAATCTGCACTTTGACCCTCGTGGGAAGCTTAGTTCCTAAGCATGAATTTGCACGCGCTCTAATAGACATTCTACTGATTGCTAACATGAGGCCTCCAGGTGATGTTGCATCAAACTAGGTAAGTGTGATAGACCTCATTTACATGAGAATTCTGAACACTTGTTGGATCGCTAAAGTAATGCTGCAGTTCACTTTCCTCAGCTTCACGTTTACATTCTGGAGTCCAAAGGGTTACATCCACTAATAATGCCATCTTACTCAAATTTGTTCTTGGGTTCGCTCTGTAGGCAAGGAAAAGTTCATGCAGCTGTATGGTATTCCTGATTCCCCTTGGTAGGCACAAGATGGATCACTAGGTGCTGGTCAAATCTGGAGTGTGACTGTCCTGGGAACTGTAGTTTTAAATTTTATTTTGCCTTCAGTGTAATAGGCACTATCGGTTTTGCTAACATAGGGCCTCCCTGTGCTGTTGCATGAACCTAGATAAGTGTAATAGACTGCATTTACCTGACAATTCCAAGCCTCATTGCATTGTTAAGTAATGGTGCAATTCACTTTCTCCAGCTTTGCACTTGCATTCTGCTGTCCAATGGCTGGCATGCAGTAATTAAGCCATGTTGTTCAAATTTGTCCTTGCTTTCACTGTATTGGCCTGGAGAGATTCGTGAAGCTACATGGTATTCCTGCTTCCCCTTTCTAGGCAGAACATGCATCACCAGCTTTTTTCAAATCTGCACTTTGACTCTCGTGGGAAGCTTAGTTCCTAAACCTGAATTTGCACGCACTCTAATAGACATTCTACTGATTGCTAACATGAGGCCTCCAGGTGATGTTGCATCAAACTAGGTAAGTGTGATAGACGTCATTTACATGAGAATTCTGAAGACTCCTTGGATCGCTAAAGTAATGCTGCAGTTCACTTTCCTCACCTTCGCGTTTACATTCTGGAGTCCAAAGATTACATGCAGTAATAATGCCATGTTACTCAAATTTGTTCTTGGGTTCGCTCTGTTGGCAAGGAGAAATTCATGCAACTGTATGGTATTCCTGATTCCCCTTGGTAGGCACAAGACGAATCACTAGGTGCTGTTCAAATCTGGAGTGTGACTGTTCTGGGAACTGTAGTTTTAAATTTTAATTTGCCTTCAGTGTAATAGGCACTATAGGTTTTACTAACATGAGGCCTCCCTGTGCTATTGCATGAAACTAGATAAGTGTAATAGACTGCATTTACCTGAGAATTCCAACCCGCACTGGATCGTTAAGTAATGGTGCAGTTCACTTTCCTCAGCTTTGCACTTGCATTCTGCTGTCCAAAGGCTGGCATGCAGTAATGAAGCCATGTTGCTCAAATTTGTCCTTGCTTTCACTGTATTGGCCTGGAGAGATTCGTGAAGCTATATGGTATTCCTGCTTCCCCTTTCTGGGTAGAACATGTATCACCAGCTTTTTTCAGATCTGCACTTTGACTCTCATGGGAAGCTTAGTTCCTAAACCTGAATTTCCACGCTCTCTAACAGACATTATACGGATTGCTAACATGAGGCCTCCATGTGATGTTGTGTCAAAATAGTTATGTGTAATAAATTGTATTTATATAACAGTTCTCAACACTCATTGGATCACTAAAAGAGTGCTGCAGTTCACTTTCCTCACCTTTGCACTTGCATTCTGGAGTCCAATGGCTGGCCTGCAGTAATTAAGCCAAGTTGCTCAAATTTGTTCTTGCTTTCACTCTATTCCCCTGGAGAGATTCATGAAACTATATGGTATTCCTGCATCCTGTTTCTAGGTATAACATGCATCACCAGCTTTTTGCAAATCTGCAGTTTGACCCTCGTGGGAAGCTTAGTTCCTAAGCATGAATTTGCACGGCATCTAATAGACATTATACAGATTGCTAACAGGAGGCCTCCAGGTGATGTTGCGTAAAACTAGGTAAGTGTGATAGACTTCATTTACGTGAGAATTCTGAACACTTGTTGGATTGCTAAAGTAATGCTGCAGTTCACTTTCCTCAGCTTCACGTTTACATTCTGGAGTCCAAAGGGTTACATCCACTAATAATGCCATCTTACTCAAATTTGTTCTTGGGTTCGCTCTGTAGGCAAGGAAAAGTTCATGCAGCTGTATGGTATTCCTGATTCCCCTTGGTAGGCACAAGATGGATCACTAGGTGCTGGTCAAATCTGGAGTGTGACTGTCCTGGGAACTGTAGTTTTAAATTTTATTTTGCCTTCAGTGTAATAGGCACTATCGGTTTTGCTAACATAGGGCCTCCCTGTGCTGTTGCATGAACCTAGATAAGTGTAATAGACTGCATTTACCTGACAATTCCAAGCCTCATTGCATTGTTAAGTAATGGTGCAATTCACTTTCTCCAGCTTTGCACTTGCATTCTGGAGTCCAATGGCTGGCTTGCAGTAATTAAGCCAAGTTGCTCAAATTTGTTCTTGCTTTCACTCTATTCCCCTGGAGAGATTCATGAAACTATATGGTATTCCTGCATCCTGTTTCTAGGTAGAACATGCATCACCAGCTTTTTGCAAATCTGCACTTTGACTCTGGTGGAAACTGTATTTCCTAAACCTGAATTTGCACGGGATCTAAGAGACATTATACAGATTGCTAACATGAGGCCACCAGGTGATGTTGTGTCAAACTAGGTAAGTGTGATAGACTTCATTTATGTGAGAATTCTGAACACTCGTTGGATTGCTAAAGTAATGCTGCAGTTCACTTTCCTCAGCTTCGCACTTGCATACTGGAGTACAAAGGATTCCAGGCAGCAATAATGCCATGTTACTCAAATTTGTTCTTTGGTTCGCTCTGTAGGCAAGGAGAAATTCATGGAACTGTATGGTATTCCTGATTGCCCTTGATAGGCACCAGATGAATCACTAGGTGCTCTTCAAATCTGGAGTGTGACTGTCCTGGGAACTGTAGTTTTTAATTTTATTTTCCCATCAGTGTAATAGGCACTATACGTTTTCCTAACATGAGGCCTCCCTGTGCTGTTGCATCAATCTAGATAAGTGTAATAGACTCCATTAACTGACAATTCCAACCCTCACTGGATTGTTAAGTAATGGTGCAGTTCACTTTCCTCACCTTTGCACTTGCATTCTGGAGTCCAATGGCTGGCATGCAGGAATTAAGCCATGTTGCTCAAATTTGTTCTTGCTTTCACTCTATTGGCCTGGAGAGATTCGTGGAGCTATATGGTAGTGCTGCTTCCCCTTGCTAGGCAGAACCTGCTTCACCAGCTTTTTTGAAATCTGCACTTTGACTCTCGTGGGAACTTTAGTTCCTAAACCTGAATTTGCACACGCTCTAATGGACATTTTATAGATTGCTAACATGAGGCATCCATGAGATGTTTTGTCAAACTCGATAGGTGTCTTGATACTGTGGGATCAAAATGCAGGACACAAATGCTTCACTGCAGTGTTTATTGAGCAGTACGTACTGGAGGGGGACCCCACCAGAAGTTAGTGGGAGGCACTCCGGTACAGGCAAAGGTGATGTTCTGATATTTATACAGTTCTACAAGAAGGGGAACGGAAAAAGAACCTATATGCATACATATTCATATGATGATGCAGGCATACCTAAATAGGCAATAGTTCTCAAGTTACTCTCTGCCCCTCTGTTATCTGTTGACTGCTAGTGAAACAATAGTGTCACAGAGAAGAAGAAACAAATTAGTTCAAGGTGCCAAAGGCCAGGAAGAAGGCATCCTCCCTCAGGGCAGATGCCTGGGTTGCTATGGGAATGTTTGTGATAAGTAGTTTATAATCGGACTGGTTCACATCAGCTTGAAGTATGCTTCCACATGCCTTTATGTTTCAATCTTATTCAGGTGATCCCATTCATCTGAGGCCTCTAAAAATGTGTCTTTTTCACCCAAAGATTCATTTTTCTCACAATACATACGATATGAAGTGTCTATGTCATGTTGCATAGAATCAGATAAGTGTCAAAGAGTCCGTTCTCATGATAATTCTGAACTCTCATTTCATTGGGTACATAATGGTGTACTTCACTTTTCTGTAGTTTGCAGTTCCCTTGTGGAGACCATTTGAGCATATGTGGTAATAGGCCACATCCACGTCTTTTTCAAATCTGGTACTTGTCAGGGCCGGGAATGGCAGTTCTGAAAGGGGAGTTTCGCCCTCAATACAATAGGCCTTTTGAGCATATGCGGTAACAGGCCGTTTTTTCCAACTTTCTTCCTTGGATCCCTCTTAAGGCAAGGAGAGATTCTTGAAACCATGATGTTTTTCTGATTCTACTACCTCAGGAGAATATGAATCATGATGTCTTCTTCAAATCTGGTCTTTGTCTGGCCTGGAACCTGAGTTGTGAAAGGGCAGTTTTGCCATTGCAAGAATAGGCCATTTGAGCAATTGCGGTAATAGGCCGTTTCTTCACTTTTACTTCTTGGGATCACTCTTCAGGCAAGGAGAGATTCATGAAACCACGATGTTTTTCTGATTCTACTACCTCGGGAGAACATGAATCACCAGCTCTTTTTCAAATCTGGTGTTTGTCTGAGCCGGGAACCTGAGTTGTGAAAGGGCAATTTTGCCATTACGAGAATAGGCCGTTTGCGCAATTGCGGTAATAGGCCGTTTGTTCAATTTTACGTCTTGAGATCACTCTTCAGGCAAGGAGAGATTCATGAAACCACGATGTTTTTCTGATTCTACTACCTCGGGAGAACATGAATCACCAGCTCTTTTCCAAATCTGGTGTTTGTCTGAGCCGGGAACCTGAGTTGTGAAAGGGCAGTTTTGCCATTGCAAGAATAGGCCATTTGAGCAATTGCGGTAATAGGCCGTTTCTTCTATTTTACTTCTTGGGATCACTCTTCAGGCAAGGAGAGATTCATGAAACCACGATGTTTTTCTGATTCTACTACCTCGGGAGAACATGAATCACCAGCTCTTTTTCAAATCTGGTGTTTGTCTGAGCCGGGAACCTGAGTTGTGAAAGGGCAGTTTTGCCATTGCAAGAATAGGCCATTTGAGCAATTGCGGTAATAGGCCGTTTCTTCTATTTTACTTCTTGGGATCACTCTTCAGGCAAGGAGAGATTCATGAAACCACGATGTTTTTCTGATTCTACTACCTCGGGAGAACATGAATCACCAGCTCTTTTCAAATCTGGTGTTTGTCTGAGCCGGGAACCTGAGTTGTGAAAGGGCAGTTTTGCCATTGCAAGAATAGGCCATTTGAGCAATTGCGGTAATAGGCCGTTTCTTCTATTTTACTTCTTGGGATCACTCTTCAGGCAAGGAGAGATTCATGAAACCACGATGTTTTTCTGATTCTACTACCTCGGGAGAACATGAATCACCAGCTCTTTTTCAAATCTGGTGTTTGTCTGAGCCGGGAACCTGAGTTGTGAAAGGGCAGTTTTGCCATTGCAAGAATAGGCCATTTGAGCAATTGCGGTAATAGGCCGTTTCTTCTATTTTACTTCTTGGGATCACTCTTCAGGCAAGGAGAGATTCATGAAACCACGATGTTTTTCTGATTCTACTACCTCGGGAGAACATGAATCACCAGCTCTTTTTCAAATCTGGTGTTTGTCTGAGCCGGGAACCTGAGTTGTGAAAGGGCAGTTTTGCCATTGCAAGAATAGGCCATTTGAGCAATTGCGGTAATAGGCCGTTTCTTCTATTTTACTTCTTGGGATCACTCTTCAGGCAAGGAGAGATTCATGAAACCACGATGTTTTTCTGATTCTACTACCTCGGGAGAACATGAATCACCAGCTCTTTTTCAAATCTGGTGTTTGTCTGAGCCGGGAACCTGAGTTGTGAAAGGGCAGTTTTGCCATTGCAAGAATAGGCCATTTGAGCAATTGCGGTAATAGGCCGTTTCTTCTATTTTACTTCTTGGGATCACTCTTCAGGCAAGGAGAGATTCATGAAACCACGATGTTTTTCTGATTCTACTACCTCGGGAGAACATGAATCACCAGCTCTTTTTCAAATCTGGTGTTTGTCTGAGCCGGGAACCTGAGTTGTGAAAGGGCAGTTTTGCCATTGCAAGAATAGGCCATTTGAGCAATTGCGGTAATAGGCCGTTTCTTCTATTTTACTTCTTGGGATCACTCTTCAGGCAAGGAGAGATTCATGAAACCACGATGTTTTTCTGATTCTACTACCTCGGGAGAACATGAATCACCAGCTCTTTTTCAAATCTGGTGTTTGTCTGAGCCGGGAACCTGAGTTGTGAAAGGGCAGTTTTGCCATTGCAAGAATAGGCCATTTGAGCAATTGCGGTAATAGGCCGTTTCTTCTATTTTACTTCTTGGGATCACTCTTCAGGCAAGGAGAGATTCATGAAACCACGATGTTTTTCTGATTCTACTACCTCGGGACAACATGAATCATCAGCTCTTTTTCAAATCTGGTGTTTGTCTGAGCCGGGAACCTGAGTTGTGAAAGGGCAGTTTTGCCATTGCAAGAATAGGCCATTTGAGCAATTGCGGTAATAGGCCGTTTCTTCTATTTTACTTCTTGGGATCACTCTTCAGGCAAGGAGAGATTCATGAAACCACGATGTTTTTCTGATTCTACTACCTCGGGAGAACATGAATCACCAGCTCTTTTCAAATCTGGTGTTTGTCTGAGCCGGGAACCTGAGTTGTGAAAGGGCAGTTTTGCCATTGCAAGAATAGGCCATTTGAGCAATTGCGGTAATAGGCCGTTTCTTCTATTTTACTTCTTGGGATCACTCTTCAGGCAAGGAGAGATTCATGAAACCACGATGTTTTTCTGATTCTACTACCTCGGGACAACATGAATCATCAGCTCTTTTTCAAATCTGGTGTTTGTCTGAGCCGGGAACCTGAGTTGTGAAAGGGCAGTTTTGCCATTGCAAGAATAGGCCATTTGAGCAATTGCGGTAATAGGCCGTTTCTTCTATTTTACTTCTTGGGATCACTCTTCAGGCAAGGAGAGATTCATGAAACCACGATGTTTTTCTGATTCTACTACCTCGGGAGAACATGAATCACCAGCTCTTTTTCAAATCTGGTGTTTGTCTGAGCCGGGAACCTGAGTTGTGAAAGGGCAGTTTTGCCATTGCAAGAATAGGCCATTTGAGCAATTGCGGTAATAGGCCGTTTCTTCTATTTTACTTCTTGGGATCACTCTTCAGGCAAGGAGAGATTCATGAAACCACGATGTTTTTCTGATTCTACTACCTCGGGAGAACATGAATCACCAGCTCTTTTTCAAATCTGGTGTTTGTCTGAGCCGGGAACCTGAGTTGTGAAAGGGCAGTTTTGCCATTGCAAGAATAGGCCATTTGAGCAATTGCGGTAATAGGCCGTTTCTTCTATTTTACTTCTTGGGATCACTCTTCAGGCAAGGAGAGATTCATGAAACCACGATGTTTTTCTGATTCTACTACCTCGGGACAACATGAATCATCAGCTCTTTTTCAAATCTGGTGTTTGTCTGAGCCGGGAACCTGAGTTGTGAAAGGGCAGTTTTGCCATTGCAAGAATAGGCCATTTGAGCAATTGCGGTAATAGGCCGTTTCTTCTATTTTACTTCTTGGGATCACTCTTCAGGCAAGGAGAGATTCATGAAACCACGATGTTTTTCTGATTCTACTACCTCGGGAGAACATGAATCACCAGCTCTTTTTCAAATCTGGTGTTTGTCTGAGCCGGGAACCTGAGTTGTGAAAGGGCAGTTTTGCCATTGCAAGAATAGGCCATTTGAGCAATTGCGGTAATAGGCCGTTTCTTCTATTTTACTTCTTGGGATCACTCTTCAGGCAAGGAGAGATTCATGAAACCACGATGTTTTTCTGATTCTACTACCTCGGGAGAACATGAATCACCAGCTCTTTTTCAAATCTGGTGTTTGTCTGAGCCGGGAACCTGAGTTGTGAAAGGGCAGTTTTGCCATTGCAAGAATAGGCCATTTGAGCAATTGCGGTAATAGGCCGTTTCTTCTATTTTACTTCTTGGGATCACTCTTCAGGCAAGGAGAGATTCATGAAACCACGATGTTTTTCTGATTCTACTACCTCGGGAGAACATGAATCACCAGCTATTTTCAAATCTGGTGTTTGTCTGAGCCGGGAACCTGAGTTGTGAAAGGGCAGTTTTGCCATTGCAAGAATAGGCCATTTGAGCAATTGCGGTAATAGGCCGTTTCTTCTATTTTACTTCTTGGGATCACTCTTCAGGCAAGGAGAGATTCATGAAACCACGATGTTTTTCTGATTCTACTACCTCGGGAGAACATGAATCACCAGCTCTTTTTCAAATCTGGTGTTTGTCTGAGCCGGGAACCTGAGTTGTGAAAGGGCAGTTTTGCCATTGCAAGAATAGGCCATTTGAGCAATTGCGGTAATAGGCCGTTTCTTCTATTTTACTTCTTGGGATCACTCTTCAGGCAAGGAGAGATTCATGAAACCACGATGTTTTTCTGATTCTACTACCTCGGGACAACATGAATCATCAGCTCTTTTTCAAATCTGGTGTTTGTCTGAGCCGGGAACCTGAGTTGTGAAAGGGCAGTTTTGCCATTGCAAGAATAGGCCATTTGAGCAATTGCGGTAATAGGCCGTTTCTTCTATTTTACTTCTTGGGATCACTCTTCAGGCAAGGAGAGATTCATGAAACCACGATGTTTTTCTGATTCTACTACCTCGGGACAACATGAATCATCAGCTCTTTTTCAAATCTGGTGTTTGTCTGAGCCGGGAACCTGAGTTGTGAAAGGGCAGTTTTGCCATTGCAAGAATAGGCCATTTGAGCAATTGCGGTAATAGGCCGTTTCTTCTATTTTACTTCTTGGGATCACTCTTCAGGCAAGGAGAGATTCATGAAACCACGATGTTTTTCTGATTCTACTACCTCGGGAGAACATGAATCACCAGCTCTTTTTCAAATCTGGTGTTTGTCTGAGCCGGGAACCTGAGTTGTGAAAGGGCAGTTTTGCCATTGCAAGAATAGGCCATTTGAGCAATTGCGGTAATAGGCCGTTTCTTCTATTTTACTTCTTGGGATCACTCTTCAGGCAAGGAGAGATTCATGAAACCACGATGTTTTTCTGATTCTACTACCTCGGGAGAACATGAATCACCAGCTCTTTTTCAAATCTGGTGTTTGTCTGAGCCGGGAACCTGAGTTGTGAAAGGGCAGTTTTGCCATTGCAAGAATAGGCCATTTGAGCAATTGCGGTAATAGGCCGTTTCTTCTATTTTACTTCTTGGGATCACTCTTCAGGCAAGGAGAGATTCATGAAACCACGATGTTTTTCTGATTCTACTACCTCGGGAGAACATGAATCACCAGCTCTTTTTCAAATCTGGTGTTTGTCTGAGCCGGGAACCTGAGTTGTGAAAGGGCAGTTTTGCCATTGCAAGAATAGGCCATTTGAGCAATTGCGGTAATAGGCCGTTTCTTCTATTTTACTTCTTGGGATCACTCTTCAGGCAAGGAGAGATTCATGAAACCACGATGTTTTTCTGATTCTACTACCTCGGGACAACATGAATCATCAGCTCTTTTTCAAATCTGGTGTTTGTCTGAGCCGGGAACCTGAGTTGTGAAAGGGCAGTTTTGCCATTGCAAGAATAGGCCATTTGAGCAATTGCGGTAATAGGCCGTTTCTTCTATTTTACTTCTTGGGATCACTCTTCAGGCAAGGAGAGATTCATGAAACCACGATGTTTTTCTGATTCTACTACCTCGGGAGAACATGAATCACCAGCTCTTTTTCAAATCTGGTGTTTGTCTGAGCCGGGAACCTGAGTTGTGAAAGGGCAGTTTTGCCATTGCAAGAATAGGCCATTTGAGCAATTGCGGTAATAGGCCGTTTCTTCTATTTTACTTCTTGGGATCACTCTTCAGGCAAGGAGAGATTCATGAAACCACGATGTTTTTCTGATTCTACTACCTCGGGAGAACATGAATCACCAGCTCTTTTTCAAATCTGGTGTTTGTCTGAGCCGGGAACCTGAGTTGTGAAAGGGCAGTTTTGCCATTGCAAGAATAGGCCATTTGAGCAATTGCGGTAATAGGCCGTTTCTTCTATTTTACTTCTTGGGATCACTCTTCAGGCAAGGAGAGATTCATGAAACCACGATGTTTTTCTGATTCTACTACCTCGGGAGAACATGAATCACCAGCTTTTTTCAAATCTGGTGTTTGTCTGAGCCGGGAACCTGAGTTGTGAAAGGGCAGTTTTGCCATTGCAAGAATAGGCCATTTGAGCAATTGCGGTAATAGGCCGTTTCTTCTATTTTACTTCTTGGGATCACTCTTCAGGCAAGGAGAGATTCATGAAACCACGATGTTTTTCTGATTCTACTACCTCGGGAGAACATGAATCACCAGCTCTTTTTCAAATCTGGTGTTTGTCTGAGCCGGGAACCTGAGTTGTGAAAGGGCAGTTTTGCCATTGCAAGAATAGGCCATTTGAGCAATTGCGGTAATAGGCCGTTTCTTCTATTTTACTTCTTGGGATCACTCTTCAGGCAAGGAGAGATTCATGAAACCACGATGTTTTTCTGATTCTACTACCTCGGGACAACATGAATCATCAGCTCTTTTCAAATCTGGTGTTTGTCTGAGCCGGGAACCTGAGTTGTGAAAGGGCAGTTTTGCCATTGCAAGAATAGGCCATTTGAGCAATTGCGGTAATAGGCCGTTTCTTCTATTTTACTTCTTGGGATCACTCTTCAGGCAAGGAGAGATTCATGAAACCACGATGTTTTTCTGATTCTACTACCTCGGGAGAACATGAATCACCAGCTCTTTTTCAAATCTGGTGTTTGTCTGAGCCGGGAACCTGAGTTGTGAAAGGGCAGTTTTGCCATTGCAAGAATAGGCCATTTGAGCAATTGCGGTAATAGGCCGTTTCTTCTATTTTACTTCTTGGGATCACTCTTCAGGCAAGGAGAGATTCATGAAACCACGATGTTTTTCTGATTCTACTACCTCGGGACAACATGAATCATCAGCTCTTTTTCAAATCTGGTGTTTGTCTGAGCCGGGAACCTGAGTTGTGAAAGGGCAGTTTTGCCATTGCAAGAATAGGCCATTTGAGCAATTGCGGTAATAGGCCGTTTCTTCTATTTTACTTCTTGGGATCACTCTTCAGGCAAGGAGAGATTCATGAAACCACGATGTTTTTCTGATTCTACTACCTCGGGAGAACATGAATCACCAGCTCTTTTTCAAATCTGGTGTTTGTCTGAGCCGGGAACCTGAGTTGTGAAAGGGCAGTTTTGCCATTGCAAGAATAGGCCATTTGAGCAATTGCGGTAATAGGCCGTTTCTTCTATTTTACTTCTTGGGATCACTCTTCAGGCAAGGAGAGATTCATGAAACCACGATGTTTTTCTGATTCTACTACCTCGGGACAACATGAATCATCAGCTCTTTTTCAAATCTGGTGTTTGTCTGAGCCGGGAACCTGAGTTGTGAAAGGGCAGTTTTGCCATTGCAAGAATAGGCCATTTGAGCAATTGCGGTAATAGGCCGTTTCTTCTATTTTACTTCTTGGGATCACTCTTCAGGCAAGGAGAGATTCATGAAACCACGATGTTTTTCTGATTCTACTACCTCGGGAGAACATGAATCACCAGCTCTTTTTCAAATCTGGTGTTTGTCTGAGCCGGGAACCTGAGTTGTGAAAGGGCAGTTTTGCCATTGCAAGAATAGGCCATTTGAGCAATTGCGGTAATAGGCCGTTTCTTCTATTTTACTTCTTGGGATCACTCTTCAGGCAAGGAGAGATTCATGAAACCACGATGTTTTTCTGATTCTACTACCTCGGGAGAACATGAATCACCAGCTCTTTTTCAAATCTGGTGTTTGTCTGAGCCGGGAACCTGAGTTGTGAAAGGGCAGTTTTGCCATTGCAAGAATAGGCCATTTGAGCAATTGCGGTAATAGGCCGTTTCTTCTATTTTACTTCTTGGGATCACTCTTCAGGCAAGGAGAGATTCATGAAACCACGATGTTTTTCTGATTCTACTACCTCGGGAGAACATGAATCACCAGCTCTTTTTCAAATCTGGTGTTTGTCTGAGCCGGGAACCTGAGTTGTGAAAGGGCAGTTTTGCCATTGCAAGAATAGGCCATTTGAGCAATTGCGGTAATAGGCCGTTTCTTCTATTTTACTTCTTGGGATCACTCTTCAGGCAAGGAGAGATTCATGAAACCACGATGTTTTTCTGATTCTACTACCTCGGGACAACATGAATCATCAGCTCTTTTTCAAATCTGGTGTTTGTCTGAGCCGGGAACCTGAGTTGTGAAAGGGCAGTTTTGCCATTGCAAGAATAGGCCATTTGAGCAATTGCGGTAATAGGCCGTTTCTTCTATTTTACTTCTTGGGATCACTCTTCAGGCAAGGAGAGATTCATGAAACCACGATGTTTTTCTGATTCTACTACCTCGGGAGAACATGAATCACCAGCTCTTTTTCAAATCTGGTGTTTGTCTGAGCCGGGAACCTGAGTTGTGAAAGGGCAGTTTTGCCATTGCAAGAATAGGCCATTTGAGCAATTGCGGTAATAGGCCGTTTCTTCTATTTTACTTCTTGGGATCACTCTTCAGGCAAGGAGAGATTCATGAAACCACGATGTTTTTCTGATTCTACTACCTCGGGACAACATGAATCATCAGCTCTTTTTCAAATCTGGTGTTTGTCTGAGCCGGGAACCTGAGTTGTGAAAGGGCAGTTTTGCCATTGCAAGAATAGGCCATTTGAGCAATTGCGGTAATAGGCCGTTTCTTCTATTTTACTTCTTGGGATCACTCTTCAGGCAAGGAGAGATTCATGAAACCACGATGTTTTTCTGATTCTACTACCTCGGGAGAACATGAATCACCAGCTCTTTTTCAAATCTGGTGTTTGTCTGAGCCGGGAACCTGAGTTGTGAAAGGGCAGTTTTGCCATTGCAAGAATAGGCCATTTGAGCAATTGCGGTAATAGGCCGTTTCTTCTATTTTACTTCTTGGGATCACTCTTCAGGCAAGGAGAGATTCATGAAACCACGATGTTTTTCTGATTCTACTACCTCGGGAGAACATGAATCACCAGCTCTTTTTCAAATCTGGTGTTTGTCTGAGCCGGGAACCTGAGTTGTGAAAGGGCAGTTTTGCCATTGCAAGAATAGGCCATTTGAGCAATTGCGGTAATAGGCCGTTTCTTCTATTTTACTTCTTGGGATCACTCTTCAGGCAAGGAGAGATTCATGAAACCACGATGTTTTTCTGATTCTACTACCTCGGGAGAACATGAATCACCAGCTCTTTTTCAAATCTGGTGTTTGTCTGAGCCGGGAACCTGAGTTGTGAAAGGGCAGTTTTGCCATTGCAAGAATAGGCCATTTGAGCAATTGCGGTAATAGGCCGTTTCTTCTATTTTACTTCTTGGGATCACTCTTCAGGCAAGGAGAGATTCATGAAACCACGATGTTTTTCTGATTCTACTACCTCGGGAGAACATGAATCACCAGCTCTTTTTCAAATCTGGTGTTTGTCTGAGCCGGGAACCTGAGTTGTGAAAGGGCAGTTTTGCCATTGCAAGAATAGGCCATTTGAGCAATTGCGGTAATAGGCCGTTTCTTCTATTTTACTTCTTGGGATCACTCTTCAGGCAAGGAGAGATTCATGAAACCACGATGTTTTTCTGATTCTACTACCTCGGGAGAACATGAATCACCAGCTCTTTTTCAAATCTGGTGTTTGTCTGAGCCGGGAACCTGAGTTGTGAAAGGGCAGTTTTGCCATTGCAAGAATAGGCCATTTGAGCAATTGCGGTAATAGGCCGTTTCTTCTATTTTACTTCTTGGGATCACTCTTCAGGCAAGGAGAGATTCATGAAACCACGATGTTTTTCTGATTCTACTACCTCGGGAGAACATGAATCACCAGCTCTTTTTCAAATCTGGTGTTTGTCTGAGCCGGGAACCTGAGTTGTGAAAGGGCAGTTTTGCCATTGCAAGAATAGGCCATTTGAGCAATTGCGGTAATAGGCCGTTTCTTCTATTTTACTTCTTGGGATCACTCTTCAGGCAAGGAGAGATTCATGAAACCACGATGTTTTTCTGATTCTACTACCTCGGGAGAACATGAATCACCAGCTCTTTTTCAAATCTGGTGTTTGTCTGAGCCGGGAACCTGAGTTGTGAAAGGGCAGTTTTGCCATTGCAAGAATAGGCCATTTGAGCAATTGCGGTAATAGGCCGTTTCTTCTATTTTACTTCTTGGGATCACTCTTCAGGCAAGGAGAGATTCATGAAACCACGATGTTTTTCTGATTCTACTACCTCGGGAGAACATGAATCACCAGCTCTTTTTCAAATCTGGTGTTTGTCTGAGCCGGGAACCTGAGTTGTGAAAGGGCAGTTTTGCCATTGCAAGAATAGGCCATTTGAGCAATTGCGGTAATAGGCCGTTTCTTCTATTTTACTTCTTGGGATCACTCTTCAGGCAAGGAGAGATTCATGAAACCACGATGTTTTTCTGATTCTACTACCTCGGGAGAACATGAATCACCAGCTCTTTTTCAAATCTGGTGTTTGTCTGAGCCGGGAACCTGAGTTGTGAAAGGGCAGTTTTGCCATTGCAAGAATAGGCCATTTGAGCAATTGCGGTAATAGGCCGTTTCTTCTATTTTACTTCTTGGGATCACTCTTCAGGCAAGGAGAGATTCATGAAACCACGATGTTTTTCTGATTCTACTACCTCGGGAGAACATGAATCACCAGCTCTTTTTCAAATCTGGTGTTTGTCTGAGCCGGGAACCTGAGTTGTGAAAGGGCAGTTTTGCCATTGCAAGAATAGGCCATTTGAGCAATTGCGGTAATAGGCCGTTTCTTCTATTTTACTTCTTGGGATCACTCTTCAGGCAAGGAGAGATTCATGAAACCACGATGTTTTTCTGATTCTACTACCTCGGGACAACATGAATCACCAGCTCTTTTTCAAATCTGGTGTTTGTCTGAGCCGGGAACCTGAGTTGTGAAAGGGCAGTTTTGCCATTGCAAGAATAGGCCATTTGAGCAATTGCGGTAATAGGCCGTTTCTTCTATTTTACTTCTTGGGATCACTCTTCAGGCAAGGAGAGATTCATGAAACCACGATGTTTTTCTGATTCTACTACCTCGGGAGAACATGAATCACCAGCTCTTTTTCAAATCTGGTGTTTGTCTGAGCCGGGAACCTGAGTTGTGAAAGGGCAGTTTTGCCATTGCAAGAATAGGCCATTTGAGCAATTGCGGTAATAGGCCGTTTCTTCTATTTTACTTCTTGGGATCACTCTTCAGGCAAGGAGAGATTCATGAAACCACGATGTTTTTCTGATTCTACTACCTCGGGAGAACATGAATCACCAGCTCTTTTTCAAATCTGGTGTTTGTCTGAGCCGGGAACCTGAGTTGTGAAAGGGCAGTTTTGCCATTGCAAGAATAGGCCATTTGAGCAATTGCGGTAATAGGCCGTTTCTTCTATTTTACTTCTTGGGATCACTCTTCAGGCAAGGAGAGATTCATGAAACCACGATGTTTTTCTGATTCTACTACCTCGGGAGAACATGAATCACCAGCTCTTTTTCAAATCTGGTGTTTGTCTGAGCCGGGAACCTGAGTTGTGAAAGGGCAGTTTTGCCATTGCAAGAATAGGCCATTTGAGCAATTGCGGTAATAGGCCGTTTCTTCTATTTTACTTCTTGGGATCACTCTTCAGGCAAGGAGAGATTCATGAAACCACGATGTTTTTCTGATTCTACTACCTCGGGAGAACATGAATCACCAGCTCTTTTTCAAATCTGGTGTTTGTCTGAGCCGGGAACCTGAGTTGTGAAAGGGCAGTTTTGCCATTGCAAGAATAGGCCATTTGAGCAATTGCGGTAATAGGCCGTTTCTTCTATTTTACTTCTTGGGATCACTCTTCAGGCAAGGAGAGATTCATGAAACCACGATGTTTTTCTGATTCTACTACCTCGGGAGAACATGAATCACCAGCTCTTTTTCAAATCTGGTGTTTGTCTGAGCCGGGAACCTGAGTTGTGAAAGGGCAGTTTTGCCATTGCAAGAATAGGCCATTTGAGCAATTGCGGTAATAGGCCGTTTCTTCTATTTTACTTCTTGGGATCACTCTTCAGGCAAGGAGAGATTCATGAAACCACGATGTTTTTCTGATTCTACTACCTCGGGAGAACATGAATCACCAGCTCTTTTTCAAATCTGGTGTTTGTCTGAGCCGGGAACCTGAGTTGTGAAAGGGCAGTTTTGCCATTGCAAGAATAGGCCATTTGAGCAATTGCGGTAATAGGCCGTTTCTTCTATTTTACTTCTTGGGATCACTCTTCAGGCAAGGAGAGATTCATGAAACCACGATGTTTTTCTGATTCTACTACCTCGGGAGAACATGAATCACCAGCTCTTTTTCAAATCTGGTGTTTGTCTGAGCCGGGAACCTGAGTTGTGAAAGGGCAGTTTTGCCATTGCAAGAATAGGCCATTTGAGCAATTGCGGTAATAGGCCGTTTCTTCTATTTTACTTCTTGGGATCACTCTTCAGGCAAGGAGAGATTCATGAAACCACGATGTTTTTCTGATTCTACTACCTCGGGAGAACATGAATCACCAGCTCTTTTTCAAATCTGGTGTTTGTCTGAGCCGGGAACCTGAGTTGTGAAAGGGCAGTTTTGCCATTGCAAGAATAGGCCATTTGAGCAATTGCGGTAATAGGCCGTTTCTTCTATTTTACTTCTTGGGATCACTCTTCAGGCAAGGAGAGATTCATGAAACCACGATGTTTTTCTGATTCTACTACCTCGGGAGAACATGAATCACCAGCTCTTTTTCAAATCTGGTGTTTGTCTGAGCCGGGAACCTGAGTTGTGAAAGGGCAGTTTTGCCATTGCAAGAATAGGCCATTTGAGCAATTGCGGTAATAGGCCGTTTCTTCTATTTTACTTCTTGGGATCACTCTTCAGGCAAGGAGAGATTCATGAAACCACGATGTTTTTCTGATTCTACTACCTCGGGAGAACATGAATCACCAGCTCTTTTTCAAATCTGGTGTTTGTCTGAGCCGGGAACCTGAGTTGTGAAAGGGCAGTTTTGCCATTGCAAGAATAGGCCATTTGAGCAATTGCGGTAATAGGCCGTTTCTTCTATTTTACTTCTTGGGATCACTCTTCAGGCAAGGAGAGATTCATGAAACCACGATGTTTTTCTGATTCTACTACCTCGGGAGAACATGAATCACCAGCTCTTTTCAAATCTGGTGTTTGTCTGAGCCGGGAACCTGAGTTGTGAAAGGGCAGTTTTGCCATTGCAAGAATAGGCCATTTGAGCAATTGCGGTAATAGGCCGTTTCTTCTATTTTACTTCTTGGGATCACTCTTCAGGCAAGGAGAGATTCATGAAACCACGATGTTTTTCTGATTCTACTACCTCGGGAGAACATGAATCACCAGCTCTTTTTCAAATCTGGTGTTTGTCTGAGCCGGGAACCTGAGTTGTGAAAGGGCAGTTTTGCCATTGCAAGAATAGGCCATTTGAGCAATTGCGGTAATAGGCCGTTTCTTCTATTTTACTTCTTGGGATCACTCTTCAGGCAAGGAGAGATTCATGAAACCACGATGTTTTTCTGATTCTACTACCTCGGGAGAACATGAATCACCAGCTCTTTTTCAAATCTGGTGTTTGTCTGAGCCGGGAACCTGAGTTGTGAAAGGGCAGTTTTGCCATTGCAAGAATAGGCCATTTGAGCAATTGCGGTAATAGGCCGTTTCTTCTATTTTACTTCTTGGGATCACTCTTCAGGCAAGGAGAGATTCATGAAACCACGATGTTTTTCTGATTCTACTACCTCGGGAGAACATGAATCACCAGCTCTTTTTCAAATCTGGTGTTTGTCTGAGCCGGGAACCTGAGTTGTGAAAGGGCAGTTTTGCCATTGCAAGAATAGGCCATTTGAGCAATTGCGGTAATAGGCCGTTTCTTCTATTTTACTTCTTGGGATCACTCTTCAGGCAAGGAGAGATTCATGAAACCACGATGTTTTTCTGATTCTACTACCTCGGGAGAACATGAATCACCAGCTCTTTTTCAAATCTGGTGTTTGTCTGAGCCGGGAACCTGAGTTGTGAAAGGGCAGTTTTGCCATTGCAAGAATAGGCCATTTGAGCAATTGCGGTAATAGGCCGTTTCTTCTATTTTACTTCTTGGGATCACTCTTCAGGCAAGGAGAGATTCATGAAACCACGATGTTTTTCTGATTCTACTACCTCGGGAGAACATGAATCACCAGCTCTTTTTCAAATCTGGTGTTTGTCTGAGCCGGGAACCTGAGTTGTGAAAGGGCAGTTTTGCCATTGCAAGAATAGGCCATTTGAGCAATTGCGGTAATAGGCCGTTTCTTCTATTTTACTTCTTGGGATCACTCTTCAGGCAAGGAGAGATTCATGAAACCACGATGTTTTTCTGATTCTACTACCTCGGGAGAACATGAATCACCAGCTCTTTTTCAAATCTGGTGTTTGTCTGAGCCGGGAACCTGAGTTGTGAAAGGGCAGTTTTGCCATTGCAAGAATAGGCCATTTGAGCAATTGCGGTAATAGGCCGTTTCTTCTATTTTACTTCTTGGGATCACTCTTCAGGCAAGGAGAGATTCATGAAACCACGATGTTTTTCTGATTCTACTACCTCGGGAGAACATGAATCACCAGCTCTTTTTCAAATCTGGTGTTTGTCTGAGCCGGGAACCTGAGTTGTGAAAGGGCAGTTTTGCCATTGCAAGAATAGGCCATTTGAGCAATTGCGGTAATAGGCCGTTTCTTCTATTTTACTTCTTGGGATCACTCTTCAGGCAAGGAGAGATTCATGAAACCACGATGTTTTTCTGATTCTACTACCTCGGGAGAACATGAATCACCAGCTCTTTTTCAAATCTGGTGTTTGTCTGAGCCGGGAACCTGAGTTGTGAAAGGGCAGTTTTGCCATTGCAAGAATAGGCCATTTGAGCAATTGCGGTAATAGGCCGTTTCTTCTATTTTACTTCTTGGGATCACTCTTCAGGCAAGGAGAGATTCATGAAACCACGATGTTTTTCTGATTCTACTACCTCGGGAGAACATGAATCACCAGCTCTTTTTCAAATCTGGTGTTTGTCTGAGCCGGGAACCTGAGTTGTGAAAGGGCAGTTTTGCCATTGCAAGAATAGGCCATTTGAGCAATTGCGGTAATAGGCCGTTTCTTCTATTTTACTTCTTGGGATCACTCTTCAGGCAAGGAGAGATTCATGAAACCACGATGTTTTTCTGATTCTACTACCTCGGGAGAACATGAATCACCAGCTCTTTTCCAAATCTGGTGTTTGTCTGAGCCGGGAACCTGAGTTGTGAAAGGGCAGTTTTGCCATTGCAAGAATAGGCCATTTGAGCAATTGCGGTAATAGGCCGTTTCTTCTATTTTACTTCTTGGGATCACTCTTCAGGCAAGGAGAGATTCATGAAACCACGATGTTTTTCTGATTCTACTACCTCGGGAGAACATGAATCACCAGCTCTTTTTCAAATCTGGTGTTTGTCTGAGCCGGGAACCTGAGTTGTGAAAGGGCAGTTTTGCCATTGCAAGAATAGGCCATTTGAGCAATTGCGGTAATAGGCCGTTTCTTCTATTTTACTTCTTGGGATCACTCTTCAGGCAAGGAGAGATTCATGAAACCACGATGTTTTTCTGATTCTACTACCTCGGGAGAACATGAATCACCAGCTCTTTTTCAAATCTGGTGTTTGTCTGAGCCGGGAACCTGAGTTGTGAAAGGGCAGTTTTGCCATTGCAAGAATAGGCCATTTGAGCAATTGCGGTAATAGGCCGTTTCTTCTATTTTACTTCTTGGGATCACTCTTCAGGCAAGGAGAGATTCATGAAACCACGATGTTTTTCTGATTCTACTACCTCGGGAGAACATGAATCACCAGCTCTTTTTCAAATCTGGTGTTTGTCTGAGCCGGGAACCTGAGTTGTGAAAGGGCAGTTTTGCCATTGCAAGAATAGGCCATTTGAGCAATTGCGGTAATAGGCCGTTTCTTCTATTTTACTTCTTGGGATCACTCTTCAGGCAAGGAGAGATTCATGAAACCACGATGTTTTTCTGATTCTACTACCTCGGGAGAACATGAATCACCAGCTCTTTTTCAAATCTGGTGTTTGTCTGAGCCGGGAACCTGAGTTGTGAAAGGGCAGTTTTGCCATTGCAAGAATAGGCCATTTGAGCAATTGCGGTAATAGGCCGTTTCTTCTATTTTACTTCTTGGGATCACTCTTCAGGCAAGGAGAGATTCATGAAACCACGATGTTTTTCTGATTCTACTACCTCGGGAGAACATGAATCACCAGCTCTTTTTCAAATCTGGTGTTTGTCTGAGCCGGGAACCTGAGTTGTGAAAGGGCAGTTTTGCCATTGCAAGAATAGGCCATTTGAGCAATTGCGGTAATAGGCCGTTTCTTCTATTTTACTTCTTGGGATCACTCTTCAGGCAAGGAGAGATTCATGAAACCACGATGTTTTTCTGATTCTACTACCTCGGGAGAACATGAATCACCAGCTCTTTTTCAAATCTGGTGTTTGTCTGAGCCGGGAACCTGAGTTGTGAAAGGGCAGTTTTGCCATTGCAAGAATAGGCCATTTGAGCAATTGCGGTAATAGGCCGTTTCTTCTATTTTACTTCTTGGGATCACTCTTCAGGCAAGGAGAGATTCATGAAACCACGATGTTTTTCTGATTCTACTACCTCGGGAGAACATGAATCACCAGCTCTTTTTCAAATCTGGTGTTTGTCTGAGCCGGGAACCTGAGTTGTGAAAGGGCAGTTTTGCCATTGCAAGAATAGGCCATTTGAGCAATTGCGGTAATAGGCCGTTTCTTCTATTTTACTTCTTGGGATCACTCTTCAGGCAAGGAGAGATTCATGAAACCACGATGTTTTTCTGATTCTACTACCTCGGGAGAACATGAATCACCAGCTCTTTTTCAAATCTGGTGTTTGTCTGAGCCGGGAACCTGAGTTGTGAAAGGGCAGTTTTGCCATTGCAAGAATAGGCCATTTGAGCAATTGCGGTAATAGGCCGTTTCTTCTATTTTACTTCTTGGGATCACTCTTCAGGCAAGGAGAGATTCATGAAACCACGATGTTTTTCTGATTCTACTACCTCGGGAGAACATGAATCACCAGCTCTTTTTCAAATCTGGTGTTTGTCTGAGCCGGGAACCTGAGTTGTGAAAGGGCAGTTTTGCCATTGCAAGAATAGGCCATTTGAGCAATTGCGGTAATAGGCCGTTTCTTCTATTTTACTTCTTGGGATCACTCTTCAGGCAAGGAGAGATTCATGAAACCACGATGTTTTTCTGATTCTACTACCTCGGGAGAACATGAATCACCAGCTCTTTTTCAAATCTGGTGTTTGTCTGAGCCGGGAACCTGAGTTGTGAAAGGGCAGTTTTGCCATTGCAAGAATAGGCCATTTGAGCAATTGCGGTAATAGGCCGTTTCTTCTATTTTACTTCTTGGGATCACTCTTCAGGCAAGGAGAGATTCATGAAACCACGATGTTTTTCTGATTCTACTACCTCGGGAGAACATGAATCACCAGCTCTTTTTCAAATCTGGTGTTTGTCTGAGCCGGGAACCTGAGTTGTGAAAGGGCAGTTTTGCCATTGCAAGAATAGGCCATTTGAGCAATTGCGGTAATAGGCCGTTTCTTCTATTTTACTTCTTGGGATCACTCTTCAGGCAAGGAGAGATTCATGAAACCACGATGTTTTTCTGATTCTACTACCTCGGGAGAACATGAATCACCAGCTCTTTTTCAAATCTGGTGTTTGTCTGAGCCGGGAACCTGAGTTGTGAAAGGGCAGTTTTGCCATTGCAAGAATAGGCCATTTGAGCAATTGCGGTAATAGGCCGTTTCTTCTATTTTACTTCTTGGGATCACTCTTCAGGCAAGGAGAGATTCATGAAACCACGATGTTTTTCTGATTCTACTACCTCGGGAGAACATGAATCACCAGCTCTTTTTCAAATCTGGTGTTTGTCTGAGCCGGGAACCTGAGTTGTGAAAGGGCAGTTTTGCCATTGCAAGAATAGGCCATTTGAGCAATTGCGGTAATAGGCCGTTTCTTCTATTTTACTTCTTGGGATCACTCTTCAGGCAAGGAGAGATTCATGAAACCACGATGTTTTTCTGATTCTACTACCTCGGGAGAACATGAATCACCAGCTCTTTTTCAAATCTGGTGTTTGTCTGAGCCGGGAACCTGAGTTGTGAAAGGGCAGTTTTGCCATTGCAAGAATAGGCCATTTGAGCAATTGCGGTAATAGGCCGTTTCTTCTATTTTACTTCTTGGGATCACTCTTCAGGCAAGGAGAGATTCATGAAACCACGATGTTTTTCTGATTCTACTACCTCGGGAGAACATGAATCACCAGCTCTTTTTCAAATCTGGTGTTTGTCTGAGCCGGGAACCTGAGTTGTGAAAGGGCAGTTTTGCCATTGCAAGAATAGGCCATTTGAGCAATTGCGGTAATAGGCCGTTTCTTCTATTTTACTTCTTGGGATCACTCTTCAGGCAAGGAGAGATTCATGAAACCACGATGTTTTTCTGATTCTACTACCTCGGGAGAACATGAATCACCAGCTCTTTTTCAAATCTGGTGTTTGTCTGAGCCGGGAACCTGAGTTGTGAAAGGGCAGTTTTGCCATTGCAAGAATAGGCCATTTGAGCAATTGCGGTAATAGGCCGTTTCTTCTATTTTACTTCTTGGGATCACTCTTCAGGCAAGGAGAGATTCATGAAACCACGATGTTTTTCTGATTCTACTACCTCGGGAGAACATGAATCACCAGCTCTTTTCAAATCTGGTGTTTGTCTGAGCCGGGAACCTGAGTTGTGAAAGGGCAGTTTTGCCATTGCAAGAATAGGCCATTTGAGCAATTGCGGTAATAGGCCGTTTCTTCTATTTTACTTCTTGGGATCACTCTTCAGGCAAGGAGAGATTCATGAAACCACGATGTTTTTCTGATTCTACTACCTCGGGAGAACATGAATCACCAGCTCTTTTTCAAATCTGGTGTTTGTCTGAGCCGGGAACCTGAGTTGTGAAAGGGCAGTTTTGCCATTGCAAGAATAGGCCATTTGAGCAATTGCGGTAATAGGCCGTTTCTTCTATTTTACTTCTTGGGATCACTCTTCAGGCAAGGAGAGATTCATGAAACCACGATGTTTTTCTGATTCTACTACCTCGGGAGAACATGAATCACCAGCTCTTTTTCAAATCTGGTGTTTGTCTGAGCCGGGAACCTGAGTTGTGAAAGGGCAGTTTTGCCATTGCAAGAATAGGCCATTTGAGCAATTGCGGTAATAGGCCGTTTCTTCTATTTTACTTCTTGGGATCACTCTTCAGGCAAGGAGAGATTCATGAAACCACGATGTTTTTCTGATTCTACTACCTCGGGAGAACATGAATCACCAGCTCTTTTCAAATCTGGTGTTTGTCTGAGCCGGGAACCTGAGTTGTGAAAGGGCAGTTTTGCCATTGCAAGAATAGGCCATTTGAGCAATTGCGGTAATAGGCCGTTTCTTCTATTTTACTTCTTGGGATCACTCTTCAGGCAAGGAGAGATTCATGAAACCACGATGTTTTTCTGATTCTACTACCTCGGGAGAACATGAATCACCAGCTCTTTTTCAAATCTGGTGTTTGTCTGAGCCGGGAACCTGAGTTGTGAAAGGGCAGTTTTGCCATTGCAAGAATAGGCCATTTGAGCAATTGCGGTAATAGGCCGTTTCTTCTATTTTACTTCTTGGGATCACTCTTCAGGCAAGGAGAGATTCATGAAACCACGATGTTTTTCTGATTCTACTACCTCGGGAGAACATGAATCACCAGCTCCTTTTCAAATCTGGTGTTTGTCTGAGCCGGGAACCTGAGTTGTGAAAGGGCAGTTTTGCCATTGCAAGAATAGGCCATTTGAGCAATTGCGGTAATAGGCCGTTTCTTCTATTTTACTTCTTGGGATCACTCTTCAGGCAAGGAGAGATTCATGAAACCACGATGTTTTTCTGATTCTACTACCTCGGGAGAACATGAATCACCAGCTCTTTTTCAAATCTGGTGTTTGTCTGAGCCGGGAACCTGAGTTGTGAAAGGGCAGTTTTGCCATTGCAAGAATAGGCCATTTGAGCAATTGCGGTAATAGGCCGTTTCTTCTATTTTACTTCTTGGGATCACTCTTCAGGCAAGGAGAGATTCATGAAACCACGATGTTTTTCTGATTCTACTACCTCGGGAGAACATGAATCACCAGCTCTTTTCAAATCTGGTGTTTGTCTGAGCCGGGAACCTGAGTTGTGAAAGGGCAGTTTTGCCATTGCAAGAATAGGCCATTTGAGCAATTGCGGTAATAGGCCGTTTCTTCTATTTTACTTCTTGGGATCACTCTTCAGGCAAGGAGAGATTCATGAAACCACGATGTTTTTCTGATTCTACTACCTCGGGAGAACATGAATCACCAGCTCTTTTTCAAATCTGGTGTTTGTCTGAGCCGGGAACCTGAGTTGTGAAAGGGCAGTTTTGCCATTGCAAGAATAGGCCATTTGAGCAATTGCGGTAATAGGCCGTTTCTTCTATTTTACTTCTTGGGATCACTCTTCAGGCAAGGAGAGATTCATGAAACCACGATGTTTTTCTGATTCTACTACCTCGGGAGAACATGAATCACCAGCTCTTTTTCAAATCTGGTGTTTGTCTGAGCCGGGAACCTGAGTTGTGAAAGGGCAGTTTTGCCATTGCAAGAATAGGCCATTTGAGCAATTGCGGTAATAGGCCGTTTCTTCTATTTTACTTCTTGGGATCACTCTTCAGGCAAGGAGAGATTCATGAAACCACGATGTTTTTCTGATTCTACTACCTCGGGAGAACATGAATCACCAGCTCTTTTCAAATCTGGTGTTTGTCTGAGCCGGGAACCTGAGTTGTGAAAGGGCAGTTTTGCCATTGCAAGAATAGGCCATTTGAGCAATTGCGGTAATAGGCCGTTTCTTCTATTTTACTTCTTGGGATCACTCTTCAGGCAAGGAGAGATTCATGAAACCACGATGTTTTTCTGATTCTACTACCTCGGGACAACATGAATCATCAGCTCTTTTTCAAATCTGGTGTTTGTCTGAGCCGGGAACCTGAGTTGTGAAAGGGCAGTTTTGCCATTGCAAGAATAGGCCATTTGAGCAATTGCGGTAATAGGCCGTTTCTTCTATTTTACTTCTTGGGATCACTCTTCAGGCAAGGAGAGATTCATGAAACCACGATGTTTTTCTGATTCTACTACCTCGGGAGAACATGAATCACCAGCTCTTTTTCAAATCTGGTGTTTGTCTGAGCCGGGAACCTGAGTTGTGAAAGGGCAGTTTTGCCATTGCAAGAATAGGCCATTTGAGCAATTGCGGTAATAGGCCGTTTCTTCTATTTTACTTCTTGGGATCACTCTTCAGGCAAGGAGAGATTCATGAAACCACGATGTTTTTCTGATTCTACTACCTCGGGACAACATGAATCATCAGCTCTTTTTCAAATCTGGTGTTTGTCTGAGCCGGGAACCTGAGTTGTGAAAGGGCAGTTTTGCCATTGCAAGAATAGGCCATTTGAGCAATTGCGGTAATAGGCCGTTTCTTCTATTTTACTTCTTGGGATCACTCTTCAGGCAAGGAGAGATTCATGAAACCACGATGTTTTTCTGATTCTACTACCTCGGGAGAACATGAATCACCAGCTCTTTTCAAATCTGGTGTTTGTCTGAGCCGGGAACCTGAGTTGTGAAAGGGCAGTTTTGCCATTGCAAGAATAGGCCATTTGAGCAATTGCGGTAATAGGCCGTTTCTTCTATTTTACTTCTTGGGATCACTCTTCAGGCAAGGAGAGATTCATGAAACCACGATGTTTTTCTGATTCTACTACCTCGGGAGAACATGAATCATCAGCTCTTTTTCAAATCTGGTGTTTGTCTGAGCCGGGAACCTGAGTTGTGAAAGGGCAGTTTTGCCATTGCAAGAATAGGCCATTTGAGCAATTGCGGTAATAGGCCGTTTCTTCTATTTTACTTCTTGGGATCACTCTTCAGGCAAGGAGAGATTCATGAAACCACGATGTTTTTCTGATTCTACTACCTCGGGAGAACATGAATCACCAGCTCTTTTCAAATCTGGTGTTTGTCTGAGCCGGGAACCTGAGTTGTGAAAGGGCAGTTTTGCCATTGCAAGAATAGGCCATTTGAGCAATTGCGGTAATAGGCCGTTTCTTCTATTTTACTTCTTGGGATCACTCTTCAGGCAAGGAGAGATTCATGAAACCACGATGTTTTTCTGATTCTACTACCTCGGGAGAACATGAATCACCAGCTCTTTTTCAAATCTGGTGTTTGTCTGAGCCGGGAACCTGAGTTGTGAAAGGGCAGTTTTGCCATTGCAAGAATAGGCCATTTGAGCAATTGCGGTAATAGGCCGTTTCTTCTATTTTACTTCTTGGGATCACTCTTCAGGCAAGGAGAGATTCATGAAACCACGATGTTTTTCTGATTCTACTACCTCGGGAGAACATGAATCACCAGCTCTTTTTCAAATCTGGTGTTTGTCTGAGCCGGGAACCTGAGTTGTGAAAGGGCAGTTTTGCCATTGCAAGAATAGGCCATTTGAGCAATTGCGGTAATAGGCCGTTTCTTCTATTTTACTTCTTGGGATCACTCTTCAGGCAAGGAGAGATTCATGAAACCACGATGTTTTTCTGATTCTACTACCTCGGGAGAACATGAATCACCAGCTCTTTTTCAAATCTGGTGTTTGTCTGAGCCGGGAACCTGAGTTGTGAAAGGGCAGTTTTGCCATTGCAAGAATAGGCCATTTGAGCAATTGCGGTAATAGGCCGTTTCTTCTATTTTACTTCTTGGGATCACTCTTCAGGCAAGGAGAGATTCATGAAACCACGATGTTTTTCTGATTCTACTACCTCGGGACAACATGAATCACCAGCTCTTTTTCAAATCTGGTGTTTGTCTGAGCCGGGAACCTGAGTTGTGAAAGGGCAGTTTTGCCATTGCAAGAATAGGCCATTTGAGCAATTGCGGTAATAGGCCGTTTCTTCTATTTTACTTCTTGGGATCACTCTTCAGGCAAGGAGAGATTCATGAAACCACGATGTTTTTCTGATTCTACTACCTCGGGAGAACATGAATCACCAGCTCTTTTTCAAATCTGGTGTTTGTCTGAGCCGGGAACCTGAGTTGTGAAAGGGCAGTTTTGCCATTGCAAGAATAGGCCATTTGAGCAATTGCGGTAATAGGCCGTTTCTTCTATTTTACTTCTTGGGATCACTCTTCAGGCAAGGAGAGATTCATGAAACCACGATGTTTTTCTGATTCTACTACCTCGGGAGAACATGAATCACCAGCTCTTTTTCAAATCTGGTGTTTGTCTGAGCCGGGAACCTGAGTTGTGAAAGGGCAGTTTTGCCATTGCAAGAATAGGCCATTTGAGCAATTGCGGTAATAGGCCGTTTCTTCTATTTTACTTCTTGGGATCACTCTTCAGGCAAGGAGAGATTCATGAAACCACGATGTTTTTCTGATTCTACTACCTCGGGAGAACATGAATCACCAGCTCTTTTTCAAATCTGGTGTTTGTCTGAGCCGGGAACCTGAGTTGTGAAAGGGCAGTTTTGCCATTGCAAGAATAGGCCATTTGAGCAATTGCGGTAATAGGCCGTTTCTTCTATTTTACTTCTTGGGATCACTCTTCAGGCAAGGAGAGATTCATGAAACCACGATGTTTTTCTGATTCTACTACCTCGGGAGAACATGAATCACCAGCTCTTTTTCAAATCTGGTGTTTGTCTGAGCCGGGAACCTGAGTTGTGAAAGGGCAGTTTTGCCATTGCAAGAATAGGCCATTTGAGCAATTGCGGTAATAGGCCGTTTCTTCTATTTTACTTCTTGGGATCACTCTTCAGGCAAGGAGAGATTCATGAAACCACGATGTTTTTCTGATTCTACTACCTCGGGAGAACATGAATCACCAGCTCTTTTTCAAATCTGGTGTTTGTCTGAGCCGGGAACCTGAGTTGTGAAAGGGCAGTTTTGCCATTGCAAGAATAGGCCATTTGAGCAATTGCGGTAATAGGCCGTTTCTTCTATTTTACTTCTTGGGATCACTCTTCAGGCAAGGAGAGATTCATGAAACCACGATGTTTTTCTGATTCTACTACCTCGGGAGAACATGAATCACCAGCTCTTTTTCAAATCTGGTGTTTGTCTGAGCCGGGAACCTGAGTTGTGAAAGGGCAGTTTTGCCATTGCAAGAATAGGCCATTTGAGCAATTGCGGTAATAGGCCGTTTCTTCTATTTTACTTCTTGGGATCACTCTTCAGGCAAGGAGAGATTCATGAAACCACGATGTTTTTCTGATTCTACTACCTCGGGAGAACATGAATCACCAGCTCTTTTCCAAATCTGGTGTTTGTCTGAGCCGGGAACCTGAGTTGTGAAAGGGCAGTTTTGCCATTGCAAGAATAGGCCATTTGAGCAATTGCGGTAATAGGCCGTTTCTTCTATTTTACTTCTTGGGATCACTCTTCAGGCAAGGAGAGATTCATGAAACCACGATGTTTTTCTGATTCTACTACCTCGGGAGAACATGAATCACCAGCTCTTTTCAAATCTGGTGTTTGTCTGAGCCGGGAACCTGAGTTGTGAAAGGGCAGTTTTGCCATTGCAAGAATAGGCCATTTGAGCAATTGCGGTAATAGGCCGTTTCTTCTATTTTACTTCTTGGGATCACTCTTCAGGCAAGGAGAGATTCATGAAACCACGATGTTTTTCTGATTCTACTACCTCGGGAGAACATGAATCACCAGCTCTTTTTCAAATCTGGTGTTTGTCTGAGCCGGGAACCTGAGTTGTGAAAGGGCAGTTTTGCCATTGCAAGAATAGGCCATTTGAGCAATTGCGGTAATAGGCCGTTTCTTCTATTTTACTTCTTGGGATCACTCTTCAGGCAAGGAGAGATTCATGAAACCACGATGTTTTTCTGATTCTACTACCTCGGGAGAACATGAATCACCAGCTCTTTTTCAAATCTGGTGTTTGTCTGAGCCGGGAACCTGAGTTGTGAAAGGGCAGTTTTGCCATTGCAAGAATAGGCCATTTGAGCAATTGCGGTAATAGGCCGTTTCTTCTATTTTACTTCTTGGGATCACTCTTCAGGCAAGGAGAGATTCATGAAACCACGATGTTTTTCTGATTCTACTACCTCGGGAGAACATGAATCACCAGCTCTTTTTCAAATCTGGTGTTTGTCTGAGCCGGGAACCTGAGTTGTGAAAGGGCAGTTTTGCCATTGCAAGAATAGGCCATTTGAGCAATTGCGGTAATAGGCCGTTTCTTCTATTTTACTTCTTGGGATCACTCTTCAGGCAAGGAGAGATTCATGAAACCACGATGTTTTTCTGATTCTACTACCTCGGGAGAACATGAATCACCAGCTCTTTTTCAAATCTGGTGTTTGTCTGAGCCGGGAACCTGAGTTGTGAAAGGGCAGTTTTGCCATTGCAAGAATAGGCCATTTGAGCAATTGCGGTAATAGGCCGTTTCTTCTATTTTACTTCTTGGGATCACTCTTCAGGCAAGGAGAGATTCATGAAACCACGATGTTTTTCTGATTCTACTACCTCGGGAGAACATGAATCACCAGCTCTTTTTCAAATCTGGTGTTTGTCTGAGCCGGGAACCTGAGTTGTGAAAGGGCAGTTTTGCCATTGCAAGAATAGGCCATTTGAGCAATTGCGGTAATAGGCCGTTTCTTCTATTTTACTTCTTGGGATCACTCTTCAGGCAAGGAGAGATTCATGAAACCACGATGTTTTTCTGATTCTACTACCTCGGGAGAACATGAATCACCAGCTCTTTTTCAAATCTGGTGTTTGTCTGAGCCGGGAACCTGAGTTGTGAAAGGGCAGTTTTGCCATTGCAAGAATAGGCCATTTGAGCAATTGCGGTAATAGGCCGTTTCTTCTATTTTACTTCTTGGGATCACTCTTCAGGCAAGGAGAGATTCATGAAACCACGATGTTTTTCTGATTCTACTACCTCGGGAGAACATGAATCACCAGCTCTTTTCAAATCTGGTGTTTGTCTGAGCCGGGAACCTGAGTTGTGAAAGGGCAGTTTTGCCATTGCAAGAATAGGCCATTTGAGCAATTGCGGTAATAGGCCGTTTCTTCTATTTTACTTCTTGGGATCACTCTTCAGGCAAGGAGAGATTCATGAAACCACGATGTTTTTCTGATTCTACTACCTCGGGAGAACATGAATCACCAGCTCTTTTTCAAATCTGGTGTTTGTCTGAGCCGGGAACCTGAGTTGTGAAAGGGCAGTTTTGCCATTGCAAGAATAGGCCATTTGAGCAATTGCGGTAATAGGCCGTTTCTTCTATTTTACTTCTTGGGATCACTCTTCAGGCAAGGAGAGATTCATGAAACCACGATGTTTTTCTGATTCTACTACCTCGGGAGAACATGAATCACCAGCTCTTTTTCAAATCTGGTGTTTGTCTGAGCCGGGAACCTGAGTTGTGAAAGGGCAGTTTTGCCATTGCAAGAATAGGCCATTTGAGCAATTGCGGTAATAGGCCGTTTCTTCTATTTTACTTCTTGGGATCACTCTTCAGGCAAGGAGAGATTCATGAAACCACGATGTTTTTCTGATTCTACTACCTCGGGAGAACATGAATCATCAGCTCTTTTTCAAATCTGGTGTTTGTCTGAGCCGGGAACCTGAGTTGTGAAAGGGCAGTTTTGCCATTGCAAGAATAGGCCATTTGAGCAATTGCGGTAATAGGCCGTTTCTTCTATTTTACTTCTTGGGATCACTCTTCAGGCAAGGAGAGATTCATGAAACCACGATGTTTTTCTGATTCTACTACCTCGGGAGAACATGAATCACCAGCTCTTTTTCAAATCTGGTGTTTGTCTGAGCCGGGAACCTGAGTTGTGAAAGGGCAGTTTTGCCATTGCAAGAATAGGCCATTTGAGCAATTGCGGTAATAGGCCGTTTCTTCTATTTTACTTCTTGGGATCACTCTTCAGGCAAGGAGAGATTCATGAAACCACGATGTTTTTCTGATTCTACTACCTCGGGAGAACATGAATCACCAGCTCTTTTTCAAATCTGGTGTTTGTCTGAGCCGGGAACCTGAGTTGTGAAAGGGCAGTTTTGCCATTGCAAGAATAGGCCATTTGAGCAATTGCGGTAATAGGCCGTTTCTTCTATTTTACTTCTTGGGATCACTCTTCAGGCAAGGAGAGATTCATGAAACCACGATGTTTTTCTGATTCTACTACCTCGGGAGAACATGAATCACCAGCTCTTTTTCAAATCTGGTGTTTGTCTGAGCCGGGAACCTGAGTTGTGAAAGGGCAGTTTTGCCATTGCAAGAATAGGCCATTTGAGCAATTGCGGTAATAGGCCGTTTCTTCTATTTTACTTCTTGGGATCACTCTTCAGGCAAGGAGAGATTCATGAAACCACGATGTTTTTCTGATTCTACTACCTCGGGAGAACATGAATCACCAGCTCTTTTTCAAATCTGGTGTTTGTCTGAGCCGGGAACCTGAGTTGTGAAAGGGCAGTTTTGCCATTGCAAGAATAGGCCATTTGAGCAATTGCGGTAATAGGCCGTTTCTTCTATTTTACTTCTTGGGATCACTCTTCAGGCAAGGAGAGATTCATGAAACCACGATGTTTTTCTGATTCTACTACCTCGGGAGAACATGAATCACCAGCTCTTTTTCAAATCTGGTGTTTGTCTGAGCCGGGAACCTGAGTTGTGAAAGGGCAGTTTTGCCATTGCAAGAATAGGCCATTTGAGCAATTGCGGTAATAGGCCGTTTCTTCTATTTTACTTCTTGGGATCACTCTTCAGGCAAGGAGAGATTCATGAAACCACGATGTTTTTCTGATTCTACTACCTCGGGAGAACATGAATCACCAGCTCTTTTTCAAATCTGGTGTTTGTCTGAGCCGGGAACCTGAGTTGTGAAAGGGCAGTTTTGCCATTGCAAGAATAGGCCATTTGAGCAATTGCGGTAATAGGCCGTTTCTTCTATTTTACTTCTTGGGATCACTCTTCAGGCAAGGAGAGATTCATGAAACCACGATGTTTTTCTGATTCTACTACCTCGGGAGAACATGAATCACCAGCTCTTTTTCAAATCTGGTGTTTGTCTGAGCCGGGAACCTGAGTTGTGAAAGGGCAGTTTTGCCATTGCAAGAATAGGCCATTTGAGCAATTGCGGTAATAGGCCGTTTCTTCTATTTTACTTCTTGGGATCACTCTTCAGGCAAGGAGAGATTCATGAAACCACGATGTTTTTCTGATTCTACTACCTCGGGAGAACATGAATCACCAGCTCTTTTTCAAATCTGGTGTTTGTCTGAGCCGGGAACCTGAGTTGTGAAAGGGCAGTTTTGCCATTGCAAGAATAGGCCATTTGAGCAATTGCGGTAATAGGCCGTTTCTTCTATTTTACTTCTTGGGATCACTCTTCAGGCAAGGAGAGATTCATGAAACCACGATGTTTTTCTGATTCTACTACCTCGGGAGAACATGAATCACCAGCTCTTTTTCAAATCTGGTGTTTGTCTGAGCCGGGAACCTGAGTTGTGAAAGGGCAGTTTTGCCATTGCAAGAATAGGCCATTTGAGCAATTGCGGTAATAGGCCGTTTCTTCTATTTTACTTCTTGGGATCACTCTTCAGGCAAGGAGAGATTCATGAAACCACGATGTTTTTCTGATTCTACTACCTCGGGAGAACATGAATCACCAGCTCTTTTTCAAATCTGGTGTTTGTCTGAGCCGGGAACCTGAGTTGTGAAAGGGCAGTTTTGCCATTGCAAGAATAGGCCATTTGAGCAATTGCGGTAATAGGCCGTTTCTTCTATTTTACTTCTTGGGATCACTCTTCAGGCAAGGAGAGATTCATGAAACCACGATGTTTTTCTGATTCTACTACCTCGGGAGAACATGAATCACCAGCTCTTTTTCAAATCTGGTGTTTGTCTGAGCCGGGAACCTGAGTTGTGAAAGGGCAGTTTTGCCATTGCAAGAATAGGCCATTTGAGCAATTGCGGTAATAGGCCGTTTCTTCTATTTTACTTCTTGGGATCACTCTTCAGGCAAGGAGAGATTCATGAAACCACGATGTTTTTCTGATTCTACTACCTCGGGAGAACATGAATCACCAGCTCTTTTTCAAATCTGGTGTTTGTCTGAGCCGGGAACCTGAGTTGTGAAAGGGCAGTTTTGCCATTGCAAGAATAGGCCATTTGAGCAATTGCGGTAATAGGCCGTTTCTTCTATTTTACTTCTTGGGATCACTCTTCAGGCAAGGAGAGATTCATGAAACCACGATGTTTTTCTGATTCTACTACCTCGGGAGAACATGAATCACCAGCTCTTTTCAAATCTGGTGTTTGTCTGAGCCGGGAACCTGAGTTGTGAAAGGGCAGTTTTGCCATTGCAAGAATAGGCCATTTGAGCAATTGCGGTAATAGGCCGTTTCTTCTATTTTACTTCTTGGGATCACTCTTCAGGCAAGGAGAGATTCATGAAACCACGATGTTTTTCTGATTCTACTACCTCGGGAGAACATGAATCACCAGCTCTTTTTCAAATCTGGTGTTTGTCTGAGCCGGGAACCTGAGTTGTGAAAGGGCAGTTTTGCCATTGCAAGAATAGGCCATTTGAGCAATTGCGGTAATAGGCCGTTTCTTCTATTTTACTTCTTGGGATCACTCTTCAGGCAAGGAGAGATTCATGAAACCACGATGTTTTTCTGATTCTACTACCTCGGGAGAACATGAATCACCAGCTCTTTTCAAATCTGGTGTTTGTCTGAGCCGGGAACCTGAGTTGTGAAAGGGCAGTTTTGCCATTGCAAGAATAGGCCATTTGAGCAATTGCGGTAATAGGCCGTTTCTTCTATTTTACTTCTTGGGATCACTCTTCAGGCAAGGAGAGATTCATGAAACCACGATGTTTTTCTGATTCTACTACCTCGGGAGAACATGAATCACCAGCTCTTTTTCAAATCTGGTGTTTGTCTGAGCCGGGAACCTGAGTTGTGAAAGGGCAGTTTTGCCATTGCAAGAATAGGCCATTTGAGCAATTGCGGTAATAGGCCGTTTCTTCTATTTTACTTCTTGGGATCACTCTTCAGGCAAGGAGAGATTCATGAAACCACGATGTTTTTCTGATTCTACTACCTCGGGAGAACATGAATCACCAGCTCTTTTCAAATCTGGTGTTTGTCTGAGCCGGGAACCTGAGTTGTGAAAGGGCAGTTTTGCCATTGCAAGAATAGGCCATTTGAGCAATTGCGGTAATAGGCCGTTTCTTCTATTTTACTTCTTGGGATCACTCTTCAGGCAAGGAGAGATTCATGAAACCACGATGTTTTTCTGATTCTACTACCTCGGGAGAACATGAATCACCAGCTCTTTTCAAATCTGGTGTTTGTCTGAGCCGGGAACCTGAGTTGTGAAAGGGCAGTTTTGCCATTGCAAGAATAGGCCATTTGAGCAATTGCGGTAATAGGCCGTTTCTTCTATTTTACTTCTTGGGATCACTCTTCAGGCAAGGAGAGATTCATGAAACCACGATGTTTTTCTGATTCTACTACCTCGGGAGAACATGAATCACCAGCTCTTTTTCAAATCTGGTGTTTGTCTGAGCCGGGAACCTGAGTTGTGAAAGGGCAGTTTTGCCATTGCAAGAATAGGCCATTTGAGCAATTGCGGTAATAGGCCGTTTCTTCTATTTTACTTCTTGGGATCACTCTTCAGGCAAGGAGAGATTCATGAAACCACGATGTTTTTCTGATTCTACTACCTCGGGAGAACATGAATCACCAGCTCTTTTTCAAATCTGGTGTTTGTCTGAGCCGGGAACCTGAGTTGTGAAAGGGCAGTTTTGCCATTGCAAGAATAGGCCATTTGAGCAATTGCGGTAATAGGCCGTTTCTTCTATTTTACTTCTTGGGATCACTCTTCAGGCAAGGAGAGATTCATGAAACCACGATGTTTTTCTGATTCTACTACCTCGGGAGAACATGAATCACCAGCTCTTTTTCAAATCTGGTGTTTGTCTGAGCCGGGAACCTGAGTTGTGAAAGGGCAGTTTTGCCATTGCAAGAATAGGCCATTTGAGCAATTGCGGTAATAGGCCGTTTCTTCTATTTTACTTCTTGGGATCACTCTTCAGGCAAGGAGAGATTCATGAAACCACGATGTTTTTCTGATTCTACTACCTCGGGAGAACATGAATCACCAGCTCTTTTTCAAATCTGGTGTTTGTCTGAGCCGGGAACCTGAGTTGTGAAAGGGCAGTTTTGCCATTGCAAGAATAGGCCATTTGAGCAATTGCGGTAATAGGCCGTTTCTTCTATTTTACTTCTTGGGATCACTCTTCAGGCAAGGAGAGATTCATGAAACCACGATGTTTTTCTGATTCTACTACCTCGGGAGAACATGAATCACCAGCTCTTTTTCAAATCTGGTGTTTGTCTGAGCCGGGAACCTGAGTTGTGAAAGGGCAGTTTTGCCATTGCAAGAATAGGCCATTTGAGCAATTGCGGTAATAGGCCGTTTCTTCTATTTTACTTCTTGGGATCACTCTTCAGGCAAGGAGAGATTCATGAAACCACGATGTTTTTCTGATTCTACTACCTCGGGAGAACATGAATCACCAGCTCTTTTTCAAATCTGGTGTTTGTCTGAGCCGGGAACCTGAGTTGTGAAAGGGCAGTTTTGCCATTGCAAGAATAGGCCATTTGAGCAATTGCGGTAATAGGCCGTTTCTTCTATTTTACTTCTTGGGATCACTCTTCAGGCAAGGAGAGATTCATGAAACCACGATGTTTTTCTGATTCTACTACCTCGGGAGAACATGAATCACCAGCTCTTTTTCAAATCTGGTGTTTGTCTGAGCCGGGAACCTGAGTTGTGAAAGGGCAGTTTTGCCATTGCAAGAATAGGCCATTTGAGCAATTGCGGTAATAGGCCGTTTCTTCTATTTTACTTCTTGGGATCACTCTTCAGGCAAGGAGAGATTCATGAAACCACGATGTTTTTCTGATTCTACTACCTCGGGAGAACATGAATCACCAGCTCTTTTTCAAATCTGGTGTTTGTCTGAGCCGGGAACCTGAGTTGTGAAAGGGCAGTTTTGCCATTGCAAGAATAGGCCATTTGAGCAATTGCGGTAATAGGCCGTTTCTTCTATTTTACTTCTTGGGATCACTCTTCAGGCAAGGAGAGATTCATGAAACCACGATGTTTTTCTGATTCTACTACCTCGGGAGAACATGAATCACCAGCTCTTTTTCAAATCTGGTGTTTGTCTGAGCCGGGAACCTGAGTTGTGAAAGGGCAGTTTTGCCATTGCAAGAATAGGCCATTTGAGCAATTGCGGTAATAGGCCGTTTCTTCTATTTTACTTCTTGGGATCACTCTTCAGGCAAGGAGAGATTCATGAAACCACGATGTTTTTCTGATTCTACTACCTCGGGAGAACATGAATCACCAGCTCTTTTTCAAATCTGGTGTTTGTCTGAGCCGGGAACCTGAGTTGTGAAAGGGCAGTTTTGCCATTGCAAGAATAGGCCATTTGAGCAATTGCGGTAATAGGCCGTTTCTTCTATTTTACTTCTTGGGATCACTCTTCAGGCAAGGAGAGATTCATGAAACCACGATGTTTTTCTGATTCTACTACCTCGGGAGAACATGAATCACCAGCTCTTTTTCAAATCTGGTGTTTGTCTGAGCCGGGAACCTGAGTTGTGAAAGGGCAGTTTTGCCATTGCAAGAATAGGCCATTTGAGCAATTGCGGTAATAGGCCGTTTCTTCTATTTTACTTCTTGGGATCACTCTTCAGGCAAGGAGAGATTCATGAAACCACGATGTTTTTCTGATTCTACTACCTCGGGAGAACATGAATCACCAGCTCTTTTCCAAATCTGGTGTTTGTCTGAGCCGGGAACCTGAGTTGTGAAAGGGCAGTTTTGCCATTGCAAGAATAGGCCATTTGAGCAATTGCGGTAATAGGCCGTTTCTTCTATTTTACTTCTTGGGATCACTCTTCAGGCAAGGAGAGATTCATGAAACCACGATGTTTTTCTGATTCTACTACCTCGGGAGAACATGAATCACCAGCTCTTTTTCAAATCTGGTGTTTGTCTGAGCCGGGAACCTGAGTTGTGAAAGGGCAGTTTTGCCATTGCAAGAATAGGCCATTTGAGCAATTGCGGTAATAGGCCGTTTCTTCTATTTTACTTCTTGGGATCACTCTTCAGGCAAGGAGAGATTCATGAAACCACGATGTTTTTCTGATTCTACTACCTCGGGACAACATGAATCACCAGCTCTTTTCCAATCTGGTGTTTGTCTGAGCCGGGAACCTGAGTTGTGAAAGGGCAGTTTTGCCATTGCAAGAATAGGCCATTTGAGCAATTGCGGTAATAGGCCGTTTCTTCTATTTTACTTCTTGGGATCACTCTTCAGGCAAGGAGAGATTCATGAAACCACGATGTTTTTCTGATTCTACTACCTCGGGAGAACATGAATCACCAGCTCTTTTTCAAATCTGGTGTTTGTCTGAGCCGGGAACCTGAGTTGTGAAAGGGCAGTTTTGCCATTGCAAGAATAGGCCATTTGAGCAATTGCGGTAATAGGCCGTTTCTTCTATTTTACTTCTTGGGATCACTCTTCAGGCAAGGAGAGATTCATGAAACCACGATGTTTTTCTGATTCTACTACCTCGGGAGAACATGAATCACCAGCTCTTTTTCAAATCTGGTGTTTGTCTGAGCCGGGAACCTGAGTTGTGAAAGGGCAGTTTTGCCATTGCAAGAATAGGCCATTTGAGCAATTGCGGTAATAGGCCGTTTCTTCTATTTTACTTCTTGGGATCACTCTTCAGGCAAGGAGAGATTCATGAAACCACGATGTTTTTCTGATTCTACTACCTCGGGAGAACATGAATCACCAGCTCTTTTTCAAATCTGGTGTTTGTCTGAGCCGGGAACCTGAGTTGTGAAAGGGCAGTTTTGCCATTGCAAGAATAGGCCATTTGAGCAATTGCGGTAATAGGCCGTTTCTTCTATTTTACTTCTTGGGATCACTCTTCAGGCAAGGAGAGATTCATGAAACCACGATGTTTTTCTGATTCTACTACCTCGGGAGAACATGAATCACCAGCTCTTTTTCAAATCTGGTGTTTGTCTGAGCCGGGAACCTGAGTTGTGAAAGGGCAGTTTTGCCATTGCAAGAATAGGCCATTTGAGCAATTGCGGTAATAGGCCGTTTCTTCTATTTTACTTCTTGGGATCACTCTTCAGGCAAGGAGAGATTCATGAAACCACGATGTTTTTCTGATTCTACTACCTCGGGAGAACATGAATCACCAGCTCTTTTTCAAATCTGGTGTTTGTCTGAGCCGGGAACCTGAGTTGTGAAAGGGCAGTTTTGCCATTGCAAGAATAGGCCATTTGAGCAATTGCGGTAATAGGCCGTTTCTTCTATTTTACTTCTTGGGATCACTCTTCAGGCAAGGAGAGATTCATGAAACCACGATGTTTTTCTGATTCTACTACCTCGGGAGAACATGAATCACCAGCTCTTTTCAAATCTGGTGTTTGTCTGAGCCGGGAACCTGAGTTGTGAAAGGGCAGTTTTGCCATTGCAAGAATAGGCCATTTGAGCAATTGCGGTAATAGGCCGTTTCTTCTATTTTACTTCTTGGGATCACTCTTCAGGCAAGGAGAGATTCATGAAACCACGATGTTTTTCTGATTCTACTACCTCGGGAGAACATGAATCACCAGCTCTTTTTCAAATCTGGTGTTTGTCTGAGCCGGGAACCTGAGTTGTGAAAGGGCAGTTTTGCCATTGCAAGAATAGGCCATTTGAGCAATTGCGGTAATAGGCCGTTTCTTCTATTTTACTTCTTGGGATCACTCTTCAGGCAAGGAGAGATTCATGAAACCACGATGTTTTTCTGATTCTACTACCTCGGGAGAACATGAATCACCAGCTCTTTTCAAATCTGGTGTTTGTCTGAGCCGGGAACCTGAGTTGTGAAAGGGCAGTTTTGCCATTGCAAGAATAGGCCATTTGAGCAATTGCGGTAATAGGCCGTTTCTTCTATTTTACTTCTTGGGATCACTCTTCAGGCAAGGAGAGATTCATGAAACCACGATGTTTTTCTGATTCTACTACCTCGGGAGAACATGAATCACCAGCTCTTTTTCAAATCTGGTGTTTGTCTGAGCCGGGAACCTGAGTTGTGAAAGGGCAGTTTTGCCATTGCAAGAATAGGCCATTTGAGCAATTGCGGTAATAGGCCGTTTCTTCTATTTTACTTCTTGGGATCACTCTTCAGGCAAGGAGAGATTCATGAAACCACGATGTTTTTCTGATTCTACTACCTCGGGAGAACATGAATCACCAGCTCTTTTCAAATCTGGTGTTTGTCTGAGCCGGGAACCTGAGTTGTGAAAGGGCAGTTTTGCCATTGCAAGAATAGGCCATTTGAGCAATTGCGGTAATAGGCCGTTTCTTCTATTTTACTTCTTGGGATCACTCTTCAGGCAAGGAGAGATTCATGAAACCACGATGTTTTTCTGATTCTACTACCTCGGGAGAACATGAATCACCAGCTCTTTTTCAAATCTGGTGTTTGTCTGAGCCGGGAACCTGAGTTGTGAAAGGGCAGTTTTGCCATTGCAAGAATAGGCCATTTGAGCAATTGCGGTAATAGGCCGTTTCTTCTATTTTACTTCTTGGGATCACTCTTCAGGCAAGGAGAGATTCATGAAACCACGATGTTTTTCTGATTCTACTACCTCGGGAGAACATGAATCACCAGCTCTTTTCAAATCTGGTGTTTGTCTGAGCCGGGAACCTGAGTTGTGAAAGGGCAGTTTTGCCATTGCAAGAATAGGCCATTTGAGCAATTGCGGTAATAGGCCGTTTCTTCTATTTTACTTCTTGGGATCACTCTTCAGGCAAGGAGAGATTCATGAAACCACGATGTTTTTCTGATTCTACTACCTCGGGAGAACATGAATCACCAGCTCTTTTTCAAATCTGGTGTTTGTCTGAGCCGGGAACCTGAGTTGTGAAAGGGCAGTTTTGCCATTGCAAGAATAGGCCATTTGAGCAATTGCGGTAATAGGCCGTTTCTTCTATTTTACTTCTTGGGATCACTCTTCAGGCAAGGAGAGATTCATGAAACCACGATGTTTTTCTGATTCTACTACCTCGGGAGAACATGAATCACCAGCTCTTTTTCAAATCTGGTGTTTGTCTGAGCCGGGAACCTGAGTTGTGAAAGGGCAGTTTTGCCATTGCAAGAATAGGCCATTTGAGCAATTGCGGTAATAGGCCGTTTCTTCTATTTTACTTCTTGGGATCACTCTTCAGGCAAGGAGAGATTCATGAAACCACGATGTTTTTCTGATTCTACTACCTCGGGAGAACATGAATCACCAGCTCTTTTTCAAATCTGGTGTTTGTCTGAGCCGGGAACCTGAGTTGTGAAAGGGCAGTTTTGCCATTGCAAGAATAGGCCATTTGAGCAATTGCGGTAATAGGCCGTTTCTTCTATTTTACTTCTTGGGATCACTCTTCAGGCAAGGAGAGATTCATGAAACCACGATGTTTTTCTGATTCTACTACCTCGGGAGAACATGAATCACCAGCTCTTTTTCAAATCTGGTGTTTGTCTGAGCCGGGAACCTGAGTTGTGAAAGGGCAGTTTTGCCATTGCAAGAATAGGCCATTTGAGCAATTGCGGTAATAGGCCGTTTCTTCTATTTTACTTCTTGGGATCACTCTTCAGGCAAGGAGAGATTCATGAAACCACGATGTTTTTCTGATTCTACTACCTCGGGAGAACATGAATCACCAGCTCTTTTTCAAATCTGGTGTTTGTCTGAGCCGGGAACCTGAGTTGTGAAAGGGCAGTTTTGCCATTGCAAGAATAGGCCATTTGAGCAATTGCGGTAATAGGCCGTTTCTTCTATTTTACTTCTTGGGATCACTCTTCAGGCAAGGAGAGATTCATGAAACCACGATGTTTTTCTGATTCTACTACCTCGGGAGAACATGAATCACCAGCTCTTTTCAAATCTGGTGTTTGTCTGAGCCGGGAACCTGAGTTGTGAAAGGGCAGTTTTGCCATTGCAAGAATAGGCCATTTGAGCAATTGCGGTAATAGGCCGTTTCTTCTATTTTACTTCTTGGGATCACTCTTCAGGCAAGGAGAGATTCATGAAACCACGATGTTTTTCTGATTCTACTACCTCGGGAGAACATGAATCACCAGCTCTTTTTCAAATCTGGTGTTTGTCTGAGCCGGGAACCTGAGTTGTGAAAGGGCAGTTTTGCCATTGCAAGAATAGGCCATTTGAGCAATTGCGGTAATAGGCCGTTTCTTCTATTTTACTTCTTGGGATCACTCTTCAGGCAAGGAGAGATTCATGAAACCACGATGTTTTTCTGATTCTACTACCTCGGGAGAACATGAATCACCAGCTCTTTTTCAAATCTGGTGTTTGTCTGAGCCGGGAACCTGAGTTGTGAAAGGGCAGTTTTGCCATTGCAAGAATAGGCCATTTGAGCAATTGCGGTAATAGGCCGTTTCTTCTATTTTACTTCTTGGGATCACTCTTCAGGCAAGGAGAGATTCATGAAACCACGATGTTTTTCTGATTCTACTACCTCGGGAGAACATGAATCACCAGCTCTTTTTCAAATCTGGTGTTTGTCTGAGCCGGGAACCTGAGTTGTGAAAGGGCAGTTTTGCCATTGCAAGAATAGGCCATTTGAGCAATTGCGGTAATAGGCCGTTTCTTCTATTTTACTTCTTGGGATCACTCTTCAGGCAAGGAGAGATTCATGAAACCACGATGTTTTTCTGATTCTACTACCTCGGGAGAACATGAATCACCAGCTCTTTTTCAAATCTGGTGTTTGTCTGAGCCGGGAACCTGAGTTGTGAAAGGGCAGTTTTGCCATTGCAAGAATAGGCCATTTGAGCAATTGCGGTAATAGGCCGTTTCTTCTATTTTACTTCTTGGGATCACTCTTCAGGCAAGGAGAGATTCATGAAACCACGATGTTTTTCTGATTCTACTACCTCGGGAGAACATGAATCACCAGCTCTTTTTCAAATCTGGTGTTTGTCTGAGCCGGGAACCTGAGTTGTGAAAGGGCAGTTTTGCCATTGCAAGAATAGGCCATTTGAGCAATTGCGGTAATAGGCCGTTTCTTCTATTTTACTTCTTGGGATCACTCTTCAGGCAAGGAGAGATTCATGAAACCACGATGTTTTTCTGATTCTACTACCTCGGGAGAACATGAATCACCAGCTCTTTTTCAAATCTGGTGTTTGTCTGAGCCGGGAACCTGAGTTGTGAAAGGGCAGTTTTGCCATTGCAAGAATAGGCCATTTGAGCAATTGCGGTAATAGGCCGTTTCTTCTATTTTACTTCTTGGGATCACTCTTCAGGCAAGGAGAGATTCATGAAACCACGATGTTTTTCTGATTCTACTACCTCGGGAGAACATGAATCACCAGCTCTTTTTCAAATCTGGTGTTTGTCTGAGCCGGGAACCTGAGTTGTGAAAGGGCAGTTTTGCCATTGCAAGAATAGGCCATTTGAGCAATTGCGGTAATAGGCCGTTTCTTCTATTTTACTTCTTGGGATCACTCTTCAGGCAAGGAGAGATTCATGAAACCACGATGTTTTTCTGATTCTACTACCTCGGGAGAACATGAATCACCAGCTCTTTTTCAAATCTGGTGTTTGTCTGAGCCGGGAACCTGAGTTGTGAAAGGGCAGTTTTGCCATTGCAAGAATAGGCCATTTGAGCAATTGCGGTAATAGGCCGTTTCTTCTATTTTACTTCTTGGGATCACTCTTCAGGCAAGGAGAGATTCATGAAACCACGATGTTTTTCTGATTCTACTACCTCGGGAGAACATGAATCACCAGCTCTTTTCAAATCTGGTGTTTGTCTGAGCCGGGAACCTGAGTTGTGAAAGGGCAGTTTTGCCATTGCAAGAATAGGCCATTTGAGCAATTGCGGTAATAGGCCGTTTCTTCTATTTTACTTCTTGGGATCACTCTTCAGGCAAGGAGAGATTCATGAAACCACGATGTTTTTCTGATTCTACTACCTCGGGAGAACATGAATCACCAGCTCTTTTTCAAATCTGGTGTTTGTCTGAGCCGGGAACCTGAGTTGTGAAAGGGCAGTTTTGCCATTGCAAGAATAGGCCATTTGAGCAATTGCGGTAATAGGCCGTTTCTTCTATTTTACTTCTTGGGATCACTCTTCAGGCAAGGAGAGATTCATGAAACCACGATGTTTTTCTGATTCTACTACCTCGGGAGAACATGAATCACCAGCTCTTTTTCAAATCTGGTGTTTGTCTGAGCCGGGAACCTGAGTTGTGAAAGGGCAGTTTTGCCATTGCAAGAATAGGCCATTTGAGCAATTGCGGTAATAGGCCGTTTCTTCTATTTTACTTCTTGGGATCACTCTTCAGGCAAGGAGAGATTCATGAAACCACGATGTTTTTCTGATTCTACTACCTCGGGAGAACATGAATCACCAGCTCTTTTTCAAATCTGGTGTTTGTCTGAGCCGGGAACCTGAGTTGTGAAAGGGCAGTTTTGCCATTGCAAGAATAGGCCATTTGAGCAATTGCGGTAATAGGCCGTTTCTTCTATTTTACTTCTTGGGATCACTCTTCAGGCAAGGAGAGATTCATGAAACCACGATGTTTTTCTGATTCTACTACCTCGGGAGAACATGAATCACCAGCTCTTTTTCAAATCTGGTGTTTGTCTGAGCCGGGAACCTGAGTTGTGAAAGGGCAGTTTTGCCATTGCAAGAATAGGCCATTTGAGCAATTGCGGTAATAGGCCGTTTCTTCTATTTTACTTCTTGGGATCACTCTTCAGGCAAGGAGAGATTCATGAAACCACGATGTTTTTCTGATTCTACTACCTCGGGAGAACATGAATCACCAGCTCTTTTTCAAATCTGGTGTTTGTCTGAGCCGGGAACCTGAGTTGTGAAAGGGCAGTTTTGCCATTGCAAGAATAGGCCATTTGAGCAATTGCGGTAATAGGCCGTTTCTTCTATTTTACTTCTTGGGATCACTCTTCAGGCAAGGAGAGATTCATGAAACCACGATGTTTTTCTGATTCTACTACCTCGGGAGAACATGAATCACCAGCTCTTTTTCAAATCTGGTGTTTGTCTGAG